>NC_081410.1:124710639-125061889 GCF_030272615.1 Cryptomeria japonica
ATCCTAATTTTAACCATAACCCTAACCCTACCCCCAATTATAATTCTAACCCTAACTCTAACTATAATTATGGTTACACTAATAATAAAGGTCCTAACCCTAACCATAAACTTAACCCTAACACTATATCCTAACCATAACCCTAACCATTATAATAACCCTAACCCTAACCCTAAAAATGATGTAAACCTTAACCCTAAACATAATACTAACTTTAACCCTAACACTAAACCCTAAACCAGCCCTAACCCTACATTAAATAATCATAAATCAAATCATAATCCTCCCTACCCCTAGTTATAATTATAACCCTAACCCTAACCCTAAACTTAACCCTAAATCTAAACCCTAACCCTTATTGTAATCCTTAACCACCAATAATAAGCCTAAACCAAACCCTAACCTTGATGCTAATTGTAACCATGATATAAACCCTAACCATTATCATAATCTTAACCCTGAAACATAGCCCTAATGATAACCCTAACCCTAACCCTAACAATGATGTAAACCTTAGCCTTGACCATAATAGTAACCTTAACCCTAACCCTAACAGTAATCCTAAATCCTAACCTTAATCATAATTCTAAACCTAAACCAAACCCTAACCTTGATGCTAACCCTAACTGTAGCCCTAATAATGATGTAAACCTTAGTCTTGACCATAATAGTAACCTTAACCCTAGCCCAAACAATAATCCTAAATCCTAATCATAACCATAATTCTAAACCTAAAACAAGCCCTAACAATAATTGTAAATCCTAACCCTAACATAATTCTAAAGCTAAACTGCAGCCTAACCTTGATTCTAACCCTAATCGTAGCCCTATCAATGATGTAAACCTTAGCCTTGACCATAATAGTAACCTTAACCCTAACCCTATCTGTAACCATAATACTAACCATTAAATAATGTTTTATACTATCATTAAATAAAGTCTAATATATATATAAATATATATATATATATATATATATATATATATATATATATTACATTTTAGTATATGCTTTAATCTTGCAACACATAAATATTTATTAAAATAGTCTAAATGGATATATACAATTTCATATATCTCCACATAATAATATAATAATATTGTAATTTACTATAATATAATTCAATTCAAGAAAAAGATACTATATAATTATATATTGCATTTATTTTATGTTTTCCATGTTGCGCTACGTGACTACCACTAGCATATGTCTTAAATTTTAATTTAATCTATATAAAATACGCCGAGAGATATCCTTCTCGAGGCACCTATTTCAATTTAGGGTATAAAATTGATTAAAAATAGGCGCCTCAAGAAGGATATCTCTCGCTATATTTTATATAGATTAAATTAAAATTTAAGACATATAGGCTAGTAATATTACAATCAGAGTATATAAAATAATTTAATAATATTATTAAAATTCAATAATACTATAATATAATAACAATAATAAGATAATAAAATAATAATATGGACTTATATTTAGCCTTAACCCTAACCCTAACCCTAACAATAATCTTTAGCCCTAACCCTAAAACCTAATCCTAACCTTAAACCCTTACAATAATCCTAATCCTAATCCTAAACCCTTACCCAAACCCTAACCCTAACCCTAACCATGATCTAAATATTAACGTCAACCTTAATCTTAAGCCCTAGCCCTAAGCCTAAGCCTAACCAAGATAATAACCCTAACCCTAACCATAGTGTAAACCCTAACCTTAACCTTAATCTTAAGCCCTAATCCTAACCATAACCCTGACTGTGATGTAGGTTCTAACCCTAAGCCTAACCCTAACCCTAGCCATGGTGTAAACCCTAACTTTAGCCATGATCCTAACCATAGCCCTAACCCTAACGCTAATCATAATCTTAATACAAACCCTAACTCCAACCATAACCCTAAACCCTAATCACAATCCTAACGTTAACCCTAATGCTAATGCTAATGCTAGCCTAACCATAATCTTAAACCCTAATCACAATAACCTTAATTTTAACCCTAAATTTGACCCTAATAATTAACCTTAACTCTAACCATAAATTTAGTTCCCCAATATTAAACCGTAACCATAACCCTAACGCTAACCATAATCCTAAACCAAAACCAAACCCAAACCCTAACATTGATGCTAACCTAACCATGATATAAACCCTAACCATTATCATAACCCTAACCCAAACCATGATGTGAACATTATCCCCAACCATAACACTAACCTTAACCCTAATGCTAACCATAACCATAATACTTGCCATTAAATAAATTTTAATATATCTTAGATTTAAGTATTTTCTTTGATCTTGCAACACATATATATTATTGAAAATAGTCTAAATAGATATATAAAATTTCATATTTCTTTACATGATAATATAATATACTATATAATTATATATTGATTTATTTTATGTTTTCCATATTGCAGGATGCCACTGCCACTAGCATATATACCTTAAATTTTAATTTAATCTATATAAAGTACGCCAAAGATATCCTTCTCGAGGCACCTATTTGACTTTAGGGTGTAAAATTGATTAAAAATAGGCGCATCTAGAAGGATATCTCTCGCCGTACTTTATATAGATTAATTTAAAATTTAAGGTATATATGCTAGTATATTGTAAAGCGGAAAATCGCGAGCGAACCCTAAGTTGTTCCCCCCACCACTCCAAGGAGAGAGAAAGGGGGTCACTAGGGTTGACGGTTTTCACTTAGGGAAGACTTTACATTCAAAAGAGGGGCTGAAACCCACAAGATCCAATCCCACACAATGCAAGATTGGATTCTAAATGAGTTGCAAGGGTTGTGACAGCAAGGCTACCCTCTTTTGTAAAGAATGTAGATAGAAGGATTAAGCTAGGGACACATGAAAAGTGAGAAAGATTCACTTGTAAATAGAGATAGGAATATAGGATGAAGCTGCAGACCTAGAATTAGCAGTAAAATGTCAAGACAACGCTATCCTGCAAATTTGAGTGAAAGTTGACGGGACGATGGCGCCCGGCGTGCACATGGTCCTCCGAAAAATCCGCGAAACGAAGGGGGATCTGTTCATCTCTGCACAAGGATTCCAGATCTTCAATTACAACCGCATACCTGCAACCTACACACAGAAAAGAGAAGACGATTGGGGGGTTAGGGATTAGGGGTTTGCCCTTAGGTCAAACCCTGGTTTTGGAATTAACCAAGAAATGAGAATGTTGTAAATGTAAATGATTCTAATGTAATAAAGTACCAATACCTTGTTGTAAGAATGTTTGTATTCTTACATGCAAAGGTGTAAATGTTGTTGTATGTTGTATGTTGTATGTGATCTCCTCTTCAATGGTTGAATCCTTGTCTTGAATGCAACACTTGGCCTTGAATGGAGACTTAGAATGATCAATTGCTTGAAGGAATGCTTGAATGCTTGAATGCTTGAATGTTTGAATATCGTTTCCGCCTTTTTTCCATCTCACAAAATGGGAGAGGAAATGTAGTTTATATACTTGTCAATTAGGGTTAAAAGACTAATTTTTCCGACCTTAGGCCGACCTGGAAACATTATTTTCCAATTTGCAAACTTAAAGACCCGAGACCCAAAAGAGACCGGGCCCAAAAATAGGGTCAGGGACCAGGGCGCTGGGCGCCATGGTCCTGGGGGACCAGGGCACTGGGCGCCCTAGTCCTGAAAGACCAGGGCACTGGGCGCCATGGTCCCACCTCCAGGGACAGCAGGGTGCAAGGAGGATCAGGCCAGGGTGCTGAAAAATGCAGTTTTTGATGTCATGAACAAGTTTCGGGGTCTCCATTCAGGTTCAGTGTTGTGTCGCCATCGTGAAGACCCAAATGCAGTCGAAATTGCAAGTGTCACAATTTTAGGACGCTACATTTAGCCCCCACTTTAGCGGGAGTATAAGCATACACTCATACTTTCGGTAAAGTACAAGGAAACAACATTGAAAGACTTTCACCACGTCAAGGAGGCAAGACACACCAAGCCCCCAGTGGACTAAGGATCTTACGACTTTGATTGACAAAGTAAAAGGGAAGATCACGAGGGAGAACCATGACTATCAGTAGTAAGGTTCCCTCACTATGAGTCATGCAAGAGAAATACCAAAAATTTTCAAGGCAAAGCTAAGTTCGCCAAGAAATTTTCAAGTATCCTGAAGGGATAGATGGGATGTATGCCCCCCTACGTTAAAGTGATCGTACACGCCTCAACGGGGGTGATTGCTTTAAGGTAGTGATACACATAAGAAATGAGAAGGGAAAGGAGCATGTTATCACAAAGATTTAGCCCCCAAGTGTGAGATAAACCCAAGGATAATAGACACAAAACACGAATCATGAGGTGACTTCGCTTTCCTTAGGGTCAGTATGTTGTATGATAAGTCATGTATATCATATGTATGTATGCATAATTGTTCTTCATTCCCCAATCAAGGAAGGTCACCTAGAAGAAGGGAACACATGTGTCTTTTGAGTCAACATGAGAGAGACCAAAAGAGATCTCAATGCTTTGCATCGTCCTCAAGTAGACAACACTAAGGACAACAAATAGAAGAATGAGAATAACACATAGAAGAAGTAACAAAAGAGAGGAGGAGAGAGTCTACTATGCTAATGAAACTAGTCTAGCACGTCATCTACCCCCCGATCTTGCTGATCAATATTTCGGGAAGGCAGGGAACACGCTAGAGGAGGAACATCCAACACAGCAGATGGAGCTATCACAAGATCCAAACAAGGGCTATGTTCATGTTCCAAGCCACGTTGTTCTTGTCTAGGAGCTAGGATAAGTGCTTTAGAAAATTCCTTAGATAAATGGTTATCAACATCAACATATTCATATTCACTATTAGAATGAAGAGAAGTAGCATTTTCATCATGAATAACATTTTCATCTATATCATCATCAAGATTTATAAAAATGGGATCTTTAACTCGCACAGGATCAAGACCATCATGCATCTTATGTTTAGGAGATTTTGGAGAAAATGGAATAATGCTTGTTGAAGGTGTTTTTGGGGATTGCAAAGTTTGAGAAGCAGCCACCTGAGCTCTAAGACGACGCTTTCGTCGGTGTTCACGCACAGAATGATTTTGTCTAGTCTTAGTAGGAAGTGGAGAAGATTGAGGAGGAGGAATCTTCTCATCCTTATCACTTGGGTGTTTAGGTTGTGGTCTCTTAGGCTGGGTAATAGGAGAAGAGAAAGGTCTCTTCTCTCCATAAGAGGAAGGAGGAGGAACTGCTCCATATAAAGGAGGAATATTTGGTTTAGGAAGGAGACCAAGTCCATCATGACGAGGAGGTATAGGTCTACTTTTAGAAAGTTTGTTAGACATAGACATAGTCACATCCATAGGAATGGGTTGGGAATCTCCTTGAGGAAAGACATTAGTTTTATCTTTCAAAGGAAGAACTTCCTTCTCAAGAATGACAGGAATATCAAGTTTAGGTGTTCTAGGTTCACTTAGAGATAGGATCATATCTGTTTTCCACTTTTGATAAGATTTGAAAAGATGATCACTTCGCGGAGGAAGAGATTGGAATTGTTTAGGCCAAAAATAATCAATAGGAATGCTAGAAGTTCTTTCATCTGGTTTAAAGAGACTATAATTGACAGTAACAACTTCACCATTATTGGGAAATTTCAAAACATTTATGAATAGGAGAAGCAATAGCTTTCATGGAAGATAGCCAAGGATAGCCTAGCTTCACACAAAATTGTTTGGATGAAGGAATAATAGCAAAGTTCACATCAAGGGATTTGTTATGAACTTCAATAGGTAATGTAATAGAACCAATTGCAAGAGAAGAAAATGCATCAAATAATTTCACAATCACATCTGTTTTGTCATAGATCACTTGATTCAGTTGCAAAGTAAAATGGAATTCTTCAGTAATGATATTAACCATGCAAGCAGGATCAATAAGCACTCCACGGTAAGGTGTATTCTTGACTTTTGCAACTATGTATAAAGGACCATCAGGTGCCCTAATAGTTTCACTAGAATCAAATGTGATGGAAGGTTCTTTAGGGTTTTCTTGCTGCTCTACAAAGTTAATCACATTCAGAGTTATAGACACAAGACCATCAGATGAGAAAGAGGAATCATTAATCTCAATCACATTAGAGGTATGAGAAGGTAATGGATCAGTAAAAATCTTAAGATTTTGGTTAGGAGGAGCTACAGATGTGTTGCCTTTATCATTCACTCCTGAAACAGAGATAGTATTATTATCAATCAAATCTTGAATTTTACCCTTTAAAGCAAAACATTTTTCAGTATCATGCCCAGGTTGACGATGAAATTGACAAAAAGATTTGTTATCAAAATAGGGTGAATTAATCTTTGTAGGATCGATTTGCTTTACAGGAGGGAGAGTAAGCACATTTTGTTCCAATAACTTATTCATAATACTATGCAATGATTCATTCAAAGGAGTAAACTTTCTTTCTTTCTTGAAAAACTTAGAAATAGGAGGCACACCTGATGCTGCATTCACATTGTTGTTGATGATGTTTTCATTGAATTTAACGGACTCTCTATTCGGTTTAAACTTCCCAAATGGTTGTTGACTACTATCACCCTTATCACTCGGAGCCATAGGATTTGCTTGTTCCATTTGACTCACAGTCAGTTGATAATTGTGAAGAGTTGCACACAACTGTTGGAAAGAAGTAAACTCAGAAAACAGAAGTTTTTCTCTAATATCTTTTTGTAAATTAGAAATAAAGATTCTTTGAATATCATTGTCAGGCACTAGAAAAGACATTTGAGCATACAAATGCTTATATCTTCCAATGAAATCAGTCACTTTTTCTTTAACACCTTGTTTACAATGCATTAAATCAATCAAAGTAACTTTAGGACTTATATTGTTTTGAAATTGTTGAATAAAAGCATTTGCAAGTTGTTCGAAAGAAGTAATAGAATAAGAAGGCAATGAGAAATACCATTGTAGGGCTTTATCTCTTAATATCCTAGTAAACAGTTTTGCAAGCAACCTTTGGTCATAAGCAAAATCGGTACATATTGTTTGAAAAGTCTTAACATGTGTTAGAGGATCACCTTTACCATTATAAAGTTCCAAATGCGGGACTTCAACATGTTTAGGAGGGATAGCTCGAACAATGTCAAGAGAAAGTGGGCTCGCAACATCAAATGTGGGCACACTAAACTTAGATTGATTCATAGAGGCAATTTGTTGCTGTAAAGAAGAGACAGTTTGTGCAAGATTATTAATGGTCGCTTCAGTCGAAGAATTCATATTAGACGTGTTAGATTGAGATGGAGGTATTATGTTATTGAAAGAAGGTATTGATTGAGAGTAAGGTGGCGAGAGGCTATGATAGTTAGTCATAGGAGATGAGTGGAAAGGAGGAACACTACAAGGAGGAATGGAATGGTTAAACGAATTGCCCTCTTGCGTCATGTTCATTTGTGGAGATGTAATAGGGACACTCATTGAAGGAATGAATGAAGAAGTTTGATTGAATGAAGGAAGAGGGTTTATTGAAGAGGAAGGATTGCCCCCATGACTAGTGATCATAGGGGGAATGTCTTGTATAGAAGTAGTCATTATGTTTGATGTAAAGGTAGGTATGTTAGCAATAGAAGTTGTCAAAGGAATAGAATGATTGACTTGAGGGGGAGGTTGTGTATAACCTAAAGTTTCAGCACAACTCTTCATAGGCATCACATTCGAATCCACAATGTGTGCAATACCACGCAAAATATCAATTCCATTCTTATCACTTTGAACCATAGATTTTAGACCCTCAATTAATGAAAGAGCTTGACTATCGGGATACTCTTGAGACATCCATTGCTGAAAATCATCAAATTGGTTATCCAATTTCGAAAGTTGTTCTACAGAAACCTTATGGAGAGCTTCTTCATCATTAGAAGGATTAGAGGAATTACCCGTGTCCTCGTTAAAAAGGCTATTCAAATTAGGTTCCATCTCCTCAGTAATTAAACCTTGGAAAGACTTAATTCTAAGGCTTCATCTAACGGGAATAGTGTAAGTAGGGCTTATTGTTGTAAAACTCATGCACTAGAGAGAGAGAGAAGATTTTAAATTTAGAGGTAGCAAATTTCAATAAAATCAGCCAATCTCCTAGATTTAGGCTGTTAAATGCAATCACGACAATCTCCCAAAATTTCGAAAAAAATGTCAGGGACCGTGGTGCTCGGAGTGCACACGGTCCTGGCAACTTTTTTCAAAATTTTCAGGGATGAAAGTTATGATGATTTTAAAGCTAATATGAAAAAATTGAGTGATTTTACGATTTGTAGATAGGCCAAATTAAAGTTGCAATCTCAAAATTGAACCCTACCAAGATTGTCGAAAAATGCAAAATTCGAATTTTGAAAAAGAGAGGGAAACTGAAATTTTGAATTTTATGATTTTAGAGGGAATACCAAAAGCAATGCAATTTTTGAATTTTAAAAGTTGACTCAATTTCACACAAAATTCAATTTTGAAAGCGGAAACCAAAGTTGATGTAATTAAACACTTAATTTCAAAAGTCACAAATTGCAAGAATTTGAATAAAGCACTGAAATTTCGAATGAATGCTAACACACTTTTCAGATTTAGGACAGTAAGAACACAATTTTGACACAAAATTTCAATTTCAACAATTTTTGAATGATTAGAAGCCTTAATCCAAGCAATCACTAGACCAAATTTGACTTTAATTTTGAAAGTGTTAGAATTGATAAAATCAGCCAAGATTCTAGATTTTAGCAGAAAAATACAGTAAGATCTAGCTCCCAAAATTTTAGAAAAAATGTCGGGGATGATGGCGCTCGGGGTGCACACAGTCCTCGCAACTTTTTTTCCAAATTTTCAGGGATGAAAGATATTATGATTTTATTGTGGAATCCAAAGTTACAGCTGATTTGGAGATGTTTTGATCAGTGAAATTGTCGGTCAAAGGTTGAATCAAGAGGGTTTTAAAAATTAGGGTTTTGACACTTAACCACTTAATTTTTAGAATTAAAGCACAAATATGAATTGATAATTTGCAATAGAAGGGTAGATCTGAAACAAGCATTAACAATTAGACATTTCACAAGCTTAATTACTAAAAAGAAAATTTAGGGTTTTTATGCAATTAACCTCTAAACTTTGCAAAATATCAAACATGGAAATGTAATCAAGGCATCCAATTTTCAGATCTAACCATGAATAATCAGAAAGGATGTTCACATTGGGTTCATCAAAATGTAAAGCGGAAAATCATGAGCGAACCCTAAGTTGTTCCCCCCACCACTCCAAGGAGAGAGAAAGGGGGTCACTAGGGTTGACGATTTTCACTTAGGGAAGACTTTACATTCAAAAGAGGGGTTGAAACCCACAAGATCCAATCCCACACAATGCAAGATTGGATTCTAAATGAGTTTCAAGGGTTGTGACAGCAAGGCTACCCTCTTTTGTAAAGAATGTAGATAGAAGGATTAAGCTAGGGACGCATGAAAAGTGAGAAAGATTCACTTGTAAATAGAGATAGGAATATAGGATGAAGCTGCGGACCTAGAATTAGCAGTAAAATGTCGAGACCTATTCATCTCTGCACAAGGATTCCAGATTTTCAATTACAGCCGCGTACCTGCAACCTACACATAGAAAAGAGAAGACGATTGGGGGGTTAGGGATTAGGGATTAGGGGTTTGCCCTTAGGTCAAACCCCAGTTTTGGAATTAAACAAGAAATGAGAATGTTGTAAACGTAAATGATTGTAATGTAATAAAGTACCAATACCTTGTTGTAAGAATGTTTGTATTCTTACATGCGAAGGTGTAAATGTTGTTGTATGTTGTATGTTGTATGTGATCTCCTCTTCAATGGTTGAATCCTTGTCTTGAATGCAACACTTGGCCTTGAATGGAGACTTAGAATGATCAATTGCTTGAAGGAATGCTTGAATTCTTGAATGCTTGAATGCTTGAATGTTTGAATATCGTTTCCACCTTTTTTCCATCTCTCAAAATGGGAGAGGAAATGTAGTTTATATACTTGTCAATTAGGGTTAAAAGACTGATTTTTCCGACCATAGGCCGACCTGGAAACATTATTTTCCAATTTGCAAACTTAAAGACCCGAGACCCAAAAGAGACCGGGACCAAAATTAGGGCCAGGGACCAGGGCGCTGGGCGCCATGGAGCGCCATGGTCCCACTTCCAGGGATAGTAGGGTGCAAGGAGGATCAGGCCAGGGTGCTGAAAAATGCAGTTTTTGATGTCATGAACAAGTTTCGGGGTCTCCATTCAGGTTCAGTGTTGCGTTGCCATCGTGAAGACCCAAATGCAGTCGAAATTGCAAGTGTCGCAATTTTAGGATGCTACATATATAAATTCGTTAATAAACTAAGGCAATCTCAGTTAGGCTTTCCAAGCTCGTTCCAATGATAATATTTATTGAATAGGGTTGTTTTATCCTTGGGAAAGAAACTAGAGAGGGTGTTATTGTGACGCCTAAGGTTCTCCACTCCATCTCAACTTAGAAAATTCTAGCTATGATTCTCAAATTGGATATGATGAAAGCTTATGATAGAGTAGACCTGAATTCTTTAATATTTATTTTGAATAAATTTCATTTTGGGACCAAGTGGGTTAAATGGAATCATACCTACATTTCCTCTGCTAGGTTTTCAGTGCTCTTAAATGGTTCTCCTTGTGGATTCTTTTCCTCCTATCGAGGTGTTCCCTTGCTCCCCTTTTTATTCATTATTATGGTTGAGGCTTTTAGTCAAGTCATTCATTCAACCAGATCTTTTGGTCTTTGGAAAGGAATTAAAATTCCCCCCATCCCAGACCCTCATTCTCACTATCTTTTTGTGGATGATACGTTGCTCTTTAGTTATTCTTCTATGGCAGAGGCCAAGACCATTAAAAAGATCATTTTTAAATATTCTAATTTTTTGGGTCAAAAGGTTAATAGTTCTAAAACTAAGATTTTATTTCTTAATGTTTCTCCTTTAGTTCAAAACAAATTGACTCAGTTTTGGGGTTATGAAATGGGTAGTTTCCCTTGTAAGTATCTAGGAATCCCCCTTTTTGTTGGCTCAGAGAGACATAATTTTTGGGATCAGGTGGTCTCCTCAGTGACAACTAGAATTTTTCTTGGAATCATAAGTGGCTTACTTTATCTCGTAAAATTTTATTCATCAAATCAGTTTTGAATGTTGTTCCTATTTGTTTGATGTTTGTTTTGAAAGCTCCCAAAAAGTCAATTGTTCAGTTGCAGTCCACCTTGAGGTCTTTTTGTGGAATAATAACCGACGGGGTAAGACAAAAATCCCATTGTTAGCTTGGAATAAGGTTTGTCTTCCTAAAGATATGGAGGGGGGTGGGGGGGTGCTAGTATTAGGGATCTAGATAAGCAGAATAGAGCCTTGGGGGCGAAACTAGTCTGGAAATTATATAAAGAACCTTTCTAGTAAATGGGCCTCTATAATGTTTGCAAAATATTTGGGCAATTGCCATAGGGAGAGGAATTTTACTACTTCCTCTCTCCCTCAGGGTTCTTCCATTTGGAACATCATGGTTAAGTGCATATTGGTTATTCTTCCACATCTGTCTTGGGTAATTCATAATGGTGGTAAGGCCAAGGTTTGGGATGAAGTTTGGAATGGTCATGTTACTATGTTTAATATTCAGAATTGGTCCCCACTAATAAATATTTTAAAATCTTTATGGGGCATATATGTTGCTGATAACTTTTATCTTGATGTCTCTAGACCATACACTGTGGGTCATTGGAATTCGATTGATTCTATTCCTATGGACCAAGAATTAAAAGCTTCTTATGTGGAGGAGCTTAAAAAGATACCGCTTATTTATCAAAATATAGAAGATGAATTGATTTTGACTATTAATAAATCTAGTTCAAATTTGATTTAGGATGGTTATAGGTCCCTGTATGTTCCCTCCCCAGGTTTCTCTTGGCCATCCAAGCTCTTTTGTCATGTATCTTGTCTTCCTAAAGTAGGGGATTTTTCTTTTTTGGTGGTTCAGGATATAGTGCTTACTAGTATGAGATTGGATAGGCTTGGTATTATGGCAGTTTTTCCTTGTGTGTTTTGTGGCTATTTTATGGAGACTTTTGATCACATGTTTGTTCATTGTCCCTTCGCATCAAATTGCTAGTATTGGCTCTTTAATAAGCTTGGTTGGTCTTCTATTTTTTGCCTTGATTTGTTGTCTCAATTTAAGTCTTGGCCATCACTATATTCTTCTTCTTTTTATTTGTGTCTTTGGATAGTAGCTCCCTCTATTCTTATTTGGAACATTTGGTTGGAAAGGAATAATAGATTCTTTAAGAAAATAGTCTCACCTCTATTTGATGTGTTGATTAGAGTGGAGATATCTATATATAAAGTTGTGATATCCTATATTTATAAGAACTTGGAATATTTATGTTCTTTCTCTCACTGGGATAATTGGATTACTAGGCAGTGGCATGGCCTTAAAGTCCCGCCTTCCCATGTCTCTATATCCAAAAAGGTTGCCTCTTCTATTAGAAGGAAAACTGCAAAATGGACTCCTCCCCCTCAAATCTAAATTTAAATTAAATTATGTTTGTGCCTCTAGAGGCATCCCTGGCAAGTCGGGTATTGGGGTGGTTATTTCGAATCATGATTCAAATATTATTAAGGCAACTTGAAAAGGTATTGGTGTTGGGACTAACAATAGTGCTGAATTTCAAGCTTTATCTTTTGGTTAGGACTTGGCTATTTCTCTTAATATTAGGGATATTATAATTTAAGGAGATTCTATGGTTACTTTTCATGCCATTACTAAGAAGAGATGCATGTCTTGGCAGCTTCAATAAAGTAATTGATGAGAAAATTACATATTTGGAAGTGACACCTGTTGATATTCCTTCCCTACTCGAATGAGTGTTGTATTAAATTTGTGACGTACCTAGCACTTATCCTAAGATCAAGCATGTTCTTTGCTTGATATTGGGAGAAGTGCCTTGCTAGTGCTTTCATCATGTTGATTGGATTGGAACTCTCCTTAAGGATTGTTTTTGATAAAGATAAATAGGTTTTACAGGGACCTGAAACCTAGAGTATTATAGACCAAGGCTAGTAGCCAACTAGACCGAAAAAATAAGAAAAATAGGGGACAAACCCCACATAGACCGAAATCCAAAAAATAAAAACAACAAATTCAAAAAATAAGGAAAAGCACTCAATTAAGAGAGTGCATCAATTCAATATTTTTCTGAATAATCCTCTTATTAATTTTCTCCTAATCCTCCATGATGAATCTGGAGGTTCCTTGGTCCTGTGATGTAGAGCATCATGAAAACATCAATCAAATAACCATTATCAAATCTTCTCCATATATATCAATCCATAATTACTTTAGATCCATATATCATGCATTAAACCTGAATCATTTAAACTCTTCATCTATTCATTTCTTGCAAATGAAAACCAAGAATTTGTCCAAACTATGAAATTTACTCTATTCTGGTCATGAAATTATAGTCATGAATAGTCATTAATAACTCTTAAAATATTAATTACTTGGACAATCTCTCTGGTCAGATTCTATAATTTCTAGTTATAAAAATTTCCTCCAAATTATAGAAATATCCAATAGTTAAATCCAAAGTTATGATGATTGTACCAAAACTAGTCGCTGTGAATCAGGGTTTTGGGTAGTTCCAAACGGTTTTCACCAAAGCATTCATAACTTTCTCAAAACTAAATGAAATAAAATCAAACCAAAATAAATGGAAACATTATTCAATATAATACACTTTCATTATGGAAATACACTTTTTTCTAGGTTGTACATGGCCATACTAGGCCTGGAAACAAGAGGAAAAACTTCCAAGATCACAAAACAAGAGGTTGAAAACAATGAAAATATGATACCAAAATGTTTCCAATGCTTTCCAATTCCTTCTCCAATTTTTACATCCTTTTATGAATGACCATTATAGAGGTTTTATAGCCTTTTAATCTTCACATGGAATTTACAACTACCCAGCTTCCTCTTATGACCATACAACTTCCCATTTTGGTCTTTTTACAACTTTTGAAAAGTTGCATTTTACAACTTTTACAACTTTTGACTCAAATGACTTTAAACCTTCAAAATAACCTTCAAAACATATTAGGATGGAATAATAATGTATTTTTGTCACCATTTTATCCCTCCAAGGATATTTTATACAAATTTTACCAAATGACTAATTCAAGACCTTATTAGGACAACTTGGACAACTCATTACAATGGGCTCTTTTAGCGTTACATATTGATTCATATTGACTCAAAATGACATTCCAAATGAAAATGTAATTGAATATACTTATGAATTGATCTTTATCCTCTTATAGAATCCTTTTGTGCTTTTGTGTTAGGTGCTCTTGCACCATCCTGGCTCTGGCTCCTGGTTCTAGTACAAGGACCTGAGATAGTCTTCCCACTAGCAACACTTTGTTCATCCTCTGATGCAATCTTTTTCTGATTTTCCCCAAAGGGAGGGTCACTAGCAATGGTCCTGGTTCTATAATCACTCATCATGGAATTAATTTTTTCCAAACCATCAACACTATTGTTCATCACCTACCTACTAATTTCAACCAGATTGTTCAGGTTTTCCTTGATCTCACTCACATCCTCTTCTAGCTTCTCAATTCTACGCTCTTGGTCAACCTTCATAGTTTCCACATCATGAGAAGTTTTCAAGATCATACTCATGATCTTCTCAGCTTTATTGTGCCCAGAGGATTCTGTGAATTGTTTTCCTTGTCCACCAACTTCCAGTAGTTCTCCTAACTTCTAGTAGCCTCCAATAGAACATTTCCCATCACCCTCTCCTCCTTTATCTCACCTTTATTTTCCTTACTCCCAAACCCTTGTTTCTCATCATCCACATTGATAGGGATGTCCAACCTAATCTCATGGTCCAGGACTTTGGACCCACTAGATTTGGATAATTTCACTTTCTTTTTGGTGGGTGGCTCTAGGTATTGCATTTTCCTACTGCTAGATTTCAATTTACTTGCCACCTACCTTGGAGGATTGATTTTCTTGCTACTGTTAGTTCTTGGGGTCACCATAAGCTCCCCTTCTTTCTTTGGTCTATAATCAAGGTCCTACATATCCTTGATATCACAACAATCCATGGCAGTACCACTGTCATCCTCATCCATCTCCATATTAGAAACCAACTGCACATCAGGGTTAGAGGAGGAAATATGGGTTTTATCCTTGGGGGAGGGTTTCACTTCATGAGCTTGGGCGTATTCCATAATCAACAAGATAATCCCTTCATGAATCATAGGGTTATCCTAGTTTTCAAAATGTTTAACTAAACTATTCTCCAAGGATGAAACCAAATAAAAGGGAATGGAAATAAATCTGCCATGCCTAAAATGGTAAAATGATGTGAGAAAATGATAGCATATCTACCATCCAGTGTGATGTACCTCATGATGAATTCTACCATATTATCTTAGAGGGAAATTAGTTGTTTCCTGTTATAGCCACCATCTGCTATTTTCCTAGCCCTTTCTCTTTCCTTTTCCTTATCATAAAAGGCAGCAATAACCTCCTCACCCGACTTCCTATCTCTATAAAAAAATTTGCCTTTCATATCCAGACCAGTAATAGTGGCAACTAGGTTTTTGTCGACTTGAAACTCTGCACCAAAGGCAGTTAGCACACCCTTATTCCAATTTTTAACAAAGCTTCTATAACATTGGCAGAATGACCACGCAGTCTCTCTAAAACGAGCACCATCCCACCATCAGAAATTTCCTCCCAAACCTCCTTATTCTTCTGCTACTTATCATAGGTTGTGGGTTCAAACCTATTCTTTTCACCTCCCATTCTATAGCTCGAGCAAATCAAAGACTCTAGAAAAACCAGGAGGAAAGAAAACTAGAAACAGGGCAAATTGAAAGTTCTAAAACTTCTCAAAGTGGTAATAATTAGAAATACTACCCCAACGGCTCCCATCCCATCATAATATTTCATCATAAATTTAATTGGAAAGGTCGAAGATCTTAACATCATTTCTTGCTAGGTCACATAGGGTTTTTAGGAAAGTTTCCTATCCTCTCCACCATTTAACCGCCACGATACCCACCGTCAAGTTGGCCAAATGATTCGCTGATTTGTTTCCTACCCGGAAAACATGCCAGACCTTGAAATCATCTAGGTTTTCTATCATTTAAAGGGAATCCTTGATTGTTTCAAATAGTCCAACTAGGCACCGTACATCGTGATAGGAACTAAAATTATGTCTTACAAAATTTTGGTCACTGGGTAAATTTTGGTCATTCTAGTTTTATTGTGTCCTCTGTCAAGGTCTCAAAGTTTAGGGTTTTAGGGGTTGTGATTTCTAATTAAGTCTTGAAATAAAAGAAAAACGTTGAGCCTTTTATGTTCTATCGTTACCTTTCCCACTTAAGCCAAGGGTTATTTACCATTAGCGGGGCCACTTTATTTCCTAAGCACTAAGTTGTGTTAGACCAATCCATTTAATAATTTTCCTTAAGTCGCATGAAAATTTTCCCTATGGTCGGGTCCCATTTCAATATTTGTGCCCATGCCCATCAAATTTCCCTAAGTCTAAAAATTTTAATTCTTCAACCGGTTGATAAAGACAAGACAGATTTGATGGTCTACCCTTCCCTATGGTCAAAGGTGCAAGGATGATAAAGACCGCGACATCATGAGATGATGCCACATGTTCTCGATGGAGAGAGGTGAGCCAACAGTTTGAATTTTTAAATTTTTGATATTACCAGTTCTCGGCAGGTAAAACCCGAGTTACTTGAAATGAATGTTTCTGCATGTGCTTATATCAAGTAGTAATGTTTTAGTTCCCGTCTAAGAAATTCTTGGGAGTTAGCGGTTTGAGAGATGCAAGGATATTATGGACCCTGACATCACGAGATGATGCCACATGTCCAAGGCAGGCCAAGGAAAGTCAATGGTGGGGTCACTGAAAGTGGTGAAACAAGTGATGAGTTGGATGTACCGCATCATGCCAAGGATGGATTCGCTTGCCACATTGGAGGGTAAATGTCAGATTAAATGGTTTGGTCCGTAAGATTTGCTAGCTTGAAAAATGATCGATGGTCAAGTTTTAAACTTTTCAAATGCAAGTTAGAGTCATTTCGCTCGCACGAGTAGTAATGGTGGATGAGACAATGGTGTTTCATTCTAGGTAATAATAAAAGTTCTCTTAAAAGTTGTTCTTGATTCATAAAGAATTTGATAGCTATCTAGAAGACATTCATGTTACTGAAGAAGGATGAAATGATTCCTTGCAACACATAATCACTATCCCTTTGGTGTAATCGAAACAATAAGTTTGTCTAAGCAAATTCATCTGTTCTTGAAACAATTGATGTTATAAATTGTGCACGAAATTATAAGAAAATAATTTCAATTGTTCTAGGATTAAAAGCTAAATAGAGAAGAGTGAAATTTTCTTAATTACTATTGTAATTTAAATTTTGTGTTAGACCTAGTCTTTTATTTCTCAATTTGAAGCTGTAGTAGAAAACCCTAGTTCAAAAGATGGCTCCCTCATGAAAACATTCAAGGTAAACTAACTACAAGAAAATGAATCTTTATGATGATTTCTTGGAGCAATTGAAGCCCTCAACAAATGATAGATACCAAGGGTAGAGATTTGTGAGTGGAAAAACCCTAGGAGAAGGGTTAACTAATAAAGCATTCTGCTTGGTGGATGTTAGTATACCAATGATCAGATTAGAGATGTTCAAATTATGGTATGGACAGAGGAACTTGTATTCCCCACTATCCAGTCCCTGGCAGTATGATTTGGGTTAGTTAGTGGTGTCGGGTGTCTTCATGGATGTTGAACTTCTCAAGGCTATTGCAAATAGATATGACCTTGTCTCGAGGGTTATTAGGAGAAATGAAGGAGATATTTTTTGACCATGAGAAGGGAAGAATTTGAGGAGATTTTTTACCTATATGAACCATCTGCAAACCTGGTGCAAATAGACCTAAATGAGCTAAAAGCGAAATAGTATAAAATGAAGGAGTTCATTAGAAGTAATTTCTTTCCAATGAATTTGTCTAGAGCAGGGAACACAACATAGCATATTGGCCCTAGCTCAAAGGAGCCATTCCCTATTGGTGGTTTTGCTCCCTACTTTCAGGCTACCTTTTTCTCTATGTGTCAAGTATTGGGTTTCAATCCAATTACAATTATGCCACCTAATTTCATGAACATAGCCATGCAAATTCAGCATCTGGATTATACAGTGGTCTTTGACTTTGCCCCATACCTTGAAGAAAAGATTCACGAAGGGTTACAGGATATTAAAAATGAAGTGACTAGTGCCCAATTCTTTTGGTATTTCGTACTCATGCATATGTTCCTATTTACGAATGCAGATTACTTTGAAAGTACCATGAACCTCAAAAGGACAATTGATAATAAGGACATTCCAATGCAGCTTTGGAGCACAAATATGTCTTGGGATAGAGAGGAGGATAGCTTTGTAAGATTTTATAACAACTTTGCTTCTAAGTTGAGGTAAAGGTTGACAGTAAACGCATTGAGGATCCCCAAGGAGCTGCATGATTTTGTAAGGCCCAAAGAGAGGTTGCCACTTCTCCTGATTGATAACAATTGGAGGGATTGTATCCCTTATCCTGTAAGCATTGTTATTAGAGTCTATGGTTTCTCTGGACAGCCACATCTACTACCTTTTAATGTTCCTTTGTGAATGGGTTTTCATGAGGTAATGTGGGAGATAGGGTGCATTCATGACAAGGAATTAAAGGGAAGGGACAAAGGAACAATTTTCCTTGATTACACTATCATCCCTTATTTTGTAATTCTAAAAGGAGGATACAAACATTTTGATAAATTATTTGCTCCATATCATTTGGGGGTGAGCATAGCTAGACACAGTGATCCTGAGGGGTTCTACAATATCTTCAGGACAAGAATAAAAGGAGGTCTATTGTCTCATAAGCATAATTATCTTGAGGATATAATTAGAAATGAATTTGATCCCATGACTCAGGAGTGCAGGAAAGAAAAATAGATAATCTTCAGAAAGTTATGGGCTGCAATTCAAAAGGTGGATCCAAATTATGATCCAGTAAAGGATTTTACCCCATTTTGTCCTAAGGTCGACTTTGTTATGAATAATTTTGATGAACTAAAGCTAATTTTGAAGGAAAAGAAGGGAAAACTTGAAGAATTTCATGGCCGACCACAGTGAAGCTCACAACGTCCTTTGTCTCAAAGAGCAAGTAAGAGGTCAAGAATGGAATGATGGAAGAGTTTAAGGAAATTACTATTGATGAGGGTAATAATATTATAAGTCAAACTGAAGTCTTGATTTTACCAGAATGGGACATAGAAGATGAAATGGCTTTTGATGTAATCAGGAAATCAAAAGGTTAGCATTTCAATTCAGCAGAGGAAGCAAGGTTAGCATTAAAAAGATCAGATTTTGTAGATGATTATGCAACCTTGGCAATATGGGCACTACAGGAAGGACCTAGAAAGCCTAACATCAATGAATTAAACCCCAATTTTAGGGGAGACCTTATTATAAAAAGAGCATCTGACACATCAAGTGTAGAGGATACAAAGTTAAATGTTGATTTTGCTAAGTTGGCACATGAGACTTCAAAAAGAGAAGCCTCAAAAAAGGCAGAGTTGATGAGAAAGTTTGATAAATTGTTCAATGATTACAATGTAGCTCAACAAAGGTGTGTGGAGTTGCAAATGAGAGTGCAACTTTTTGAGCAGGGATAGATAAAGGTTCCCTTTCCTGCACTTATAGGTCCTTCTGAGCCATCAACATCTAGGTCATCACTTGTGGTCCAGGAAGAAGAAGCAATTCAACTTGATATAAGTGTTGGTAACCCTGGTATGTCATTAGTCCCATATGATGATGATGAACCTGAAGCCACTAGATCAACTGAACCAACTCAGTCTCAACTTTTAGAAAACATTGTTGAATTAGAAAATAAGTTGTTAGAATCAGAAGATCAATCAATCAGGAAGAAAAAGGAGATAGTTAGCTCAGTGCTAACTCATTTAAATGAAAAAGTTGATAATAGACTCAATAGTGTTCATGCCTTATATTATTTATTATTTAATGCTATTCAAAAATTTGATGATGATAAAGAAGTCGCAATTCCTTTATTTACAAAATAGTTGCAAAGGGGAAATGAGCTCAAAATAATGTTCATGGCTTCTAAGTATCATGCTGAGAGACCACGTGCACTCCAACCAACATACTTGTTGGTAAAATCAATACAGGAAGCCTAAATTTTGCTGAAAAATATAGAAAGAAAGGTAAGGGAATTGATGAAGTTGTTTTAGTGAGTTGAATCAAACTCTTTTTCAAGATCAAGAAGGGGCAGTCAAGCCTTTACAATTCTGGAAGGAGGAGGCAGAAAGAGTCATCAGTATCTAGGTAGATCTAATATGTGAAGGGCTAAACATAGATATGTTGCAGGATAGCATGGATAAAATATTTTCCATGGTGTCATTTTTTGAAACTTTTGAAAGAGAGGCAAGCCAAGTAGTCATTAAATACATTCCCTATAGGGCTAAAGCTAATGAAGTCATGAGTTTTGATTGGCCATCCATTGAAGAGTACAGTGCATGGAGTGGTATGTATTTGAATGATGAATAAAGGTTGTACACAGTTTGATATAACTATTTTGTCTTCGAGTGGCAGATATTTGTGAACCAGTATAACAAAGATGGTGGTAAAATTCATCATGAGTTTTAGAGAAGCGGTCATATATTTTGATCCTGTATGTGAGAAATCAAGGATGGAATATTTTTGTAACAAAATTCAGTTGTACGTGATCACTTTGAGATGACGGGTGTCTCCTTTGGTCTGAAGCTTGTTTGCTCCCTTGTTTTTTATAAAAGGTAATTCAGGGCTATGAGACAAGGTTCCAATTTTTGTCCCTTAAGTGTTTTGAATTTCTGGTTCCAATAGCAAAGTCTAGGTGAAAAGAAAAAGTTGTAAAAGGTCATTTGTAGAGAAAAATAGAAAGAGTCTTGTGTCTTCTTTTCTGTAGGTTCTCAAAGGAGTTATGTATGAATTGTATTTTGACAGAGACAACCGAATTATTCAATAGAAATATAATTCAAACCCATTTCTCTCTAGTGTATTGTTCTATCATATTTTTAATGAATATCATCAAAGATTGTATCATTCATTGCATTGTTGTGGTGTATGTATTTTATGTTCATGCTTTGGTCTGAGGTGCCAATTAAATGCTTGAGTAGAATTGCAGGATGGTAGGGATATTTCTAGGGACTTTGATAAAGTAGTTTTGGGTTGGGGTTGAAAATATGATGTATTGCAAGGCAATATTATCTTAGGTTTATATGTTGTTAGATAAATTTTGTCTGAATACATTTAATATAGTATAAATTCATGTACCCAATGGAGTAAGGCACTGATCGTAGCTAGCAACTATGTTCATGTTGATTTTCCTATTCGGAATCATCAGTTATTTTCTATAATTTGTTGATTATCAGATTGTTTTCATTTACATGTATGTTGTTATGTGCATTTAATCATCTCATGCTCCAAAATAGTTGAGGATCACTGAGGAATTTTCCATTCCTGAGTATTCTCCCTTTCTGTGAGTCTTTATATAAGATTATATGCTTTGTTTCATGTATAATTTGTGAGTGTGGCGTAGAGATCACAAATTGGCATGGGGATCACCCTCTGGGTTTTGCAGAGCCCAAACTATAGAAGGATCGTGTATCCTTGTTGATGTTGGTCCAACTCTGAAAAATATTAATAGTTGGAAGTAGCTTTGCATAGATATTTGGAAGAAATAGCTTGGTCTCTGCCTTGTGGCAGTGTAAACCCATTTTCGGGCACCAACAAAAAATGGCGACTCTGTTGGGGAATGAACTTTGGAGAATCTTTGGTTAAAAAAGTTTTGTTTAATATATAGTAGAGGTTTTCATAGTATCTATGTGATTTGACAGATGAGCCTGTTGGCATTATTGGATGAATTGATTATGTGTTTCATTGATGTTTTGTCATTGATGTCAACACTAGCTGATATGGTTGGTTACTGGAAGATAAATTTTGGTTACCGATAGAAGATCTAGAGTTACCGGCAGAAGCGACTATCTGTTGGACACTTCCGGCATGTTTGGATCAGTTGAATGTGTTGATTTCATGTGTTATATGCTCCATGAGCATGTTTTGGTCAGTTGGTATTGGTTTGGTAATAGGATGCTATCATACACTCTGGTAAACCCTTACCGACACTAGTTTAAGGCTTTACCGAAAGAGCTTTCACTGAGGAATCATGATAGGATGCATAAGTAGTGTTGGTGTAGCTTCTAGTTGGATTTCAGGATGCTGAAAAATGTTCTTTGATCATGCTTCAACTGCTTGAAGACATTGCTTTGGCGTGGTGGACCAAGAATAGGTCTAGTACCTATCTAGGTTATGAACCGGTATCATGCTAACGTGTAATCTACACATTACCAAGATGTTTCAAGATGATCTATGGATTGGTTATTGTTGTTTTGGTCTTAAGCCAACATGACATATCATAGTAATAAGGAATTATGTAATGGTCTTATAGTAATATCTTTTAGGTGGCCGACCTAATTGGTTTAGGCCTTAGGGTTTGTATAAATAAGAGGTAGAAACTCTTTGTAGTGTATCATGGTTATGAAAGGTCATGGTCAAGGAATGTAATGTGTGATTATCGTAATATCATTCAAGCAGAGGAGTTGGTCGATCATTGCTGATCGAATTGGATTCAGAAGAGGATTTAGTTCTCTGGTATTGAGCTTAACCGGGACTGTAATTAGGCATGGTAGATGTTATCTCTAGTAGTTCACTTTATTGGATTGTTGTCCATTTATCTTGAGGTGGTTTTAACCTCTGTAGTCAGTGAGACTCTTTTGTAATGAGTGGTACGCTCTAGGTAGTGTGCCTTCCTGCATGTCTGGGCCCCTCATTGTATCACATAATTTCTACAGAAGTATCATCTAATTGTGGGTAGGCTTCCCACCATGGTGTTTCCCTTTCTAGGTTTTCCACATACAAATCATGGAGTTATGTGGTATGGTTGCTTTGCATTGATTATCTATTTAAATTGTTGAGTTATATTGTTTACCGGTATCTGTGTCTACTGGGATCTATTTCTACTTTACCGGTACTTGATTTGTTTAAGGTTGTATTGTGGATAAGTTAGATTTGAGAAGTAAAAGAGAAAAGGAAAAGGAATCTGAAGTTATTAGAGCTGTAATAGAGAGAGATGGTTTAATATGACAATTAGCAATACTCAAAGCCTTGGCTCAGGAAAATGATAAGCCTAGTGTTGAGGGCCCTATTCGAAGAGAGATTTTAGATAAAAAAATCTGAAAATATTACAAAGGAAAAGACTAAGATTAATGTGGATAACCAAGGGCTAGTAGATCCTAGTCAGCCAAGTGTTCGGATTCCTAAATTATATTTGGATAAAGGAAAACAAAAGGTATCTGGTATTAATATAGATGATAAAAAATCTTCAACTATCCCAGATCTAAGTCGAAAGTTATCCCAAGTTGACATTGAGCTAGAAACAACTAGAATAGAAAATGAAACTTTTGTGAAAGAGTTGAAGAGAGTTGAAATGGAAGCCTCAAATGCAGAGATGAAAAAAAATGATTTCCTTAAGTTGTCAACATTAAATAGTGCTTCATTCATTGTTGGCCCATCCAAAACTCAGGCTATTTCTGGTATAATTTCTACAACAACGCCAAATGTCAGTGCAAATACTCTCACCCAAAATGTTTAGAATACTCAGAACATCGGAATTCCAATTATTCGGTAGAGAAGCCAAGAAGCTACTCAAAATAGTAGTCAACCCCAACTTTCTAAATATTTTAATACTACTATCAAGGTTAGCACTAGAACAAATTCTATTGTAGCTAATACCACAACAAATGTTGCAAGACCAGCTGCAATTGGCCAATTTCAAAGAAGACCTATTCATCTAGAAAGATATAGGCAGTTGCATTTTGATGGGATCCTAGGATATCCTAATGCAATCCCAAATGACTTAAGGGATAAATTCAGCAAGTTTGTAGGCAATAATGCTATTATTGGTGAGGAAAATTTGAGGGCATTCACTAATAAGTTAAATGACTATGAGGTGGAGCATGAGGATGTTGTTATGAAACTATTTGTGCAATCTTGATAGAGGATGTTAGGGATAGGTACAGAGGATCACCAACTACAGGTATCAGCTCTTGGGAAGAATTTGAGGGAGTTTTTAAAGAGAATTATGGTGATGAAATGAATCCAAGCTTCATGTTAAATGAGTTCAATAACATTAAGAAGTTATTAAATGAGGATGTGGCTGATTTTAATATCAAGTTTCAAAAGGCTATGCATAAGTTGTTTCAGGTTTTAAGGTTGGATGATAATGTTTGTTTTACCACATATATGAATGCATTTGATGCAAAAATGACATATATCCTTAGAGAAAAAGATCCTCAAACTCTAAGAGATGCATTTAGGATATCTATTAATGTTGAAGTAAATAGAAGAGCTTAAGGTAAGATTGGAAGGAGAGAGGATACTAGATTTTCTAAGAGTGCCAAAGACAAAGTTGAAAAGTCTTTAGGGTCAAAACCTAAAGAGGAAGACAAATGGAATAAGGTACTTAATACCTTGAAGGATCTTAAATTAACTATGGAAAAAAATGACAAGGGCCCTGTACCAGAAAAGCCACAATTTAATAGACCACCAAGATTGAATGATTATCCTTACAACACAAATTGGAAGGATGGAAAACCTTTTCAGAAGAAAAAGGGCAAACGTGAACAAAAAAATCTTGACCCATTGCAGAAACACATAGTGAATATGGTGGAGGACACACCTTTGTGTGTTGCTTGTCAATCATCCCATTCACCTAAATATTGTGTTGTAGCACAATTTATTTCTTCCAAGAATGAGCTACATGATGAAGAGGAAGAACCTTTTGAAGGTGATAATTTTGATTATCTCATGATTACTTCTTATCTTGGAGAAGCAGAATATTCTTCTGACATTGAAACCTAGGACTTTGATATAGATCATCAAAGGCAAATAAATGAATCATATCATCAGCAAGTTTTTTCTGATGAAGAGTTATCTATTGATGACCGAATGTGTAATGTTCAACAAGGTGAGAGTTATGAGTCTTTGAGAAGACCCTTAGATAAAGAAATTGCCAAAATAACAACTACTATGATAGCTCAGGTTAAAAGTAATTATCAATTGAGAAACATAACTATTGGTGAAGACCAGGGCAAGCCTTCTCATTTATTTGTCAAAGAATTAAAAAATGAAGGCAAAGAGGTCAAGGAGGATAAGTCAAGAAAGGATGCAATCAAAATTAAGGAGGTTGAGAGAAAGGAGTGGGCTAAGAAAGCTGAGGTTGTAAAACCTAATGAGAAAACTTCTTCACCTAACGTGAAGGAAAAGATGGTTGAAAAATATGCTTCACTTGCTAAAGAAGACTTGAAGAAAACACAAAATATTGGAGGCAAAAAACCAAAGAAACATGAAGAACAATCAGATATGTCTCTTGAATTACCAAATTACACACCTTTGGATATGCTTCAGTTGCTTTCTCAGATTACAGTTAAAGTTCCTTTACAAGAAATGCTAAGGATTGAAAGGCATAGAGAGAAAGCCATGGCCTGGGTCAAGGGTGTTTCTTATTTTGTTGAAATTGAAAATGAGAATGTGTCTCATAATATAAAGGAATGAATGATTAAAAATGAGACAAAGGATAAAGAGTTAGAGGGAATGGTTTCTCGGATTCGCCAAATTTATCTTGAAGATACAGTAGGTGAGAAACTAATAATGTTGATCCTTTCTTTCTAAGTGTTATTATAAATAGAGGAGTTCTAAAGAATTGTATGATCAATTTTGGGGATTCAAACAATGTCATGCCAGTAAGAATAATGTGATCCATGGATTTAAAAGTAGATACTCCTCAGGGAAGATGTTGTGTTATGGATTCAAGAGAAGTGCTTGTGATAGGTACTACAAACACACTACCTTATCAACTTGTTGCTTTCCCTGAGAAGGAATTAACCATGAGTGTCCTAGTCATAGACATCCCACCACATTATGGCATGTTATTGTCAAGAAAGTGGAGTGCCTCTATGGGTGGAAGTTTCCAGTATGACTTGTCTTATGCTACCTTTTCTATTGATGGTAGAAATGTAAAGGTTAAAATAGAATCCAGGGTACCATATATGATGGTGCACACAACAAAATCTGATGAGGACATGACCTGTTTTGTAAACACGGGAATCAATGCATTTAGGGTTGAAGATTCTCCACAAAAGAAAAAGGAACAACCTGCACTATTGGATGAAAAAGTAGAAAAATCATCAGGTGATGATAATTTGTGGACTATGTATTTCGATGGAGCTAGTTCTAAGGAGGGCTCAGATGCAGGTGTATTATTCATATCACCCCATGGAGAAACTTTTAAATTGTCTTTTACTCTAGCCTTTGCATGCACAAATAATGTGGCAGAGTATGAAGTGTTGTTGTTGGGGTTGAGATTATCTGAAAAACATAGGATAAAGAATCTCAAAGTCATTGGAGATTTTGAGTTACTAGTATCCCAAATCGGATCTAACTATGCATAAAAAAATAAAAGGATGAAGTAGTATAGAAATGTTGTATGGGATAAGATTGAGAATTTTGATGCATTCGGTATTGAATGGAAGGAAAGAAGCCATAACAAAATGGCAGATCTCCTAGCAAATATAGCTCTAAGGCCATAGGATATCACTTTTGCTAGAATCTCAAAAATTGAGGTTCAAATGAACCCTTCATTCCTTGACAACATTGAAAGCTGGTAAGTTTTCAATGATGATGATGATATTTTAAGGTTTCTAGATTGTGTAGATGAATATGAAAATCAGAAGATTGATTTTAGTGCCTTTGTACAAATAGTGGATGATAAAGAAACAATCTTTGGGAAGGAAGCGATTCAATTGAAGACAAACAAAATTCCCAAAGGTCTAGTTGTCTTAGAGAGGGTATTTGATAGTTAGGACAAGGCCAAGGTTGTTACTACTTCCCCACACCCTGAGGAATTAGAAGAGGTTAACCTTGGGACAAAAGGAGCCCCAAGGAAGGTGTATATTGGAAATATGATGTCACCTAGGATTAGGAAAATGCTGATTGATTTGTTGAGAAAATATAAGCATATTTTTGCTTGGTCATATGATGACCTAAAGGCTTATAAGGAAGATTTATTTCAACATTAAATCCATTTGAAAGAAAATGCTAAGCCTTTTAGATAGAAGAAGAGGCCTATAAAACCTATCAGACATTCATCATGGTTGTCTAACTTGGTACCCGTAAGAAAAAAGAATTGAGATATCAGATTGTGTGTTAATTTTAGGAATCAGAATATATCCTCATTAAAAGACAATTATCCATTGCCCAATATGGAAGCAATTATATAAAGGGTAACAAGTTGTGAGCTCTTGTCTATGATGCATGGATTTTTGAGCTACAACCAAGTAATGGTCAAAGAATCAGAACAGTACAAAACAACATTCACTACACCTTGGGGAACCTTTGTTTATATAAGAATTCCTTTTGGTTTAAAAAATGCAGGAGCGACATTTCAAAGAGCCATAGATGTCGCATTTTTTGACATTATAAATGTGTTCTTAGTGGTATATTAGGATGATCTAACAACTTACTCCAAGAAGGAAAGTGATCACTATGGTCACCTTGAAAAAAAATTGACAGGGCTATTGAATATGGGATATCTTTAAACCCAACAAAATGTGCTTTGGGGGTAACTGAAGGTAAGTTGTTGGGTCACATAGTTTCAAAAGATGGTGTAGGGATTGACTCAGAGAGGGTAGTAGCAATTGACAAGGTCCATCAGCCCAAAACAGTGAAAGGTATCCAATCTTTCTTTGGGCAGATTAATTTTCTAAAAAGGTTTGTCACAAATTTCGCTGAAATCAGTAGGCCTATATTCAAGATGTTGAAGAATGGTGCAAATATAGGCTGGGACAAGGATCTAGTCAAGGCATTCTAGGCGATCAAGTAGGATATTAAGAATGCACCTATTTTGAAGACACCTGATTACAGCAAACCTATACAAATTTTCTCGTTCGCATCTTTTCATATTGTTGTTATTGTATTGTTGCAAAAGAACTCAGAAGGTTTTGAACAACCTATAGCATTTTTTAGTAAATCCTTGCAAGCTGTAGAGCTGAAGTATAATTTAAATGAGAATCAGGCCTATGCACTAGTGAAGGTGGTTAAAGCTTTTAGGAGTTACTTGATGGGAGCAACAATGGTTGCATATGAGCCTAGTGCTGCAATCAAAGATATTTTCACACAACAGAAAGTGTCTGGAAGAATATGCAGATGGATCAAGAGAATCCAAGAAGTTTATATTGATATCCAAATCACTAAGTTAGTGAGAGGACAAGGATTGGCAAAATTAATGGCCCAGAGTAATTTGGATGCCAATCAAATAAATATTGTGGAAGAAGAACATGCATCTTATATATGTGACATGGATGGTTGTAAATGGTATGATGATATCACATACTATTTGCAGAGGATGAAATGTCCTGAAGACATGAGTGATAATAGGAGGAAATTAAAATTACATGCTATCAAATATGACATAGTTAATGAGAAACTTTGGTGGAGGAGCGATGATGTCATGCTAAAATGTGTTGACCAGGATCAAGCTCAGAAGTTATTATATGAATCACATAGTGGAGTTTATGAAGGGAATTATATGGCTAAGACAACTGCATACAAGATATTAAGGGTTGGGTTTTGGTGGCCAACAATTTTCAAGGATGAACATCAACTAGTCAAGAAATGTTTTCCATGCCAAAAAACTTCAAGAAAATTGAAATTTTTAGGGAATTTGCCATTAAGATCTGTAAATGTGCAGGCTCCACTCCAGCAATAGGGTATAGATTTCATTGAAGAGATAGCATGTAAATATAGGAGTGGTCATTCTTGGATTTTGTGGCCACTGATTATTTCACTAAGTGGGTTGAAGCCATAGCTACTAGAAAAGCAACAAGTAAGGTGGTAATTGATTTTCTTACAGATAATATATTGACTAGATTTGGATGTCCAGAGAGAATAGTCTCTGATAATGCCATGAGTTTTAGGTCAAAGGAATATGAAAACTTTAGCAATAAATATGGTAAGAAAATCTCATATTCATCACCTTACCACCGACAAGAAAATGGGAAAGCTAAATCAAGCAATAAAAGTTTGATGAAGATCATCAAATCCTACAGAAAAACAAGAAGGCTTGGGGTTCAAAGCTAAGATTAGCAGTTTGCGCAGATAGGGTAAAAATTAAGAAACCAGTTGGATGTGCACCTTTTGATTTGGTGTATGGTATGCATGCAAGGTTACCCCAAAACAACCTGATGGAGATGTATAAGTTTGTCCAAACTTATGACAATGGCATAGATGATGATATGCAGTTGAGAATTGAGGCTTTAATGGAACTACATGAAACTAGAAGAGAAGCCAGTACCAAGAATACAAAGTTACAGATGCAGGTTAAAAACCTATATGACAAAAGAGAAACTATAAGAATTTTTCAAATTAATGATCTGGTTCTGATGTGGAATGCTAGATTAGAAGACAAGGGAAAACATGACAAGTTTGATGCCATTTGGCTGGGCCCATATCTAATCCAAAACAAATGGGGAGAATATTTGTATATTCTCCAAGATATAAATGGTGACACTCTTGAATTGCTTGTTTATGGACAATTCTTGAAGCTCTACTTTTCTTAAAATTAGTTATTATCCATGAGCATTATTTAGGTTTAGTACATATTAGTGTAGTTTTATTTTCTGTTGGAGTTGCTAGTTACTTCTTTTTGGTTTGCTCTGCAATTAGTTTTCTTGACCAAAGATTCTAGTTTCTCACCTCATTTCTATGAAATGAACATCCCCAACTAGAGCCAGTGATAGGGACTAAAATTATGTCTTGCAAAAGTTTGGTCATTGGGTAAATTTTGGTCATTCTAGTTTTATTGTGTCCTCTGTCAAGGTTTTAAGGTTTAGGGTTTTAGGGGTTGCGATTTCTAATTAAGTCTTGATATAAAAGAAAAACCTTGAGCCTTTTATGTTCTATCATTACCTTTTCCACTTAAGCCAAGGGTTGTTTACCATTGGTGGGGCCATTTTATTTCCTAAGCATTAAGTTGTGTTAGACCGGTCCATTTAATGATTTTCCTAAAGTCACACAAAAAATTTCCTTGTGGTCGGTCCCATTTCAATATTTGTGCCCATGCCCATCAAATTTCCCTAAATCTAGAAATTTTAATTCTTCAATTGGTTGATAAAAATAGGACAGATCTAATGGTCTGCACTTCCCCATCGTCGATCATCCAAGGACAACAAAGACCACAAAATCATGACATGATGCCACATGTTCTCGAAGGACAGAGGTGAGTCAGCAATTTGACTTTTCAAATTTTTGATATTATTGATTCCCAGCAGGTAAAACCCAAGTTACTAGAAATCAATGTTTCTGCACGTGCTTATATCAAGCGGTAATGTTTTAATTCCAGTCTAAAAAATGCTCGGGAGTTAGCAGCCATTTTTAAGTGACCGGTGTAGTTAGAAAGTGAACAAAGAGTAGATCCAACAATTTTTCATGATCCCACAATCGAGAGATGTTAGGATATTATGGACCGCGACATCATGAGATGATGCCATGTGTCCAAGGTTGGCCAAGGAAATTCGATGGTGGGGTCACTGAAAGTGGTGAAATAGGCGATGAGTTGGATGTGCAACATCATGCCAAGGATGGATCCTCTTGCCACATTGAGGGATAAATGTCAGATTAAATGGTTTGGTCTGTAATATTTTCTAGCTCGAAAGATGATTGATGATCAGGTTTTAAACTTTTCAAATGCAAGTTAGAGCCATTGTTTCTCTCACATGAGTAGTAATGGTGGATGAGACATTGGAATTTCATTCCAGGTAGTAATAAAGTACTCTTAAAAGTTGTTCTTGATTCGTAAAGAATTTCAGAGCGATCCAAAAGACATTCCTTTTGCTAAAGAAGGTTGAAATAATTCCTTGCAACACAGAATCACTATCCCTCTAGTGTAATTGAAATAGTAGGTTTGTCTGAGCTCCTTCATATGTTCTTGAAACAATTGATATTATAAATTGTGCATGAAATTATAAGAAAATAATTTCAATTCTTCTAAGGTTAGAAGCTAAACATAGAAGAGTGAAATTTTCTTAAATTATTGTTGTAATTTAAATCTTGTGTTAGCCCTAGTCTTTTCTTTCTCAATTTGAAGTTGTAGTAGAAAACCCTAGTTCAAAAGATGGCTCCCTTATGAAAAAATTAAGGGCAATTTGATTACATGAAAAGGAATCTTTATGATGATTTCTTGGACCAATTGAAGCCCTCGACAAATGATAGATACCAAGGGCAGAGATTTGTGAGTGTAAAAACCCTAGGAGAAGGGTTAACTGATAAAGCATTTTGCTTGGCGTAAGTTAGTATACCAATGACCATATTAGAGATGTTCAAATTATGGTATGGACAGAGGAACTTGCATTCCCCACTATCTAGTCCCTAATAGTATGATTTGGGTAAGTTAGTGGTGTCGGGTGTCGTTATGGATGTTGACCTTCTCAAGGCTATTGCAAACAGATATGACCATATCTCGAGGGTTATTAGGGGAAATGTAGGAGAGATTTTTTTGACCATGAGAAGGGAAGAATTCCAGGAGATTTGTTACCTATATGAACCATCTGCAAACCTGGAACAAGTAGACTCGAATGAGCTAAAAGCATAATACTATAAAATGAAGGAGTTCATTAGAAGTAATTTCCTTCTAATGCATTTGGCCAGAGCAGGGAACACAACATACCATATTGGCCCTGGCTTAGAGGAGCCATTCCCTATTAGTGGTTTTGCTCCCTACTTTTAGGATACCTTTTTCTCTATGTGTCAGGTATTGGGTTTCAATCCAATTACAGTTATGCCACCTAATTTCATGTACATGGCCATGAAAATTCAGCATTTGGATTATACAGTGGTCTTTGACTTTGCCCCATACCTTGAAGAAAAGATTCATGAAGGGTTACAAGATATTAGAAATGAAGTGGCTAGTGCTAAATTCTTCTAGTGTTCCTTACTCATGCATATGTTCCTTTTTAGGAACGCAAATTACTTTGAGGGTACCATGAACCTCAAAAGGACAATTGATAATAAGGACATTCGAGTATAGCTTAGGAGCACAAATATGTCTTGGGATAGACAGGAGGCTAGCTTTGTAAGATTTGATAACAACTTTTCTTCTAAATTGAGGCAAAGGTTGACAATAAACCTGCCGAGGATCCCCAAGGGGCTGCATGATTTTGTATGTTGGCATTTGCATGAAGATTACATTAATGATATGTTATATTGTCATTGATGTCAATTGAACTAGTAATGGAATTTATGATATTGACAATACTATTGTTGTTATTGCTATTGTCTTGTATCCGGTAGGAAAAGCTTTGTGCAAAATGTTGTAAATCGGTATGTAAGTTTATGAGTTGAACCGGTAACCAGTGTATGAGATAAACCCTATCTAACCGGTAAAACCTACCCGTTGTTTTTGTTAAACCCTAAGCGATCAAGTTTGTTGAAATGGCTATGTTGGTTTAAGATCTGATGTTGAGCGGTAATGATGGTGACACATGTGGTCATTGTATGAAGATAAGTTCAAATTATTTTGGCACGTTTGTTTGATTATCTAGGGAATGAGCAAAGTAGATTGCATCTAATGTAAAGCGCGTGATGACTTACAAAGTCCAATCAAGCAGTGATCATGGAGTGGTTGGAATTTTCTTGAATAATATCTACAAATTGCTATGTAAATCCAACAGTCATACTTGAACCGATCTGTTTGTAATCTCTATGAGAGAATTAGGTTTTTGTTATGTTACTGACCTAATTGATTTGTATTTAAGGTCGATGAAGTTGTAAAAGGTGTTGGTAGAAATCAGTTGAGTGTGTGGTTGCCTAACCAGAGAATGAATCTGCAGTTTGAGTAAAGGCAGATTGAAGCTTAGAAGGATTTGATCAAGCAAATGTAGTGCTATTCAAATAGATCAAGAAAAACCTGTTGTCTTCTAACCATTATAGCAGAATTGAAATCCCCTAACCGGGTAAGCTCTAACAAGCTTGGTTACTTCTTAAATCCCCTAACAAGGTGATCCATTAGCTTGGATTCTCAAATCCTCTACCAAGGTTACTCCTAACAGGGTACTTGCTTTTTATCAAGGCATTTTATAAATGCCTTAACCGGGTAATTCCTAATAGGATCATTTCTTAACAGGAATTATTGTAAAAGCTTTAACAGGCTTGGCTCCTAACAGGGCAAAATTCAAAAGAGTTTAGATAGATAAGTTGTGAGTCTCATCTCACCATGGTTTTTACCTATTTGGGTTTTCCACGTATAAGCATTTGTGTCATGTGGTGAATGCTTTTGTGGTTACAATCTTATTTGTTTATTTGATTAACTAATTAATTATTCTGATAAGGCATGATAACTGGAAGCATTGAGAGATGGAGTGTGTTGACATATGATTAAGCATTTGGATGTTTACAAGATTGAAGTTGTTTACTATTAAGTTGCTATAACAGTCAACCGGTATTCTTATGAGTATTGATCTTGACAGAGTTATTTTTTTGATAAGTTTACTTTGTATGTTTGAGTTTGAGTTTGGGAAGTTTGTATCAGTTTTTCAGATTACAGATTCACCCCCCCCCCCTCTTAGAAATCTTTCAGATACTTATTCTTTCATCATACCATCAATTGGTATTAGAGCTTCTCAGGTCCTCTTAGATCTAGTCCTAACAATTTGAGGAAAATATCTTTTAGAATATAATGAAGAAGGAAGGTCTGAAGTTCAACAAAGAAAACTATAGAATTTGGAGTGACAGAATGAAGATTTACATCAAGAGTCTAGGTAGTCAGTATTGGGATCATATAGAAACTAAGTATATTTCACCTACTGGAACTCTGAATGATGATCAGAAGAAAGAACAACAAGAAAATCATCAAGCATTGGAGGATATTATTAGTTCCATGTTTGATGCTGAATATATAGATGTTCATGGTCTTGAAATTGCATATGAAGTATGGAGAAAACTTGAAGAGATTTATAGCGGTGATGAACATGTTAAGATTGCTAAAGAGGAGAGCCTAAGAGGAAAGTCTGATGACATGAGAATGTCTAAAGGTAAGAATATCCAGCAGTATGGTCAAAGGATAAAAGAGATAGTCGGTGAAATAAAGAGGGCGGGAGGGAAAGTGGAAGATGCCACAGTGATTAGTAAGGTACAAAGAACCCTGCTACTGCTCTATGCTATTCGAGTTGCAGCTATTTAGGAGATGAAGTCCATTGACAAAACTAAGGTAACTCTTGACTCTATCATTGGCAAACTTACTGCTTTTGAGTTAAATGGCAATGATGGTAGTGTACAGAAATCCAAATCTTCTTTCAAAGCTTTTGTCTCTAACCCATCTATGAGAAAAAGTAGAGATATCTATCATGGCTATGAATCCAGATCCAGTAGAGATGTTGATGATGAAGACAGTTTAGTGGACCTTGAAGCATTGTTGGCAAAATGACTCCCTAGGGCCACTGGCAAATACAAAGGTAAGTTATCTTTAAAGTGTTTTGCATGCAACAAGATTGGTCATATAGCAGCAAATTGCCCTAATGGTGAAGACGAACACAAGAGAGATAAATTCAACAAGTATAAGGTAAAGGCAAGAGAGATTGTCTTATAGCTATTGATAGTGGTATCACAGATGAAGAATCAAATGATGATGCTAGTCAAGATATTGTGTTTGTAGCTATTAAGGAAGAGATATCAGACCAGAAGGCATTAGTGTCTAGGATGGATAACTCTAATGATTGGATCATTGATAGTGGTTGTTCACATCAAATGACTAGTGGTTAGAGCAAATTTCTTTCCTTGAAGGAATTTGATGGTGGTGTTGTCAGATTTGGCAATGAATCACCCTATATGGTTAAAGGTAAGGGAGTTATTTCTCTTAATGGGAAGAGCAATGTTGATGATGTCTATTGGGTTGAAGGTCTAAAGCACAATATTCTAAGTGTGGCACAACTTAATGACAAAGGATATCCATTGGAATTTAAAAATGATATGTGCAAAATCTTTGACAACAAAGGTGAATAGATTGCAACCAGGAAACAAGCAAAAGGTAATCTGTTTCATCTCAATCCTAAAGTTAGCAACTGTTTGATTGCAAAGATAGATGATAGCTGGCTTTGGCATAGGAGATTTTGTCATATAAACTTTAATAACATTTTTAAAGTGAGTAAGTCCAAGCCAGTAAGAGGTCTGCCTCAACTAGACAAACCGGTTAATGCTCTTTGCAAAGAATGTCAGTTAGGAAAGATGTCTTCTTTAACTTTCAAGAGCAAGTCCTTCTTAGCGGAGAACTTGTTAGATTTGGTTCATACAGATCTATGTGGACCAATAAAAACAAGAAGCATTCAAGGTGATAGATATTTCATGATATTCACTGATGATTGTTCAAGGATGATGTGGGTCACATTCTTGAAGGATAAGAATGAAGCTTTTGGTAAGTTCAAGGCATTCAGAGCCTTAGTTGAGAAAGAGAGTGACAAAAATATAAAATGTCTGAGAACAGATCAAGGCAGTAAATTTACTTTTGAGGAGTTCACTAATTATTATGATGAGAACGGTATCAAATGACAACTTTTTGCACCAAGGACACCACAGTAGAATGGTATCGCAGAGAGGAACAACCAGTCAATGGTTGAAGCTGCTAGGACAATGTTGATACAAGGAGGTGTAGCAAAAAATTTTTGGAGAGAAGCTATCAGTATAGATGTCTACACAATGAACCGTGTTCTAATGAAAAGAGGTAAGGACAAAACCCCTTATGAATATTGGTATGAAAGATCACCTAATGATAGCTATTTTAAGATATTTGGTAGCAAATGCTTTATTAAAAGAGGTGATTACATTAGCAAGTTTGAAGCTAAGAGTGATGAAGGCATATTTCTTGGCTATTCCACTAAGAGTAAGGCCTACAAATGTTTCAACAACCAGACACAGAGAATTGTTGAGAGTGTTGATGGTTGAGTAGATGAATGTCCTGAAGTTTCAGAAGGAACCAATTTAGAGAAAAAGGATGAAGATCCTTGCATTTTTCTTTTGGAACCTGAAATAGTTAAATCAGAAACTGGCAAAGAAAATTTTGATGCACCTGTTCAACCAGAACAGATAAATTCAAATAAAGAAGATGATGAAGAAGTTGAACCTGAAGGTAATGATCATATTATTCCTAGATATGTGAGAGTGAATCACAATCCTAAACAGATTATTGGGGATAAGGATGCTGGAGTACTAACTAGAAGGAGAATAAGAGAGAACTCTTGCATGATCTCCACCATTGAACCAAGAAGTGCTAAGGAGGATTTTGATGATGATCATTGGGTTAAAGATATGGAGGAGGAATTGGATCAAATTGAGAAGAACAACACTTGGACCTTGGTACCTCGACCAATAGAAAAGAATGTCATAGGTTCTAAATGGGTGTTCAGAAACAAGTTGAATGAAGATGGTTTTGTAATTCAGAATAAGGCTAGGTTGGTTTGCAAGGGTTATGCACAAAAAGAAGGAGAAGATTATGGTGAAACTTTTGCACTAGTAGCAAGACTGGAAGGTGTTAGAACTTTACTTGCATTTCCAACCCATATGAAGTTCAAGGTATACCAGATGGATGTTAAATCTACATTTTTGAATGGGATATTGGAAGAAGAGGTTTACATAAAGTAGCCAGATGGTTATGCTTTGACTAATGAGAAAGACATGGTATGCAGATTGCATAAGGCTTTATATGGATTAAAGAAGGCACCCAGAGCATGGTATGAAAGGCTTCATACACATCTGATGAAGATAGGCTTTGCAAGAACCAATGATGATAGTAACATTTATCTCAAGTCTTAAAGAGATGAAATACTGGTTAGTGAAGTATTTGTTGATGACATTATATTTGGAGGTAATGATGTCATGAGCAACAGTTTTGTAGATGAAATGAAAAATGAATTTGAAATGTCTTTAGTAGTGGAAATAAAAAATTTCATAGGCTTGCAGATACAACAAATGAAGAATGGTATTTTCATTACTCAATCTAAGCATGTAAAAGAGGTTTTGAACACTTTTGAAATGAAAGACTGTAAACCAGTTGGAACACCAATTATTACAGGTTGTAAATTGTCCAAGGAAGATGAATCTAAGTCTGTTGATGAAAAAGAATACAAGTCAATGATTGGCAAATTACACTATGTTGTTCATAGCAGGCCGGATATTACCCATACAATTGGTATAGTTGCTAGATTCCAAAAGAATCCAAAGGAAGCACATCTGATAGCAACCAAGAGAATTTTTAGATATCTGAAAGGTATAGTTGACTATGGATTATGGTATCCATATGGAGGAAATTTTGATTTGAAGGTGTACACAGATGCTGATTGGGTAGGAAATGTTGATGACCAGAAAAGTACTACCAGTGGAGCATTCTTTCTATGAGGAAGGCTTGTTTCATGGAGTAGTAAGAAGCAGAGTTGTACTTCACAATCTACTACTGAAGCTAAGTATGTCGTAGCTTATATTAATTTCACACAGGCTATTTGGATGAGGCACATTTTGGAAGGTTTTAAGATGAAGATCTCAGAACCTATAAAGATTTATGTGATAATACAAGTGCCATAAATATTTATAAGAATCTTGTTTTGCACGCACACACCAAGCACATTGAATTAAAGTATCATTTCTTGAGGGAAAAAGTTCAAAGAAAAGATGTTATTGTAGAGCATGTTTCTACCAAGGAGCAGCTTGCAGACATTTTTACCAAACCTTTGCCTAAGACTACATTTGAATGTCTTAGAAGACAATTAGGGGTTGTACCCCTTCATGAGGTCAGTTGAGCATGATGCCGATTGCATCAGTCCCTGAATCACTTGTAGAATTTTACATGGATTGATGTTGAAGTAGATGTATTCCATAGGGGGAGTATCAAGTTGCAGTATGTTGTTGTTGCATAGTGAAAATTTGTAACTACGTGTTTTACTTTCAATTTGGCATTGTTGTCAAAGGGGGAGAAGAATTATGTGATTAGGAGAAGAATTATGTGATTGATAAGGTCAACCAGTATCAGATGATGACAGACAGAGCATGGTGAATACTTGGTATGTAAACTAGGATTTGTATTCACTAATCACGACAACAATCAGAGGCATTGATATTTGTATTTCCATCAATGCCAAAGGGGGAGATTGTTGGCATTTGCATTAAGATTGCATTAGTGATATGTTATGTTGGCATTGATGTCAATTGAACTGGTAATGGTATTTATGATATTTCTAATATTGTTTTTGTTATTGCTATTGTCTTGTAATTGGTAGGAAGAGCTTTGTGGAAGATGTTGTAAACCGGTATGTAAGTTTATGAGTTGAATTGGTAACCAATGTATGAGATAAACCCTATCTAACCGGTAAACCCTACCAATTATTTTTGTTAAACCCTAACCGATCAAGTTTGTTGAAATGGTTATGTTGGTTTAAGATCTGATGTTGAGCGGGAATGATGGTGACATGTGTGGTCATTGTATGAAGATAAGTTCAAATTATTTTGGCATGTTTGTTTGATTGTCTAGGGAATGAGCAAAGTGGATTGCATCTAATGTAAAGCGCGTGATGAGTTACAAAGTCTGATGAAGCAGTGATCATGGAGCGGTTGGAATTTTCTTGAATAATTTGTACAAATTGCTATGTAAATCCAATGGTCATACTTGAACCGATCTATTTGTAATCTCTATGAGAGAATTAGGTTTTTGTTGTGTTACCGACCTAATTGATTTGTATTTAAGGTCGATGAAGTTGTTATGTAAAAGGTGTTGGTAGAAATCGGTTGAGTGTGTGCTTGCCTAACCGGAGAATGAATTTGTAGTTTGAGTAAAGGCAGGTTGAAGCTTAGAAGGATCTGATCAAGCAAATGTAGTGCTATTCAGACAGATCAAGAAAAATTTGTTGTCTTCTAACAATTAGAATAGAATTGAAATCCCCTAACCGGGTAAGCTCTAACAAGATTGGTTACTTCTTAAATCCTCTAACAAGGTGATCCATTAGCTTGGATTCTCAAATCCTCTACCGAGGTTACTCCTAACAGGGTACTTGCTTTTTATCAAGGCATTTTGTAAATCCCTTAACCGGGTGATTCTTAATAGGATTAGTTCTTAACAGGACTTATTGTAAAACCTTTAACAAGCTTGGTTCCTAACAGGGCGAACTTCATAAGAGTTCAGATAGCTATCTTGTAAGTCTCATCTCACATGGTTTTTACCTATTTGGGTTTTCCACGTATAAAAATTTGTGTCATGTGGTGAATGCTTTTGTGGTTATGATCTTATTTGTTGATTTGATTAACTACTTAATTATTCTGATAATGCATGATAACTGGAGCATTGAGAGATGGAGTGTGTTGACATATGATTAAGCATTTGGATGTTTACAAGATTGAATTTGTTTACTGTTAAATTGTTATGACAATCAACCAATATTCTTATGAGTATTGATCTTGAAAGAGTTATTTTATTGATAAGTTTACTTTGTATGTTTGAGTTTGAGTTTGGGAAGTTTGTATTAGTTTTTCAGATTACTGATTCACCCCCCCCCCCTGTCAGTAATCTACCAGATACTTATTATTTTATCATACCATCATTGTAAGGCCCAAAGAGAGGTTACCACTTCTCAGGATTGAGAAAAATTGGGGTGATTTTATCCCTTATCCTGTAAGAACTGTTATTAGAATCTATGGTTTCTCTAGACAACCACATGTACTGACTTTTAACATTCATTTGAGAATGGGTTTTGCTGAGGTAATGTGGTAGATAGGGTGCATTCATGACAAGAAATTAAAGGGAAGGGGCAAAGGAACAATTTTCCCTGATTACATTATCATCCCTTATTTTGTAATTCTAAAAGGAGTTTTCAAACATTTTGATAAATTATTTGCTCCATATCATTTGGGGCTGAGCATAGATAGACATAGTGATCCTTGGGGGTTCTACAATATGTTTAGCACAAGAATAAAAGGAGGTCTATTGCCTCATGAGCATAATTTTCCTGAGGAAATTAATTATAAATGAATTTCATCCCATGACTCAAGAGTGAAGGAAAGAAATATGGATAATCTTTAGAAAGTTATGGGATGCAATTTAAAAGATGGATCCAAACTATAATCCAATAAAGGATTTTACCCCATTTTGTGCTAAGGTCGACTTTCTTATGAATAATTTTGATGAATTAAAGATAATTTTGAAGGAGAAGAAGGCCAAACTTGAAGAAGTTCATGGCCAACAACAGTCAAGCTCACAAGCTCCTTTGTCTCAAAGAGCAGGTGACATGGTACAAAGGAAACTTGTTCATGAATCTTCTTAGAAAAGAGAAAGAGAAGAAATAAGTGATGAAGAGGAGAGCAACAACGATAGTGGAAGGTTGGTAAGCAGAAAGGGTAAAAAGAGAATGAGTACAGAGCCTTCCTTGAAGATGCAAATCAATCCTTTTAAAGGAATCAAGATCATTGATCTTGAAGACTCAGATAGAAGTCCTTCGCCATCACCTGTACCCTTTTCAACTATAAGGAAGGATGAAGAAAAAATGGAGGAAGATGTCTTCATAGCAACAAGTGCAGAAATTTAACTCGGTGTTCCTCTTTTGCTCCCTAATCTGGAGTTGGACCTCACTCCTTTATATATTCAAGGTAGAGCTTTCAGGGATGCAAGAAAATAAGCATGTGATAAGTTTCTTGAAGATGATACTTTTGTGAGGAGCCCAACCTTTTTGAAGTTAGTTTGGAAGATGAAGATTACAAAAGAAGAATTACTGAGAAAAATCCCAAAAAGCCATATAGATCTGATCAAGAATATCAAGAAGAGGTCAAGAATGAAATGATGGAAGATTTTAAGGAAATCACTGCTGATGAGGGTAGCAAGATCATAAGTGAGGCTGGAGTCCTGATTTTACTAGAATGGGACATAGAAGATGTAGTGGCTTTTGATGCAATAAAGAAATCAAAAGGTCAACATTTCAATTTAGAGGAGGAAGCAAGGTTAGCATTAAAAGGATTAGCTTTTGTAGATGATTATGCAACCTATGCAATATGGGCACTAGAGGAAGGACCTAGAAAGCCTAACATCAATGACTTAAACCCCAATTTGAGGGGAGGCCTTATTATAAAAAGAGCAGCTACCACATCAAGTGTAGAGGCTACAAAGTTGAATGTTGATGTTGCTAAGTTCGCACATGAGACTTGAAAGATGCTGACTAGGAATTTGGCACAATTCTGATTGGTTTGATGATGGTTTATTCAATTGAATTCTTTGACCAGTGAGTGATTATTTTGATTTTTGATGAAGTTAGAAGTTTTGATGCACTTTAGGGTCTAGGAAGCATGACAGATGATGTAAATCATAATACAATTGTAAGAAATCAAAGAGGAACAAAATGAGATTTGAATTCAGAGTTTTGATTATTTCATTGCAGCTATTAATAACACCAAAAAATGAAAAGTTTATTTCATACAAGCCCAAAAGTCACATACCAGGTATCTAGAGCTTGTCTAGTGGGCTCATTTTAATTTCTTAAATAATGAATGTAGCCTCACAGGAGCTTCTAGAGGTTGAAAAAGTCTCCCATAATCTTTATTAGCTTCAACTAAAATTATCTAACACAAGAATGTAAGAAATAATTATTCTGGTACCAAACCCACAATAATGTGAGGCAAGTCTACCCAAAATCTCTGATTTGACCTAATGAAATGCTAATGTTGATTAATCACATGTTGGCTCTATCATGAAACACTTTGAATTTCTATTCTAGAGGCCTAACAATGAATTTAGATGTGTACACCAAACCCAAATTGCTTATATTTGTTTTTTCTACTTCCAAGACATGGAAGGTAGGTATGGCTTACTACTAGAGGGTACAATGTACAAGAAGGCTATCCAATTTGTTGTTGAAGATTAATAAACTTCCCATATTTGAAGTGTATGCCTTGTAGAAGTTGTAATGGCTATAATTCTGCTGATAAGAGTGAACTAACCCTTCAATGGCCTACTATAGCCCTCCTATTCAGCGCTAAGGAGATGGAAATCCTGTAACCAGATTGGGGTTGCATCCAATCTTTGCTATAATGGAAATTTTAGTTCCCAAATAGCTGCAACTATGCTATCACCCGTGCAAAGTTCTCAAATCCTTAGAGGAAAATCAAAAAATAATAAAAAAAATGAATGAATTTGTCACTGTCGCTAATCTCTTTTAATTCTCCTTCCCCAATTTTCCAAACCACCTAAGATCCTTAGTCAACACCATGATTTCTCACTCCAACTAGGTGTGATCCAAAAATCATTGCCCAAATCCCTATAGGTATTATCGTTTAACATAGTCGACTCCAGTTATGGTGCGCTCAAATTTCTATTGTCGTAAATCCAAGGACGAGTTCTCATCGGAGGATTTAATTTATTTTCCTCCCTTGCTATTGTGCCCGATAAAATATTTGTTTAGCTAAGTAAATAATCCCCAAAAATGTGAAGTTCGATTGATAAATGGAGTTGGCACTCCCTTGTTTCGACAACCAATCATAGTGGTGGAAAAAAATAATCAAATTTGAATGCACAATATAAAGTGAGGTCGTCAACCAGGCCAAAATCGGGCCCACCAAATAACCAAATTCTCTTAGTTTACAATATGTATTAATTTATTGAACCCCCAAGGATGGAAAATTTTGAATTAGACAACTCCCAAATATTAACAAATAATAAATAATTTATTAAAATTATTCATTAATTTATTTAATATTTGTTCTTTAATTTTATTTAATATTTATCCCTTTTATTAATAGTGGAACTTGGGATAAATAAAATATATTTATTTAATTAATTAATTTTGGGGACATTACAGTCCTCCCATCCCGGGATTGCTTGACCTCAAGCAACACTAAGCAACCCTTTGCTCCACTCTGATAAAAAAATTTCCCGAGCAAATCAATTCCCGGATCCCATACCAAGATGAGAAATATGCTACAATACCTGAAGTAGGAGATCATGTTGTCAAATAACCCTTCACACAACAAGGATAATGTTGCCACACTAAGAGTAACCAGTAGAAAACTCAAAGGTGAAATATATATGCCATCATAGGAAGAGTCAAATCACATGTCACATGTATTCAACACTGCATAATTTTTATGGCTCACTGCCCCGTGATTATATGCATCAATGCCATGATGAAGGAACAATAATTCACTGTTGTTATAAATCTAAAGATTATAACTTTTACCCATACACTTGGAGTCCTCATAGCTGGTACAAACAAACTTACTCTTTGTTGTCCATTCTTTAATCAAATATTCAATTTCATCAACACTAGATGGAAATTGACCAGAACCAACTGAAAAATCAGAATAATACAATTCCAATTTCTCCTTATCATCCATGTGGCAAATGTCATGAATATAAAGGAGACGCTTCTTAGCATGTTGGCCTATCAATTTGGCATGTCGTGTTTTTGCCAACTGATCCTCTATATCAACAGTTCTAAAGTGCACAAAATCTGATTTACTACAAAATCCATCGATATTAGCTTCCAACCAGCATGTTGTCATTCTTCTAGGCTTTCCTTTCATTGAATCTCTCAACACCACTTCCTTCCCATCCACTGAGAACTATAACTCCATCTTATGATAATAAAATGTGTACCTACCAATGGATTGTAGCCACTGCATACCAAGAACCACATCATATTTCTCTATCGGTATCAGATACAAATCATCAGTCAAGAGATAAGTTCCCAACTGAAGGCTAAGTTGAGAAACTCTCATAGTGCAACTCATGGTATTACCACTACCAGCCGTCACTATAAATCCTAAAAATTTCTCATCCCGCAATCCAAATTTCTCTATAGTCTGCTCACTAAGGAAGTTGTAAGTAGCACTAGTATCCACCAAGCAATCCACTAGCTACCTCCTAAGAGTTTATTTCCATAGAAAGGGGTAATACCAAGGTACTCTGGATAATGATGCAATCGTAATGTTGGCAAAAAACAATGTATCCTCATCACCTGTATCCCAAATCTACTCATCCTCACCATCAGAAAAGAACTCTATAAGATGTGCCTTGCCTTTTTCAAGGCATCTATGACCTGGTTCCCATGGCTCCTTGCATGAGAAGCACAATTTATTCCTCCTTAATTCATTCTGTGACTCATGATCCATCTTAAGAGGAGGTGGTGCACTGGGTAACTATGTAGATGAACTTTGAGAAGGTTTAGAACCTTCGAAAGATTTCCTATTTTTCTAAGATGTAGAAGGTGGAGGAGTGGTGTCTAGATCCAAGGTAAGTTGTATAGCCTCCTGCAAAGTCTTAGGCTTCAAAGCCTTAACCAAATCATGGTATCTCTCATGAAGTCCCTCTATGAAGAGCATAATTACCCTCCTAATAGGCATCTTAGGTACCATCACTGCTATATGCTGAAATTCATTAATATATGTATCGACATGTCTTGACTATTTCAAGAGAGCTAAATCCCTGTAGTAAAGTTCCATGTCCTTCCTATCAAATCTGGAAATTAGTCTCTTTGTGAACTCTACATATGAATGAATAAGGGCATGATTCTGCATGATCAATCCATGGTGCCACCAGTCATATGCGACACCCTCCGAATGCAGGACAACAATCTGAATTTCCTCATTTTCAGCCATGGGTTTCAAGGAGAGGTATATATCTAGCTTGTGAACCCATGCGCGTGCACTAGTGGAACCACTGCCATCAAAAGTGGATAAATTCAACTTATCTATAGCCTTCTTCAGATCATTATTCCACTACTGTCTAGGTCCCCTGTCATTCGGTCCCCTCGTGGAATCACGACGTTGCATACAATATTGATGCAATGAGAATGAGTCTCTAACATGTGTTGGTAGGCATGCCTACTCATCGCTGGCAGCCATAACTATGTCCTGGAAGGTGATTCCATACTGAGGATCAACCAACAGTGGTACATCTCTAGGAGTGAATCATGGAAGCATAGGCCTATTCACTATCCTAGTATGGGTCTTGTCAATCCGTGGTGAGATGGATGCATTACTCAGAGAAGATGGAATTCTAGTTGCCCCTACTTCCTGCAGTTGATACTATCCTACTATGGCTCTTGTGCCTTCCCCTATTATTTCCCAAATCCATTTTTTCAAGTGTGTCTTGTAACTTGTTGATTGCTTCAACAATTCTTGGTTGTGCTTTAGCCAAGCTCCTCATAATCTCATCAGGATTGAGTGGAATCTATCTCTCCTTTCTGGGTGGGCTCCTCTGTCCTTCAGGTATATCACCCATATTAGTCTCAAAGGGTGGTTCTGTGACAAAATTTAAATCCACTCTAGGTCTCATGCATGTGTAATATCTGTAGGTACCAAATCTACCCCATTGCATAGAGTTACTCTGATGATCCCCAGGCTGGTAGGATCATCGCTCTGATACCACTGAAATAGGCTGACTAGGAATTTGGCACAACTCTGATTGGTTTGATGATGGTTTATTCAATTGAATTCTTTGACCAGTGAGTGATTATTTTGAGTTTTGATGAAGTTAGAAGTTTTGATGTGCTTTAGGGTTTAGAAAGCATGACAAATGATATAAAAAATAATACAATTGTAAGAAATCAAAGAGAAACAAACTGAGATTCAAATTCAGAGTTCTGATTATTTTTCATTGCAGCTATTAATAACACCAAATAATGAAAATTTTATTTCATACAAGCCCAAAAGTCACAAATCGGGTATCTAGAGCTTGCCTGGTGGGCTCATTTTAATTGCTTGAATAATGAATGTAGCTTCACAAGAGCTTCTGGAGGTTGACAAAGTCTCCTATAATCTTTAGTATCTTCAACTAAAATTATCTAACACAATAATGTAAGAAATAATTGTTCTGGTACCAAACCCACAATGTTGTCAGGCAAGTCTACCCAAAATCTTTGATTTGACCTAATGAAATGCAGATGGTGATTAATCACATGCTGGCTCTACCATGAAACACATTGAATTTCTGTTCTAGAGACCTAACAATGAATTCAGACCTGTACACCAAACCCGAATTGCTTATATTTATTTTTGTTACTTCCAAGACATGGAAGGTAGGTATGGCTTACTGCTAGAGGGTATGATGTGCAAGAAGGCTATCCAATTTGCTGTTGAAGATTAATAAAATGCACAAATTTGAAGTTTATGCCTTGTAGAAGTTGTAATGGCTATAATTCTATTGATAAGAGTGAACAAGCCCTTTAATGGCCTGATATAGCCCTCCTATTCAACGCTAAGGAGATGGAAAACCTGTAACGGGTTAGTATAGGATCATGGGGGGCCAAAAAGTGGCAATTTGAAAAAAATAGCCTTCTTCACTCGCCTAAAAATGCGAAAATCTATGTTGACTTTTTGCTTGGCCTGGGTGTCAGTACACCTTGGCATGGTAATTACCTATGCAAATCGGATATCCAATTTTTATTTGTAATTTTAAATTAAAAAATATATTATATATTACATATTATATAATATATAATATTTTATTATATTATATAATATATATAATGTAATAATATATTATATAATTATATAATATAATAATATATTATATTATAATATAATATAATACGTATTATATAATATATTCTTATATTATATTATATATTATATTATATAATATATAATTATATTTTATAATATAATACAATACATATTATATAATATAATAATATATTATATAATATATTATTATATTATATATGTTATTTTAAAATAATTAAGTATAAAAAATCAGATATCCGATTTTTTGAGACAAATATATTTTGACAGTGACAGCGCGTGAGTCATTTTTAACTCATGGGCTGCGCGATTTTATAAAAATCCGATATCCGGTGCACCCGATATCCAGTGTTCTTGCAAAAAATTGCTAAAAAATAGATTGAAAGGTAAGAATTTTATTGTTTTCAATCATTTTCATTCATTTTTTTAATTTTTTATTAATGTTTATTTGATTTTTCATTGAAAATATGGGTTTTTTCATGAAAAATAGGTTTTTTCAAATCAAATACCTAATTGTTTAAATTTGATAACTAAATTTAATTGTTTACATTCAATTAGGTTAAAAATAGGGGATAACAATGAAAACATTGATCAACCACAACTGCAACAACCAAACCCTCCTTTGCCAAACCCCCCCTCAATCCGGGATTTGATTGCACAAAAGTTGAATGAATTGAGGGGGATTGCAGAAGTATATCATAGGATCCCTCGTCTAAACCCAATGTTTGATCCTCTCACATCGATCATGATTGAGGAGTACAATGCCGCCCTTTTGTGGGGAGATTCTACGAGGGAAAAATATGCAAATGGCTTGTCGTGTAAGGATATCAAGGATCTGGAGATATCCAAAGCTACTATCGCCTCATTGTTTCAATCCTCGCACTGGTCAACCCATAGATCTCAAAAAAACAAAACTTTCTATTAAATGGTGCACAAATGATGGTATTGTGAAAAAAATTTGGGATCGTTGGTGGATGGTTTTCAACAAACCACCCAACAACAATCTTGATGTCCTCTTCTATTTCATAAAAAAATTGTATGCTGAGTTTGTTTTACACAAAAATGTTAACTAATTTAACATCCAACCTTTCCAGGGTGTAGGTTTAGGTATGCCCCAAAATAGACTTGGGGCAATCAGAGTAGTCCAGGGCCCATATGTCCCCCCTCCTCCTGTTGATCCCCCACTTGCAGTACAACATCCTTATATCATTTGTGAGGTGGCTTCACAGACCATATCGGCTATTCACTCATTGTGTAGCCTTTTGGTTTCTTAGGTTGGGTTAGTAGCTCAGCCTACTCTTGATGGTAGCAATGCATCTAGTGGTGTTGACACATCATCCTTGGCTCCACACATATGCATGCCCCATAGTTGTGTCATGTGTGGGCAGGTATGCTTGGGTCCAATTGGACAACCCGTTGATCCTCCTACGGACAATGCAAATTATGAGGTGCATGAGATGCATGATGCACCAGATATTATTACATAGACTGGAGGATACCCTGGAGAGTCCTCACATGCTAGAGGCGAGGAGGCACCATCATCATACATTGATGATGTAGTGGTAAGATTTGTATTTTCATAGTTCATGTTATATTTTAAATGAATATTTATAATCTAGATAATATTAAGTACTAATTTGTATTTACATGGTCTATTTAACAGTTGATGACCGAGGAGGAGTTGAGATAGATTCAAGAGGGCACCTTGTCGGCCATTTCATTTGGCCTTAATAGCTTGATGGTACATATATTATTGCACCTAGTCGTTTGTATTTTATTATACATACATGCTCATCATTTATATTGGTATTAATTAGATTATGTAGTAACTTGCATGTATATCTTATTTTACTCTTGTAGGGAACAAGCAACACGAGTGTGGGGCAATGTGATTTAGGATCTAGTAGTGTAGTTGGAGACAAGGGAAAGGTAATTGAATGCAAATATGATTGAATGAATAGTTTAAATAACTTATAGTGATTATATACATCTAGACATAGATTGATAGTTTCATATACTTGTTGTGTATATATACAGAGAATTCTTGGCTTCACATCCTTGATGACTACACCCAGTATACCTGAAGAAGAAGAAGAGATGCCTCGAGTAGATGTGTGTTTATTTTATTTTGTGATTAGTAGATATAATTTGTTATTATCAGTGACAATTATATGCTGACTTGTATCAATGTCATGTTTCTCAACATATGTAGGTTGTGTATGAAAATATTCAAAGCATACCTCCTCTACCGAAGACATACATCAAGAGTCCTACAAAGGCAAAGAGAAAATGTGGAGATGAGGTAAACATTAATAGTTCAATTATAGTTCATTTTTATGTTAACTTTTTGAATGTGAATTATATAATATAACTAATATTAATTGTGGTTTGTTTTTCTTGTGTAGGATCCTTCAGAGCCGAGTAGTGCGGTGAAGAGGATCGATTTTGATGATCCATCAACAACTTAGGATGTTATAGATAGTTTTGGGATGCTTACATGTCTATTTGGCTTGTATATTTTGTATATGGACATACATTCACGTATTTAGACATACATTTTGTTTCAGTTGGCATTTATGCCATATTTGTGTATGGACATACATTTGTAATCATTTGACATTTTTATATATATAGAAGTTGATATTCGATCATATAAATTGTTGCTCATCTATGCGTGGTGTTATCATGGAAATCTTTAATCTTCATTCCAATAATTAACAATGGTTAATAATGGTTATTTAATGAACAATACAATTCATTTCATTTCATCGTAAGTGTTGTTTGTATAATGAACAATATAATTCATTTAATTAACAATATAATACAATTCATTTAATGGACAATACAATTCATGAACAATACAATTCATTTAATCAACAATACAATACAATTCATTTAATGAACAATACTTGATACAATTCATTATTACCCTATGCATGGTCGTATTTTTCCCCCCACCTTGGTCGAACACTCAGGGTTTTATTAGGGCAACAATTTTTCGGTTGGCGAAAAAATCGTCAGTCTCACTCAATCGAATGTTGTCGCATGGCCAATTTCTCATTTAGCTCATTGCGATGATGAACCATCAGCTCCGACATGTCTAGTTAGGCATTATTACCCTATGCATGCTCCCATTTTCCCCCCCCACTCGATCGAACGCTCGGGGTCATACCCTACCGGTGTCGTCCCTTGAGCGCCTTAAGTGCTAAAAATTGTCAAACTTTGACGGGTCCTAACTCAGAATCCTATGCACTTGCAAATGATCCATTTGAACCTATGGGGCCATGAGAGGGGTCCCTACAAAAGCCTATCTCAGGTTTTAAAGTTTCCCTAAGGTTATTAGGACAGAGATTTTTCGGTTGGCAAAAAAATCGTCAGTCTCACTCAATAAATGTTGTCGCATGGCCAATTTCTCGTTTTGCTCATCGCGATGATGAACCGTCAGCTCTGACATGTCCATTTATGCATTATGCTCCTATTCCCCCCCCCCCCCCCCCCCAACTCGATCGAACACTCGGGGTGATACCCTACCTGCATCGTCCCTTGAGCCCCCTAAGTGATAAAAATTGTCAAACTTTGACAGGCCCTAACTTAGAATCGGTGGCACCTGAGAATGATCTGTTTGATCCTATGGGGCCATAAGAGGGATCCCTACAAAAACCTATCTCATTTTTTCAATTTGCCCTATGGATTTTTTTAGGGTAGTAATTTTTTAGTTGGCAAAAAAATCGTCAGTCTCACTCAATCGAATATTGTCATGTGGACAATTTCTCGTTCTTCTCATCACGATGATGAACCGTCAGCTCTAACATGTCCAGTTAGGCATTATTACCCTATGCATGCTCCTATTTTTTCCCCCCACTCAATCGAACGCTCGGGGTCATACCCTATCGGCGTCGTCCCTTGAGCGCCCTAAGTGCTAAAAATTATCAAACTTTGATGGGCCCTAACTTGAAATTTGTGGCACCTACAAATGATCTGTTTGAACCTATGGGGCCATGAGAGGGATCCATACAAAAGCCTATCTTAGTTTTTTAAGTTGCCCTATGGTTTTATTAGGACAATAATTTTTCGGTTGGAAAAAATCGTCAGTCTCACTCAATCAAATGTTGTCGCATGGCCAATTTCTCATTCTTCTCATTGTGATGATGAACTATTAGCTTTGACATGTATAGTTAGGAATTATTACCCTATGCATGCTCCTATTTTTCCCCCCCACTCGATCGAACGCTCGGGGTCATACCCTACCGACGTCATCCCTAAGTGCTAAAAAATGGCAAACTTTGACAGGCCCTAACTTAGAATCCATGGCACCTGCAAACAATCTATTTGAACCTATGAGGACACGAGAGGGATCCCTACAAAATCCTATCTCATTTTTTCAAGTTGCCCTACGGTTTTTTTAGGGCAGCAATTTTTCGATTGCCAAAAAAATCGTTAGTCTCACTCAATCGAATGTTGTCGCGTGGCCAATTTCTCGTTCTGCTCATCGCGATGATGAACCGTCAGCTCTGACATGTCTAGTTAGGCATTATTACCATATGCATGCTCCTATTTTTCCCCCCCCACTCGATCGAACGCTCGAGGTCGTAACCTACCGGCGTCGTCCCTTGAGCACCCTAAGTGCTAAAAATTGTCAAACTTTGACGGGCCCTAACTCAGAATCTGTGGCACCCATGAATGATCTGTTTGAACCAATGGGGCCACAAGAGGGGTCCCTACAAAATCCTATCTTGGTTTTTCAATTTTCCCTACATTTTTATTAGGGCAGCAATTTTTTGGTTGGCAAAAAATCGTCAGTCTCACTCAATCGAATGTTGTCGCGTGGCCAATTTCTTGTTCTACTCATTGCAATGATGAACTGTTAGCTCTAAAATGTCCAATTAGGAATTACTACCCTATGCATACTCCTATTTTTCCCCCTCACTCGATCGAACGCTCAGGGTCATACCCTACCAATGTCATCCCTTGAGCACCCTAAGTGCTAAAAATTGTCAAACTTTGACGGGCCCTAACTTGGAATCCGTGGCACCTATGAATTATCCATTTGAACCTATAGGGCCATGAGAGGGGTCCCTACAAAAGCCTATCTCAGTTTTTCAATTTTCCCTACGGTTTTATTAGGGCAGCAATTTTTTGGTTGGCGAAAAAACTATTAGTCTCACTCAATCGAATGTTGTCGCGATGATGAACCGTCAGCTCTGACATGTCTAGTTAGGCATTATTACCCTACGCATGCTCCTATTTTCCCCCCCCACTTGATTGAACACTTGGGGTCATACCCTACCGGCGTCGTCCCTTGAGTGCCCTAACTGCTAAAAATTGTCAAACTTTGACGAGGCCTAACTCAAAATCCGTGGCACCTACAAATGATCCGTTTGAACCTATGGGGCCACGAGAGGGATCCCTACAAAATCCTATCTCTATTTTTCAAGTGGCCCTATGGTTTTTTTAGGGCAGAAATTTTTCAGGTCGCAAAAAAATCATCAGTCATACCCTACCGGCATCGTCCCTTAAGCGTCCTATGTGCTAAAATTATATATAAACAAGCATTAAACTATAGACAAATAATGATCATCAATATTTCCATTTATTGTATACATAGAATTACCATTACACTTGCATGTGACATCCATGAAGGGATATGCAAACATGATTTTTTTTTCATTATCAATACAACTACACCAATGTACTCATGTACAGATACATGGACATTATCATCAATATAACTAAACCAATTTTCTCATGGACATTGTATATCATCATAACAATGTTACATCAATTCACATCCATATACAAGTACAACATCCCACTTCATCTACATTAGACATCTTCATGTCCTAAGAGAAAAGCTTACGTACAACAATGCCTGCATATAAATGAAGACCAAAATAAGTAACCTTTTTATGCAGAATGAATGTGCTACAAGAAACAAATTATAACACTTAATACAAATTATTTTGGAAAATTATAAATAGATCATTTGAAACATTTTTAAGATGCACCAGATTGTATAATTACAAAACTTACCAGTTTCTCTGCAAAGTATACAAGCATAACTTTGAAGAAAGACGCATGTTGATTAAAGCCCTTCTCACTGCATTTCTCTGCATGGTTGAAGATGGTGGTAGATATGGTCATTTCTAAATAGAAATACATTCACTTGACTTAATGTTTATGCACAAATTTTTATCTCATTAATGCACAAAGGAATATGTACCATCACCAAGAGAGGGTCTTGTCAATGGCAAATGATCTAGCATGAACCTGTATTTTTAAGAATTGTTAGTCTACACATAAAATTTATGGATGAACATAAAGGCTTTATGATAATCACTTCAACTGAAATGCATGATAATAAATGAAAAGGTGGGATTATATACCAAAAAAATACGTCCCTTCAAATTATATCAACAAAACCCACTATGTTGATGCAAAAATCATAATGTGATATTGTTGTATATCATCAAAAAAGACCTGCATGAGCATAAAGGTTTTGCGATAATTATATCATCAAAAATTGTCAACTAGTGTTCTCTAATAAAAAAAATTGTAAAGCTCATCAAATGCATGATAATAAGTCATGTTGCAAAAATACGTCCCTTCTGATTATATCGAGTGTACCCACTATGTGCATGCAAAAACCATGTTGCCAAAAAAAAACGTTCATCAATAGACCTGCATTTTCAACACATCCTTAATATACACGTAAAAAACTTGAACATTAAGGTTTAATGATCATTGTTTGAAATGAAATGCATGATAAAAAAAATAAGGCACCATTAAAGACCTACTACTCAAGTGTGCCTGAAGGGTCATCTCTTTGCTTAAGAGTATCTAGTATTGCTTCATGATCAGCAGTAGTCATTGTCCATAGCTCTTTGGTCTTTGGTTTTTCTTGATGCTTCAACAACTTGACATTTGTAGCTATAATAAGGTGTGAATACATTATAATGGTTTTGTGTCTCTCATAGTCTTCAAATGCAGGTATGCCATTCTTTCTAATCATGTATGTTCGCAACCAAGTTCCCATAACAACAACTGAACCTGTAGGATATGTGAACCCGTCATCATCTGTCACTAGTTGTGTTAGCTTTTGTTTTCCCTGTACACATCGTGCCAACCAATATTTGATCTCTCTTCATTCCCTTGCAGTGCGACAACTGCAAAAACATGTCCTAGTTGTACAAGATATGATAGACGGTCATACTCAAGTGAACTTTCCATGTCATTGTTTGACAAGGATATTGTTTGAGATAAAGGAGTTAGATAGTGGGGAACCCACGTATCAGTCCACTCACTTGACTTGCACTGATCCCAATCACACCGAACACAACTCTGACAAAAACAAGCCAACGCTCGTGTCCAAATGGTCCATGTACTTGCATCTGAGCTGAGAAATGAATGCATCTTTGAAGAATCTTTAATTGTTTAATAATCCAATCTATCTCCTATTGTTCCCTCCTCAACCAACCAAAAGAATCTGGTCACTGTTGAATCAAGAGTACCTCCATGTGACAATGTTTAACTACACCAATCAACAATAGAACATGCATCAAAGAAATTTGCACCTGAAATCCTCAATTTCTCCTTAACTAGAGCTCTCTTCAAACATGCACCTACTCCATCATGCTCTCCCTTCCCATGCCCTACCTCAAAAAAACACCAAATATGAGGTATACGCCTCTCTACATGCATTCTACTCAACCAATAAAACATACGGGCATTCTTGAATTGACCTATATAGTTATCTGACCATATTATATGTCAGTCAATTGCAATATCTTTCTCATGCAAGAACTCGAAAAAATTCTCAAAAGAATGTTGCACATACTCGGAGGAGTGTGCACTATCATCACTCATATAAAAATGATACTCCTTGATTATCTTCCTATCCTCTTCTGTACTATCAAGAGCATGTCTATATGTAATGTGAACAAAAATAGCAATCTGGACTGAATTGTAGTACTGAGACTGTACCTCATTCTGTGGTTGCAATGTATAGTTCTCTGCAAAATCAATCACCGATACAATAGTGCCAATCGGGAAAGAGTTCTTACACACCCTAAACTATTGATCCAACCACTGAGACCTATGGGTGTGCCTTGCATAATTGTAGAAAAGATTTTCCTTAAAATCCAAAATAAAATCAGCAATACTCACTTCTCTTGAGACTAATTCGCATCTAAAAAGTTCACCTCCACTCTTCAAAATATATTTCACTGTCTCATATCTTTTTTTCTCAACATAATTCTTTCCAAACTCGTGTTTGCTGCCCTCATGAAAATGTGAAACAAACTTTGACAACCCACCACATTCTAAGCACTTCTCATTCAAACAATCATTTCTATAGAAATAGTAGCCATCATCTCTAGGGCATAAAAATAGATCTTGCAAGTCTCTTGATGATCTCGGAAATAGCATTGCACCACACTCCTGCAACATCTCATTAGTATGCATCATAGAATGAATATGACATAAAAGTTCATGGTACATTGAAAAATCCACATGGTACTTGCAACAACAAGTATTGCAAATCTTAAGAGGAACACAATAAAATGGTTTCAAATATTCAAACACCCTTTGTGATATTTGCAAAGTTGGATGTAATTCACAAAAAATTTTGTAGAACATTGTTTGGCTTGATTCCAAGAAATGTTTGGGATGTGGTGTGTGGTCATGGTTGCCAATTCTTAATTTCAAAATGTCCTTTACATTGGGTGACACTCTAGAATTAGAGTGCCAAAATTGTTGAATCTCCTCCTTCACATTGTCAGTCAACTTTCTATCAACACGTGGAAGCCTCCCACCAAAAGCCCATGTATCTTGTTGAAGTGGATCATCAAGTCTTTGTCTTCATGCAAGTGCTCTATCCAAAGTTTTATGGTTTATGTTAAAATAAACACAAGTTTGTCTCATTTGACGAGCCTTCCTCAATTGATGGCTTACTAAGGAGGTTGTAATCACTCTTTGAGCAGCTCTCTTATCTCTTTCTTTGGTATTCTTTCAAATAGAATTAAGAGCATCAAATAGATTTCTTGCAATAATAGAATTTCTCTCCATCTTCTTGTTCATACGAATCTTCAATTTGTTTAGCAATGGTCTCATCTTTATCATCTTTAGCGATTGAACAAAGAGTTGGCATTGCTCGGTCAATGTCTTATTGCTAAAACTTTGGTTGAAAAGTTGTGTAGCCCACAACCGAACGGTTCTTGTTGACCTCTTGCCTTCAAGATTCGTAATAATGTTCTGATCGATTTTAAATAACCATTTTGGGGTTCTTGAAGGTCTCGGATTTGGAATTTGTCTTTCATCCATGAGAGGGTCTTCATTTCTAAAGTAATTAGGTGTTACATATGGTTCGCTTGGTTGAACAATTCCACCTTCAATGTCAAATTTTTCCACATTTTCACCTCCTATGTCAAAATTTTCCACATGCTGAGCATTTTCATTATCACTTTCAACATTTTTAACATTTTCAAAATTTTCAAAATCTACATTTTCATTTTCAAATTCAATTTCCTCTTCACTTGAAGTAACATTAGCAATATTTAACATACCTTGTCTTCTCCTCCTATGACATTCTCTATCTCTTTCTCTATACACTTCAATTTGGTCATTTGAAAGTTTTCTTTTGCGTTTAGACTTCTGACGACTACTACTCCCCATTTCCCTCCACACAGATGCTCCTACACGATTGACAATGTAAGTTTTGACTTTAAGAATCTCCCAAAAGCACAAATTTGTCTCAACCTGTCTGAAAACCCATGATCGTCGACAGAAAATAGAATATGCAGACTGTGGGCCATTGGAATCCACAAAATGGCCCACAAGGCTCTTTTTTATGTACCAAAATTGGATATCCGATTATAATGTATAAATTTGTGGTCCCCAAAAAATTTCTCGTTGCCGCCTTTTTTTTACTGAACTGCCACATTAATGGCAATGGCAAAAATCAGATTTTATTAGTCATATTTTAGAGAGAGAGAGAGAGAAGGAGAGGGAGAGAGAGAGAGAGGAGGAGAGGGTGAGAGAGAGAGAGAGGAGGAGAGGGAGAGATATATTAGGGGAGAGGGAGAGGGAGAGAGAGAGAGAGACCCTATTGGGACTCTTTGGGTGTATTGTGTCACTAGGACACAATATGACCCATAACGACCAAATATGGTGTCTTAAGGGGTCCTATGGTGTCCTAAGGGGTCATAAGGGTTCATGGAAAACCATATGACCCCTAAGGACACCATATGACCCCTTAAGACACCATATTTGGTCGTTATGGGTCATATTGTGTCCCAGTGGGTCATATTGTCTCATATGACCCCTTTAAGACATCATATGACCCCTTAGGACACCATATGACCCCTAATGACACCATATTGGGTCGCTTTTGGTCATATTGTGTCCTAAGGGGTCATATTGTGTCTTATGACCCCTTAGGACAACATATGACCCATAACGACACAATTTGGTGTCTTAAGGGGTCATATGGTGTCCTAGGATACCATATGATGCCTATGGACACCATATGACCCCTAACAACACCATATGGTGTCATAAGGGGTCTTATCTTGTCCTTAGGGGTCATATGGTGTCCTGTGAACCCTTATGACCCCTTAGGACACCATACGACCCGTTATGAAATCATATTGGGTCTCTTTGGGTCCTATGGTGTCCTAAGGGGTCATATTATGTCCTACGAACCCTTAAGACACCATATGACCCCTAACAAATCCATATGGTATCATAAGGGGTCCTATGGTGTCCATAGGGATCATATGGGGTCCTACAACCCCTTCAAACACCATATGACCCCTTAAGACACCATATTTGGTTGTTATGGGTTATATTGTGTCCTAGTGGGTCATATTGTGTCATATGACCCCTTTAAGACATCATATGACCCCTTAGGACACCATATGACCCCTAATGACACCCTATTGGGTCTCTTTGGGTTATATTGTGTCCTACGACTCCTTAGGACACCATATGACCCATAACGACACAATTTGGTGTCTTAAGGGGTCATATGGTGTCCTACGACACCATATGACTCCTATGGACACTATATGACCCCTAATGACACCATATGGTGTCATAAGGGGTCTTATGTTTTTCTTAGGGGTCATATGATGTCTCATGAACCCTTATGGTCCCTTAGGACACCATATGGTGATTAGGGTGGTTAGACATACATCTACTTCTTATTTTTTTCCTAAAAGTTTAGTACCACTGCATTGAAATTTGAAATTTTCATCAAATAGGATTTTTTTTTTCGAAAAAATAACTAGTAGCTTAGAAACTAAATTCAATTTTCTATATATTCTCTTCTTACATATTTTAAAAATAATGTTCACAACTTATTCAAATTTTCATGTCAAGTTGCATAACTCTGATTTTCTGAAATTTCATTGCCACTTAAGGGCCTATTTTGGCACACCATGATCCTGCACATACCCTAACCAGATTGGGGTTGCATCCAATATTTTCTATAATGGAAATTTTTGGTTCCCAAATAGCTGTAACTTTGCTATCACCCATGCAAAGTTCTCAAATCCTTAGAGTAAAATAAAAAAATAATAAAACAATGAATGAATTTGTCACTGTCGCTAATCTCTTTCAATTCTCCTTCCCCAATTTTCCAGACCACCTGAGATCCTTAGTCAACACCATGATTTCTCACTCCAACTGGGCATGATCCAAAAATTATTGCCCAAATCCTTGTAGGTATTGTCGTTTAACATAGTCGACTCCAGTTATGGTCCTATGGTGTCCTAAGGGGTCATATTATGTCCTATGACCCCTTAGGACATCATATGACCCCTAACGACACCATATGGTGTCATAAGGAGTCCTATGGTGCCCATAGGGGTCATATGGTGTCCTACAACCCCTTAGAACACCATATGACCTCTTAAGACACCATATTTGGTTGTTATGGGTCATGTTATGTCATATGACCCCTTTAAGACATCATATGATACCTTAGGACACCATATGACCCCTAATGACACCATATTGGGTCGCTTTAGGTCATATTGTGTCCTAAGGGGTCATATTGTGTCCTACGACCCCTTAGGACACCACATGACCCATAACGACACAATTTGGTGTATTAAGGGGTCATATGGTGTTCTACAATACCATATGACCCCTAACGACACCATATGGTGTCATAAGGGGTCTTAAGTTGTCCTTAGGGATCATATGGTGTCCCATGAACCCTTATGACCCCTTAGGATACCATACGACCCCTTATGACACCATATTGGGTTTCTTTGGGTCCTATGGTGTCCTAAGAGGTCATATTATGTCTTACAACCCCTTAGGAGACCATATGACCCCTAACGACACCATATGGTGTCATAAGGGGTTCTATGGTGTCCATAGGGGTCATATGGTGTCCTACGACCCCTTAGGACACCATATGACCCCTTAAGACAACATATTTGGTTGTTATGGGTCATATTGTGTCCTAGTGGGTCATATTGTGTCATATGACCCCCTTTAAGACATCATATGACCCCTTAGGACACCATATGACCCCTAATGACACCATATTGGGTCGTTTTGGGTCATATTGTGTCCTAAGGGGTCATATTGTGTACTACGACCCCTTAGGACACCATATGACCCATAACGACACAATTTGGTGTCTTAAGGGGTCATATGGTGTCCCATGACACAATATGACCCCTTTAAGACATCATATGACCCCTTAGGACACCATATGACCCCTTTAAGACATCATATGACCCCTTAGGACACCATATGACCCCTAATGACACCATATTGGGTCACTTTGGGTCATATTGTGTCCTAAGGGGTCATATTGTGTACTACGACCCCTTAAGACACCATATGACCCATAACGACATAATTTGGTGTCTTAATGGGTCATATGGTGTCCCATAACACTATATGACCCCTATGGACACCATATGGCCCCTAACGACACCATATGGTGTCATAAGGGGTCTTATGTTGTCCTTAGGGGTCATATGGTGTCCCATAAACCCTTATCACCCCTGAGGACACCATACGACCCGTTATGACACTATATTGGGCTGTTTTGGATCCTATGGTATCTTAAGGGGTCATATTATGTCCTACGACCCCTTAGGAAACCATATGATGTCATAAAGGGTCCTATGGTGTCCATAGGGGTCATATGGTGTCCTACAACTCCTTAGTACACCATATGGCCCCTTAAGACACCATATTTGGTCGTTATGGGTCATATTGTGTCCTAGTGGGTCATATTGTGTCATATGACCCCTTTAAGACATCATATGACCCCTTAGGACACCATATGACCCCTAATGACACCATATTGGGTTACTTTGGGTCATATTGTGTCTTACGACCCCTTAAGACAACATATGACCCATAACGACATAATTTAGTGTCTTAAGGGGTCATATGGTATCATAGGACACCATATGACCCCTAACGACACCATATGGTGTCATAAGGGGTCATATGTTGTCCTTAGGGGTCATATGGTGTCCCATGAACCCTTATGAGCCCTTAGGACACCATACGACCTGTTATGACACCATATTGGGTCACTTTGGGTCCTATGGTGTCTTAATCTCTCTCTCTCCCCTAATCTCTCTCTCCATCTCCTTATCTCTCTCTCTCTCTCTCTCTATCCCTCTCCCCTAATCTCTCCATGTATCTCTCTCTCCCCTAATCTCTCTCTCTATCTCTCTCTCTCTCTCTCTCTCTCTCTCTCTCTCTCTCTCTCTCTCTCTCTCTCTCTCTCTCTCTCTCTCTCTCTCTTCCCCCTCTCCCTCTCCCTCTATCATATACTAATTTATTTATAAATTAATATATTAATATATTAATAAACATTAGATTAATTATGGGCAAATTTAGTTAGAGAATTTACTAATTAAAATCGGATATCTGATATAATCGGATATCTGATTATACCGGATATCTGATTATTGTAGTCAAATTTTCAAATTTCAAATTTCAGCTTAGGAATACTTTGGTATTTGGCTTGGAAGTGACAAGCCTGGAAAGTCAACTGAAAAAACATGTTTTTCAGTATTCCTTGGTTTTCCTGATTTTACACTGGTGGCTGATGACTTTTTTTGTAGCCAAAATTGATAAAACAAAAAGGGTTTTTTAAGGACATTCCTAGCTTTCCAACAATATAAGGCTTGTCTTATTTCAACTTTAATAAATAATTATTATTTATTTTCTAATTGAATTCTGACAATAGTCTTGATTGATAGACTGATTGAAAAACACTCATAACTTTCAAACGGTATAACATTTTTTGAATCCAAAACATGCATCACATCCTATGCTTCGTCTACTATAGGGAAAAATTAAAAAAAATTAAATTTCATAAGGTTTTGACCAAGATAAGGTGGTCAGACATAGGAGTTTTTGAATTTCTGTAAAGCTATAGTAAAAAATTCATAAATAATTATTTATTTTATAAAAGATTAAAAAAAAATGTGTCACATCCGTACATGAGTCTAATACTTATATTATAAAAAAATATTATGATTTGATTGTGATTAGGGTGGTCAGACATACGTCTACTTCTTATTTTTTTCTTGAAATTTTAGTACCACTGCATTGAAATTTGAAATTTTCATCAAATAGGATTATTTTTTTCCAAAAAACAACTAGTAGCTTAGAAAGTATATTCAATTTTCTATATATTATCTTCTTACATATTTTAAAAATAATGTTCACAACTTATTCAAATTTTCATGTCAAGTTGCATAACTCTGATTTTCTGAAATTTAATTGCCACTTAAGGGCCTATTTTGGCACACCATGATCCTGCGCATACCCTAACTAGATTGGGGTTGCGTCCAATCTTTGCTATAATGGAAATTTTTGTTCCCAAATAGCTGCAACTCTGCTATCACCCATGCAAACTTCTCAAATCCTTAGAGGAAAATCAAAAAATAATAAAACAATGAATGAATTTGTCACTGCTGCTAATCTCTTTCAATTCTCCTTCCCCAATTTTCCAGACCGCCTGAGATCCTTAGTCAACACCATGATTTCTCACTCCAACTAGGCATGATCCAAAAATCATTGCCCAAATCCCTACAAGTATTGTCATTTAACACAATCAACTCCAGTTATGGTGCGCTCAAATTTCTATTGTCGTAAATCCAAGGCCGAGTTCTCATTGGAGGATTTAATTTATTTTCCCCCTATAAAATATTTATTTGTCTCAATGAATAATCCCCAGAAATGTGAAGTTCGATTGATAAATGGACCCGACACTCCCTTGTTTCGGCAACCAATCATGGTGGTGGAAAAAAATAATCACATTTGAATGCACAATATAAAGTGAGGTCATCAACCAAGCCAAAATCGGGCCCACCAAATAACCAAATTCTCTTAGATTACAATATGTATTAATTTATTGAATCCCCAAGGTCAAATTTTTTTGAATTAGACAGCTACCAAATATTAACAAATAATAAATAATTTATTCAAATTATTCATTAATTTATTTAATATTTGTTCTTTAATTTTATTTAATATTATCCCTTTTATTAATAGTGGAATTTAGGATAAATAAAGTATATTTATTTAATTAATAAATTTTGGGGATATTACAAGACTTCAAAAAGAGAAGCTTTGGAAAAGGCGGAGTTGATGAGAAAGTTTGATAAATTGTTCAATCATTACAATACAACTCAACAAAGGTGTGTGGAGTTGCAAACGAGAGTGTAACTTTTTGAGCAGGGATAGATAAAGGTTTCCTTTCCTGCACTTACAAGGTCATCTGAGCCATCAACAAATAGGTCATCACTTGTGGTCCAAAAAGAAGAAGCAGTTCAACCTGATATAAGTGTTGGTATCCCTGGTATGTCATTAGTCCCATATGATATTGATGAGCCTGAAGCCACTAGATCAACTGAACCAATTTAGTCTCAGCTTTTAGAAAAGATTATTGAATAAGAAAATAAGCTGAAAGAATCAAAAGATCAATCAGTCGGGTAACAAAAGGAGATAGTTAGCTCAGTGCTAACTCATTTAAATGAAAAAGTTGATAATAGACTCAATAGTGTTCATGCCTTATATTCTTTATTATTTAATTCTATTCAAAAGTTTGATGATGATAAAGAAGTGGCAATTCCTTTGTTTACAAAATGGTTGCAAAGGGGAAATGAGATTAGAATAATGTCCATGGCTTCTAAGTATCATGTTGAGAGACCATGTGCATTCCAACCAACACACTTGGTGGTAAAATCAATGTAGGAAGCCCAAATTTTGTCCAAAAATATAGAAATAAAGGTAAGGAAATTGATGAAAAGTTTTAGTGAGTTGAATCAAACTCTTTTGCTAGATATTAAAGCTGAAGAAGGGGTAGTCAAGCCTTTATAATTTTGGAATGAGGAGGAAGAAAGACTCATCAGTACCCAAGTAGAGCTAATATGTGAAGGGCTAAACATGGATATGCTGGAGGATAGCATGGATAAAATAATTGCCACGGGGTCATTTTTTGAAACTTTTGAAAGAGAGGCAAACCAAGTAGCCGTTAAATACATTCCCTATAGGGCTAAAGCTGATGAAGTCATGAGTTTTGGTTGGCCATCCAATGAAGAGTATAGTGCATGGATTAGTATGTATCTGAATGATGAATAAAGGTTGTAAACAATTTGATATAACCATTTTTGTCTTCTAGTGGCAGATATTTGTGAACCGGTATAACAGAGATGGCGGTAAAATTCATCATGATTTTTAAAGAAGTGGCCACATATTTTGATCCTGTATGAGCAAAATCAAGGATGGAATATTTTTGTAACAAAATGCAATTGTATTTGATCATTTTGAGATGACAGGTGTCTCCTCTGGCCTGAAGCTTGTTTGCTCCCTTGTTTTTTATAAAAAGAAATTCAGGGCTATGAGATAGGTTTCTGATTTTGGTCCCTTAAGTGTTCTGAATTTTTGGTTCCAATAGCAAAGTCTAGGTGAAAAGAAAAAGTTGAGAAAGGTCATTTGTAGAGAAAAATAGAAAGAGTCTTATGTTTGCTTTTCTGTAAAATAACTTCCTAGAAACTTCCAAGATTTTGTAGTTTAATGTTAAGGAGGAAATTTGATCTAGTTGAAATCACCATCTTAAAGTAGCTCATAACTTCTATGAACATGTGGTAAGGTTGTGAAGAATGATAATGAATCATTTTCCTATCTTACAAGGTAATATTTTGCAATTCTCACAACTTACAGTTTGATAATCCCAAGTCTATCAACAACCTAAGTTAATCTGCAATTACATTTATCATTTCTGGGAAATAAGATCTGAAATTCATGTGTTCTAGCTTACTATTTCCTACTATAATAAATCAGTGAGTTTGTTGATGTAATTTGTATACCAAATTTATTTAATCAATATCAATAATATTTACATTTTGTTGTTGATTTTTTGGCTACTTAAATTCATTATCTTATGTATGCAAATTTCTTTATAAAATGTCCCTAAATTTGAGCAGAAACAAATTCTTTATTTTCTACATAGAAAATATATATGATAACAAATGTACATCTACTCAACCTTGTATATTTTCATGAAGGCCTCGAAACACATAGATTTCAATAACATCTAGAGATAACATTTAAGGTTTTCATGAGATTTTATAAGAAGATTGTGCCAGCATCCTACCTGCTTGTGCCAAATTGGGATATTTGGTACAGGGCATGAGAATTTATAAAACAATAATTAAAAGTAGATTTTTGTTGGATGTTGTTGTTGGAAATGCTCTAGAAGGTGTGTACGCAAGATGTGGAAGCATACAGAAGGCACGTTAACTATTTGACAAAATACCTTAACGAAGTGTGGTCTCATGGAATGCTATCATTGTGGGATATGAACAAAATGGACTTTTGAGGTTGTATGGTCACATGAGTAGGAAAATAAACCATAGAGAAACAAACCCAAAAATTAACTCTCTTAAACAAAAAGCACAAACATGACAACGATTCAACAAAGGGAAGCCTATATATACCTATAGGCGTGTCAATTTTGTTTGAGCCCTGGTGTGCTCAATAATTTATTGTGCAATATTTATATCCTGAAAATTGGGTGGTGGAAGAAGGTGGTGAAACACAAGGTATTGCAAAATTTAATCAATTCAAAAAATTTCTAATTCAAACAACAAGGTAGAATGTTTATCCTTGATCTTCAACAATGGAGCATTTTTATTGTTGTAACTACGACAAGTTTTTATGAGAGGACAATTACAAAATCCTCATAGACTAATCTTCAATAGATTTTTTTGGGCGGCCGTGAAGATAGTTTCGCATCCCGTTAAGATCTTTTTTCATCCCATCAAAATATTTAAGATTAAAATTCTACTTGTTTAAAAGTGTGAAATAAATATTCCGAAATTTTATAAATTGGAAAATCCACAATAAAAACCTATCAGCTAACCAACATTTATAGTCATAATTCACACTATCATTATCTACTAGCATGATTTATTTTGATTCACATGTGTTTCCCAAGGAGAGACTGGAGCCATCAAAAAAAATAAAATGTCGGATTCACCATGAGGTTACTGACATCTGATATGGAAAAATTCTAGGACAGATTAACTAGGCTTGAGGTGTGGTTGGAAGACTATTTTGTACGTTATTGTTGGTGGAAGTGGGGAGGATAATGAAAGCGATGTGTCCCAAGCAATCAAATCGAATCAACAAAGAAATCGTATCAAATTCCAAGATACACGCCGCAGTTCTCGCTCGGAAATAATTCAATGGAAGGAGCACTAGGTACTCTTTTACTTTTGGCCCCACAATATTATTTCTCCTCTAATAGGAAATGCAATCAACTCAATATTATTTTTCTTTTGACCCTTTGCCATTGTTGTATCCAGCTCAATATTATTTTGTGTTTGGCCCCGCATTACTCCATACCTTGTTGGGGACACCGACATTATTCCTTTTTATCCACATCATTTGTTGAAGGGTCCACTAATTAACCTCATGTATTACACACATGTATGCAAAGAAATACATCAAAAATATTCCTAATTAACCTTCAAAACCTTTTCGGCGTACCCATTGCACACCAAAAGTGAAATTGCTATTCTTATATAGATCTGATTTGAATGGCTTTGCACGTCATGAATGTTCATTCTTTTGTAAATTGACTATGTTGTATTCCCCAGTATTCACTTACGATTATTACTCTTGATTGTTATATATGATGATTAACTTTAAATGATTGTGTTGAGTTACAACCATATCAAACTTAGTTGTTTTGATAATTTGTATATAAAATATTTTAAATTTGAACTCTTGAACCTTTTGTATTCATTATATGATAGAGTTAACCAGTAATAAAATTTGGTCATTATGCCTACTTGATAAAGTAAAAGTTAATTGGGCCAATATGCACAAGATGAATAATTTAATAATAACTGCGTACCTATATGGATCTCTCATATCTCACTTATTATGTTGTAACTTGTTATTATGATGCATTCCATCTTTATGTCATATAATATTATGAAATGAGATATAGCTCATTTAAAACAATAGCACACATGTGAGCTTATTTCATCAATGACAATTATGTTGATCATGGTAATCTATCATATTGTGATGTATAACACATCTCTAACACTCCATGCTACTAATGGTTAAGATATCATCATTTGCATATTGATCATCCAACCCACCAACAAGTATGAGAATTAATATCGGTTACTAGACTTGAATGACATTAGAGACACATTATGAGCACTACATAATATATTTGTGAATTTTTTATTCACTTATAATCAATTTATTCACGTATTATGACCTTGATTATAAAAGGGTGTATCCAAATTGATATATTTATACTTGTATATCCAAGATTAATGAAATGAGATACATACTTCACTCATAGATTTGTTGATCCATTATCAACATGAAAATTATGCTAGACACTTCATTAACATGAAGTTCTTTCTATACATACTTAAAATATGACATTACACATGTGGATAATTAACCACAACCACAATGCAATTAAGAACATGGAATGCACAATTATTATGAACTTGTTTGAAGCCAACGCTTCCATACTCATAATATGTTAGAAAACTTATAAGTAAATAATGTAGAATTGCCAGATAAAAATCGACTAATGTGTGGGTAGAGTTTGTGAATTCTAACAGCTGATAGTGCACGGTTACTCAGCTCCTGTAGGTGGGCTTTTATTTTATTTCGCTATGGGTTCTGCAAGTTTATGTTTGATTGGAATTTTTAGGGCATTGATTATTAAGTATAAGGTTTTTATCCGTTGGCTGTTTGTGTTCGCAATTTCAGGGCATTTAAAATTTTCATGGTAACTTGGTCAGTTGTTCGTGTTTGCATTTTTCAAGGCACTTAAGATTTTCACGGTAACTTGGTATGCGATGTTGTCTGCAATATTGCACTTTCTAATGGTTATATTCATTCCTACATTTCTTGATTTTGGTAGCTACTCTTTGCATTTTACATAGAGGGTATTCATGGTGTAACACTTTTTAAGTTTGCTTCCGTGAGATCATCTTTTGTTTGTTCCTGCGTTTTGGTGTTGTATAAAATTGATTAAAAATAGGTGCCTCGAGAAGGATATCTCTCGGCATATTTTATATAGATTAAATTAAAAAATAAGACATATAGGCTAGTAATATTACAATCAGAGTATATAAAATAATTTAATAATATTATTAAAATTCAATAATACTATAATATAATAACAATGATAAGATAATAAAATAATAATATGGACTTATATTTTATTAAAATTTGTAAAAAATTATTAATCATAAATTTTTTCCTTAATTTAAATTTTTTTATTATATAAAATAATTTATTAATTAAAAATTTACTCAATCTTACTTTCAAAAAATTACCACATTGATTAATATTTTTAATAGTCATGTCAATTTTATAAAATATTCACTTTGTTGCCCCTAGACACTCATTTGTTAGTACATTGTATAGTTTTTAGTTAAAGAGTTTGTAAATTATTTTGAATGGGGTAATTGCAAAAATAATTTATCTTCAATAAAAGAATTCTTACTAAGATACTATCTTCAATTGAAACATGATGTGGACAAAATCCTAGAATTTAATATTAAGTTTATGACCTTGATTATATTCTAAGTTTCTAGCATGTAAGATCTATGCCATACAAAATAATGCAACCAAAATTTCAGGCTTTAGAGTAGTAACTCAGTTAAATTTGGGGTTAAAATTATCATTTGAGTCAATATTGAAAATAATATAATATAAAAAATACATTAATAAACTAAGGCAATCTGGGTTAGGCTTTCCAAGCTCATTCCAATGATAATATCCATTGAACAAGGTCATTTTGTCCTTGGGAAAGAAAGTATAGAGGGTGCTATTGTGATGCCTAAGGTTCTCCACTCCATCTCAACTTAGAAAATTCTAGCTATGATTCTCAAATTGGATATGATGAAATCTTATGATAGAGTAGACTAGAATTCTTTAATATTTATTTTGAACAAATTTCATTTTGGGATCAAGTGGGTTAAATGGGTTAATGCCTACATTTCCTCTGCTAGGTTTCTAGTGCTCTTAAATGGTTCTCCTTGTCGATTCTTTTCCTCCTATCGAGGTGTTCCCTTGTTCCCCTTTTTATTCATTATTATGGTTGTGGCTTTTAGTCAAGTAATTCATTCAGCCACATCTTTTGGTCTTTGGAAAGGAATTAAAATTCCCAACATCCCAGACCCTCATTCTCACTATCTTTTTGCGGATGATACATTTCTCTTTAGTTATGCTTCTAAGGTAGAGGCCAAGACCATTAAAAAGATCATTTCTAAATATTCTACTTTTTCGGGTCAAAAGGTTAATAGTTCTAAATCTAAGATTTTATTTCTTAATGTTTCTCCTTTAGTTCAAAATAGATTGACTTAGTTTTGGGGTAATGAAGTGGGTAGTTTGCCTTGTAAGTATCTAGGAATCCCCTTTTTTGTTGGTTCAGAGAGACATAATTTTTGGAATCAGGTGGTCTCCTCAGTGACAACTAGAATTTTTTCTTGGAATCATAAGTGGCTTACTTTATCTAGTAAAATTTTATTAATCAAATTGGTTTTGAATGTTGTTCCTATTTGTTTGATGTTTGTTTTGAAAGCTCCCAAAAAGTCAATTATTCAATTGCAATCCACCTTGAGGTCTTTTTGTAGAATAATAACCGAGGAGGTAAGACAAAAATCCCATTGTTAGCTTGGGATAAGGTTTGTCTTCCAAAAGATATCAGGGGGGGCTGGTATTAGGGATCTAGATAAGCAGAATGGAGCCTTGGGGGTGAAACTGGTCTGGAAATTATATAAAGAACCTTTCTAGTAAATGGGCCTCTATAATGTTTGTAAAATATTTGGGCAATTGTCATAGGGAGAGGATTTTAATTGCTTCATCTCTCCCTCAGGGTTCTTCTATTTGGAACATCATGGTTAAGTGCATATTGGTTATTCTTCCACATTTGTCTTGGGTAATTCATAATGGTGGTAAGGCCAAGTTTTGGGATGAAGTTTGGAATGGTCATGATACTATGTTTAATATTTAGAATTGGTCCCCACTAATAAATATTTTAAAATCTTTATGGGGCATATATGTTGCTGCTTACTTTTATCTTGATGTCTCTAGACCATACCCTGTGGGTCATTGGAATTTCATTGATTCTATTCCTATGGACCAAGAATTAAAAGCTTCTTATGTGGAGGAGCTTAATAAGAGACCGCTTATTTATGAAAATCTAGAAGATGAATCGATTTGGACTAATAATAAATCTAGTTCATATTTGGTTTAGGATGGTTATAGGTCTTTGTATGCTCCCTCCCCAATGTTTCTCTTGGCCATCCAAGCTCTTTTGGCATGTATCTTGTCTTCCTAAAGCTAGGGATTTTGCTTTGTTGGCGGTTCAAGATATAGTGCTTATTAGTATGAGATTGGATAGGCTTGGTATAATGACAGTTTTTCTTTGTGTGTTTTGTGGCTATTTTATGCAGACTTTTGATCACATGTTTGTTCATTGTCCCTTTGCATCAGATTGCTAGTATTGTCTCTTTAATAAGCTTGGTTAGTCTTTTGTTTTTTGTCTTGATCTATTGTCTCAATTTAAGTCTTGGCCATCACTATATTCTTCTTCTTTTTATGTGTGTATTTGGATAGTAGCTCCCTCTATTCTTATTTGGAACATTTGGTTGGAAAGGAATAATAGATTCTTTAAGAAGATAGTCTCACCTTTATCTGATGTGTTGATTAGAGTGGAGATATCTATATATGTTGTGATATCCTATATTTATAATAACTTGGAATATCTATGTTCTTTCTCTCATTGGGATAATTGGATTACTAGGCAGTGGCATGGCCTTAAAGTCCTGCCTTCCCATATCTCTATATCCAAAAAGGTTGCCTCTGCTATTAGGAGGAAAACTACAAAATGGATTCCTCCCCCTCAAATCTAAATTAAAATAAAATTATGTTGGTGCCTCTAGAGGCAACCTTGGCAAGTCGGGTATTGGGGTTGTTATTTCGGATCATGATTCAAATATTATTAAGGCAATTTGCAAAGGTATTGGTGTCGGGACTAAGAATAGTGTTGAATTTCAAGCTTTATCTTTTGGTCTGGACTTGGCTATTTCTATTAATATTAGGGATATTATAATTTAAGGAGATTCTATGGTTACTTTTCATGCCATTACTAATAAGAGATGCATGTCATGGCAGCTTCAATACCTGTTGGATCGAAGTCCTTTGTAATTAAAGTTTTTTAATTCTTATATTATCTCTTATTGTTATAGGGAAATTAATGGTATAGTTGACTCTTTGGCCAATAAAGCAATTGATGAGCAAATTACATATTTGGAATTGACACCTATTTATATTTCTTCCCTATTCGAATAAGTGTTGTATTAAATTTGTGATCTACTTGGCACTTGTCATGAGATCAAGCATTTTCTTTGCTTGATATTGGGAGGAGTGCCTTGCTAGCACTTTCATCATGTTGATTGGATTGGCACTCTCCTTGAGGATTGTTTTTGATAAAGATAAATAGGTTTTACATGGACCTGAAACCTCGAGTATTATAGACCAAGGCTAGTAGCCAACTAGACCAAAAAACTAAGCAAAATAGGGGACAAACCCCACATAGACCGAAATCCAAAAAATAAAAACAACAAAACCAAAAAACAAGGCAAAGAACTCAACTAAGAGAGTGCATCAATTTAGTATTTTTTTGAACAATCCTCTTATTAATTTTCTCCAAATCCTCCATGATGAATCTGGAGGTTCCCTAGTCCTGGCTCCAACTCCTGGTTCTAGGACAAGGACTCGAGATAGTTTTCCCACTAGCAACACTTTGTCCACCCTCTGATGCAATCTTTTTCTACTTTTCCCCCAAGGGAGGGTCACTAGCAACGGTCCTGGTTCTATAATCACTCATCATGGAATTAATTTTTTCCAAACCATCAACACTATTATTCATCGCCTGCCTACTGATTTCAACCAGATTGTTTAGGTTTTCCTTGATCTCTCTCACATCCTCTTCTAGCATCTCAATTCTACGCTCTTGGTCAACCTTCATAGTTTCCACATCGTGAGAAATTTTTAAGATCATACTCATGATCTTGTCAATTTTATTAGGCCCAGGGGATTCCGTGAAAGTGTCAACTGTATGCGGGAAAAGTGGTTAATAAAACTTAAAATGTGAAAATATGATTAAATTACTAGTCCACACACACACACAGGACTTTTTGATGCAAGCTATGGAGTAACGATGTGTCACTCAGCTTCCCAAGGAGGGTCCCATGGTTCTCTATCTCACAATGTCCCTCAAACCAACATTTTTGCTCTCAGATTACTGAGCAAAATGGTTTAGGGATGGCAAATATGAGAACGAGAGATGCTTTTGATTGATTTTAGTATGAGATGTGTTGTAAGCTATGTATGATACTAAAATGAAATAAACTAAATGATAAGATGACGAGGTTAGTATGAATACTACCCTAGCATACTATATTTCTTCTATGATTGAGCTAAAATGATAAATAAATTACTCTAAACATGCATATTTAGTCTATATTCCTGATTTAAAGAGAGGCTAAATGATGAGCATAAAATGATATGAAAGCTTGAAAGAATCTGAGCATAAGTGTGATGCTTCAAATTTGAAAGATGATTGTTAAAAATGGAGGAATGAGAGCTCTATTTATAGCACAAACAGGGCAATGGATGGTCAAGATTGAATGGTTTAATCAAGGGCCAAGTTTGAAAGTTGGGGATCCATGTGCACAATTGGCACCAATGAAATGGTGACAAGTGTCAACATAGGGTTGGGTTGAAAGAAGGGGTTGGAGGCATTAAAGGCCTGAGAAGACCTCATGGTTATCTAAAGGCTAATAGTCAAGTCTAAATTAGGTTTACCCATTGGATTAAGAGTTAATCCAAGAATAAACCTTTGTGCAAATGATTAAGAGATAATCATGGTCAAAGCATTAATGGCCTGATGAGACCTTTGGGTTGGGTAGAGGTTGAGTCAAAACAAATGTTTTAACCATGTGGGAGGGTTTGAATTAACCATTAATGGTTATTCGAGACTTTGGGATTAAGTGGTTGAAGGTTGGAAGCCTTTAATGGTTTTCAAAAACTTTAAGGGTTTTGGTGGTTGAAGGTTGAAAACCTTTAATGGTTATCCAAGACTTTGGGCCATTGGAGAAGTGACTTCCCTTTGCTTAGGGATGTGACAAAGTTTAGAGGAGGGTTAGGTTAATTAGAAGCGATTAGAAGATTCTAGAAGGGCTTAGGAAGAGGTTTGGGATTTTGCAAGTGGATGGGGGATAATAGGATTTAATTGAATTAAATGATTTTCATTCAATTTGGTTGTAATTTGGAGAAATTAAATAAATTAGATTTATTCAATTTAGGATAACTATTTAATTGAATTTGAATTTAATTAAAAGTGGCTAAGGGGATTTAATTGAATAAAATGATTTATTCATTAAATGGTATAGTGAATTTTATTTAAATAAATTGAGTAATTTACTTAATAAAATAGAAGAATGTGGATAATTTAATTAAATTAGATTTAATTAAATAGGGAAATGAATATAAAATATTCATTTAGGAATATGGTCATTTTTATACATCTACATTTTGCCCCTCTTTGAAGTGACATGTGTGCACATGTTATTTCAAAGAAAATGATGTGTTTTTGTGATTTTATGATCAAATGCAATTTTTGTGTCACTCTTTTGATTTGCCAGTCGTGCCCCAGATTCAATATTTGATGTGTGATGCCCCCTCGGGAGAAGAATCAATATTTTGAAAAAAAAAAAAAAAAATTTATTTAATTTGATGTGTTGCGCATGATGTGTATGATTTCATGCTTGTAAAAAGTGTGCAGATTGATTCATCTCCTGATAAGTTACAACTGTTTTGGTATAGGGGAGACCGCGACCATATTACAAGTCCCTACGGCTAACCCTAATTTCATTTTCCTCCTATAAAAGGGGAAAAGGGCTTGATTTAAAGTCATTTGTGCTTTGTTGACTTTGGAGAAAGAGAATTTGCTCTAGAGAGAAAATGCCTATTCCCTATCACAGACACCGTTTTGAGCGCGTTCGGAGGTATCGGAGACCAGTAGCGTGTGGACCACCAGTAAGTCAACATTTTTGACCCCTTTTTGATTTTTTGTTTTGTCATTTTTAGTCATTTTTTGAATTTTGAAGTTCGGATGTTTCGTTTTAGCGCATCTAGGGTCAACAGTAGCGCATACGAAGTGTAGAGTAGCGCATCAAGTTTAAATTTAGGGGTCATGTTCAAAAATGTAGGTTAGCGCGTGAACGTAGAATAGCACATGTAAAGGTTTGGGTAGCGCGTCGCGTCAACAGGTTAGCGCGTAGGTATGACCTAGCGCATAGGGGCCGCAGGGGTTCACATAGGAAAGGGGGTTTAGTGCATAGGTCTAACCTAGTGCATAGGGCTGAAAGGGTAGTGCTTAGGGAGAGTAGATTAGCGCGTGGGCAGAGTCTAGTGCATAGGGTGGGTTAGGTAGCGCATTGGGTGAAAAGTTTAGCGCATAGACTGGATCTAGCGCATAGGTTAGATAGAAGAGTGCGTAGGAGGGGCAGCCTAGCGTGTGGGGGTTATTTAGCGCATTGAAGGTCTGTTTTAGTGCATCTGAAATTTTTTGTAGTTTTTGCCAAGTTGAAAATTTTTTTTTGTTTTCCTGTCGTGTTTTGATAAATTTATCCAAGATGAGTATTTGTATAACTTGTTTTGATGTGCAATTTTCCAAGTTATGTATAGATATCAATCTGTTGTTTTAATCAGAATATGATGTATTTGCGTTGTCTGTTTCAAGTTCAATGTGTATGAAAGCCTGAGTTGTTTTACAAGCCAATATGGGTTGGAAACTTGAGTTGTTTTTCAAGCTGATATGGGTGGGAAACTTGAGTTGTTTTACAAGTTTATGTGATTTTGGTACTTGAGTTGTTTTACAAGTTTTGATATGGTTTTTGAAAACTTGAGTTGTTTTACAAGTTGATATGAAATGATAGGATTTTGACCTTTGATTGTAGATGAGCAAATTGTTTCATGTTGTTGATGTAAGTTTGATTTTGATATCTTTGTTTTGATGTGGAAACTGATATTGGATATGTTTGGTTTGTTGACAGGAGCGATTGGGTATTGTGCAGTCGAGGGAGAGATTCCCGAGACCGTGGATGCTGATACTGAGATTGTCACAGGCGGACTTGGACATTATAGAGAGATGTGGATTGACTTCTCTTCTGGATATGCCTCAGTTCACAGTGAACCGGGGACTTTTGACAGCGTTGGTAGAGAGGTGGCATAGCGACATGAACACCTTTCATTTTACCACTGGAGAGATGACAGTGACACCGGAGGATTGCTACCGAATTTTGCGGATTCCTATGGTAGGGGCACTGCTACCCTATGAGCAGTCAGAGGAGGGCGGCACAGAGGCACTATGCCGCATATTTTATGATGAGACTGTCTATGGATATGAGATCCCCTGGCAGGAGTTTTTGGATCTGGATTATGCACCCCTACCGTCTATACTAGCAGGATTTATTGGGGGATTCCTTTGTCCTGATCGCAGGTCAAAGGGATTTTCAGTGGGATGGGGGTTGGTTTTGGAGCAGGTGGTGATGCAGGGGCAGAGATTTTCATGGGGGTCAGCGATGCTAGCCCATCTTTGCAAGAGCCTTCATGAGGTAGTATACCTCGGTTATGGTAGCTTGTCAGCTGGCGTGACTCTATTACAGGTATGGTGCTGGGAGCACATTCCAGTAGCTAGGCCACTGGCAGATAGGGACAGGCCTGTAGGTGTAGCATACGCCTATGGATATAGAGGTCTAGTTGTCCAGCGTAAGCTGGGCAAACTAGAGCATTGGAGGAGGGTATTTGGTGATATTGATACGGTCACCTGGAGACCGTACACAGGTTGCGAGGTATGACGGAGGATGGGATAGAGATGCCTTTTGTTTTTATGACAAGGCATCTAATTGGGAGGACCTCGTTCGTCATTGAGCGGTTTATGGTGACCCGAGTTTTGCGGCAGTTCGGGCACCAGCAGGGGATTCCTCTGGGAGCATGTTTGTATGTACGGCAGTAGCAGGATGTGGCCGATTGGGGGCCGACTATTGATAGTGTCGTGGCCATAGAGGAGTTTACAGGGTTGGCGGGATAGATCTGGGACTATGCCCCAAAGATACAGGATGCAGGTATGACAGACGAGTTCACCCGTTTATTTGCTGCGCGGGCAGTGGCGAGGATCTCAGATCCGGAGGAGATGAGGCCAACTTTTGACTCGGATGGAGAGGAGGGAGACAGGGGAGATGATGGAGATGATGGGGATGATGGAGGAGGTAGAGGAGCCAAAGGGAGGCGGAGAGGTAGAGGTGTGGAGAGAGTAGTACGGTAGGGGAGGATTGAGAGGGGGAGAGGAGGATTGGCTATTAGAGCTGGGAGAGAGGGGAGAGTGATGGAGGTGCTAGCTGTAGTGGGGGGTGAGGAGGAGGTGATTAGACCAGCATAGAGGAGGAGGGTAGATATACTCCCACCTCCAGTACCTAGGACAGGCCGAGTGGGAGGAGTTCCTCCAGCACAGGTACCACTGCGGGTTCGAGTGCCAGGTCATGTAGAGGATGCACAGATCCGGACCTTACAGATTACTGTGCAGCAGCTGCAGGCACAGATTTTGACATATCAGTGACAGATCTCGCAGTTGACCACTGAGAGAGATACTGAGATAGAGCGGCAGGGTCGAGCGGAGGAGGCGTTGGCGACTGTGCAGAGAGCAGTGGCGGGTGTTCCATTGAGAGACACCCTTAGAGAGCTGACGCGGAGAGTGCAGGAGGCTGAGTATTATAGGCAGCATTATGAGGCTACAGTACCTAGAGATCGGCGAGTAGAGAGATTTGCACAGTCAAGATCAAGTCAATCTCGAACCACCGAGACACGATCTGAGAGCCGAGGTGTGACGGGGCTGGCGAGACAGGACCCTCATGGAGATCCAGGGGCGAGTGTATCGGGAGCGAGACAGGACCCTCCTGGAGATCCAGGGGTGGGCGCATCTGGAGCTAGACCATCTCCGTCAGGAGATAGTCATACTTGAGAGACATGGTCTCTGTTGTATTTTTTAGCATTGTATTCTTTGTACTCGACATAGTTTTGACATATTTTGTACATTTGGATCATTTTTGAGATATATATATGGATGACACCATTTTTTATCATGTGATGTTTATATGGATGCATGTTTTGTGAGCTACTTCCTTTTCATATGATGATGTAATGTTTGTATAGATGATGTAATGTATGATGCAGGATGTATGCTTTTTTATGTTGTGAGATGTATCTTGAAAATGAGATGTATGTTTTGATATGCAACTAATTGTAAATGATATGCTGTAAAATGATGTAATAATGATGCAAAAAATGATATGTAATGAATGATATAAGAATGATATGCAACTAATTATAAAATGATATGCAACTAATTGTTTTTGGAGCATCTCTCATTCTGTATTTGCCATCCGCTATAACCATTTATTTGCTTTCTTTGTAAATATCATCATGGAGCATTTATTGATTTTTGGATATGTTGAAAATTTATACAAGCATAATGGTATAATTGAACCATAATGACCTGAGTAAAATTTACATGATATTTGATTTGGCAAGATAGCACAAGCGTCAAGGTATAATTGAACCAGGACGACCTGAGTGCGTATTGCGTAAACAGACAAGAGTAGATCATTTATATGCGTGAAATGGAATCAGGCCTTCAGTGATATGTAATGTATCACGTCTCGAGGCAAATATTCACACAGTATAAGTGATTGCCTCCCAGACAGAAGACTAACAAAATATTGGAAGTTCCTCATGATCTCTAGCTTTGAAGCTTTTTATGAGATAAGGAGAAGATTCCAACAATTTAAAAAGTTCAAAATGCAAAATAATCAAGACTTGTATGCGATAATGCAACATTTAGTACTTCAGAAAATCATCCATCCTTGAGATTCTTGTGTATTGTTTGTGATTTGGTTTTTGTGATGAAGCGTAGTTGTGTTTGTTGGATGTCATGTATTTGAGTTTTGCAATAGTTGGAATGTCTTGAATGTTTGCAAGTGTTTGAACAATTTAATGCCCCTAGCTGAGTGTACCTCCAGATATGATTATGTACAGTGATTTCCAAGCCATGGTGGAATGCGGTAAGAGAATAGATACAGATGGATAACCCAGGATAGTGACTACGCTAAGTATGTCCTGAATGGATATATGCTAAGTGTCGGGCAATGGCCGATAGTCTTTTGATGGATAAAATGGCATGGATATAGATAAAGGAGCCATTCTTTCACAAGGGTGCCTGTTTACCAGGTTTTCACCATTTATTTTTATTGTACTTTTTATTTTTGCTTTTTCTGGATTTTTTGATTTTTTTGTTTGTTTTTGGCTTTTTCCGTGCACTAGGCAACCTTAAGTATAGTACTTCTTTAGATGAATGCTGTTAGTTGGATCATCAAGCACATCTCCTTCAGAATTTGTTAGCTGATAGGCACCTGATCCATAGACTGATATGATGACATAGGGACCCAACCAGTTAGGTTCAAATTTCCCTTTCTTTTCTCTATCTTGCTGATTTCTTGGATTTTCTTTAAGGACTAGATCACCAACCTTGAAGTTGCGAGGAATGACCTTGTGATTGTAGCTCCTGCACATGCGTTGCTGATATGCTTTGAGATGAGTATAAGCATGTTGGCGTCTTTTATCTAATAGTTCCAGTTCTTGTAGTCAGTTAACTCGATACTCTTCATCGGGGATTAAACCTTTCAAAGAGACTCTAAGAGATGGAATTTCTACCTCTAAGGGTAAAATAACCTCTGATCCATATACCAATGAATATGGTGTTGCTCCTGTAGGTGTGCGGATGCTAGTCCTGTATGCCCAAAGTGCTGGATTGAGTTGTACGTGCCAATCTTTGCCGGCATCATTCACTGTTTTCTTGAGGATTTTTAGGATTGTCTTGTTAGATGCTTCTGCTTGACCATTTCCCTGGGGGTAGTATGGTGTAGAAAACTGATGTTGGATTTTGAATTTTTCACATAGTTCCTATACATCTTGGTTTTTGAAAGATCATCCATTATCTGTGACGATTGAACTTGGAATACCATATCTGTAGATCAGATAATTTAGAATAAAAGAGGCAATTTGTTTCTCGGTCACTGTGGTCATGGGAACTGCTTCTATCCATTTGGTAAAGTATTCTGTTGCAGTTATAATGAACTTGTGTCCATTTGAAGATGAAGGATGAATTTTGCCAACTAGATCCAGTCCCCACTGACAAAAGGGCCAGGATGTTGTAAATGGCTGCAGTTCCTATGTTGGTGCATGTATTAGATTGCCATGGATCTGACATTTAGGACATTTCTTGGTGAAATGATATGAGTCTTTCTCCATTGTAGGCCAGTAGTATCCCATTCGTAGAAGCTTTTTAGCAAGAGTAGTGCCACTTGAATGTGTGCCACAAATACCTTCATGAAGCTCGTGTCAGGCCAAATCGGAATCATTACGATCAAGACAACGAAGAAGAGTACCATCTAGACCTCGACGATATAAGGTATCAGCGGTAAGGGTGTAACGGGCAGCTTGTCAGATAAAGTTACGTTTTTGGTTACGGGATTGATCAATGGGTAAAATATTATGCTTGAGGTATTCGTATATTAGTCCATATAACGGAGAATCTGAACCGGTCAAGCCATAGATAACCTGGGATTCAGAGTGGTCATAGGCGGGGGAGAACAATTGCTCTACCAGGAACTCATAACGACTCTGTTGTTATGAAATTTGTAGTAATGAAGCGATCGTAGCCATTGCATCAGCTGCTTTGTTGTTCAACCTTGGTATTTGTTCAAAGGTGATGTGCACAAAATACTGTTTGAAGTCATCCACCATGCATTTGTAGGGTAGTAGCTTGTCGTCCTTTGTCTTATAGTTGTTGTTGATTTGATTGATGACCAGTTGTGAGTCTCCATAGACTTTTAATTTTGTGATTTTCCATTCGACGACCATTTTGATGCCTATGACCAATGCTTCATATTTAGCCACATTATTTGTACATGGAAACATAAGTCTATATGATTGTGGCATAGTGTGTCCTTCAGGAGTGATGAATAGAATGCCAACCCTTGAACCATGTTGTGTATAGGATCCATCAAAGTATAGGGTCCATTGTGTAGACACCTAAAAATGGTCAACGCTTGCGAAGTCATGCTTTAACAATTGCGCATTGCCTCATTTTAGGTTTTTGCGTCACATTAACATTTCTCCTATGATTTGCACTTGATTTCTATCATTTGCGAACATCGAGTCATTCTTCTATATTCTTCATTCATCTCGCTCTCGAATTTGGTCTTGTCGACAACAATCTTCAGTCATGATTTTGGTCAATCTTTGTCCTTGTCAATCTTGTCATATTGCGATCGATTCGTCATCGATCCTTGTCCTTTTCAATCATGTCAATTTGGTTAATTTGTCATTGATTTTTGTCAACCAATCTTAATCAAATCATTTATCAACACTGGTCATTTATCAATTCAAAATCATGATCGAATCGATATCAACTATCCTTTGTCAAGACCTAATTGTCATCTTTGCATTGCTAATCCATCTCTTTAGGGTTTCATGATTTAATCATTTAACCTAATTTGTCATTTCTCTCTCTAGGATTAATAAATTATTTATTTATCCTAAGTCTTCTCATCACAATTAAATGTTTATTTAATTGGCTAATTAATTTCCTCCTATTTTTGTAAATTAATTAATGAATGAGAAATTATTAATTAATTTACCTATTTTTCATCAAATTCCTAATGTCCAAGTCATTATTTCCAACTTAATTTTCTAATTTCTCCTAAATTCCTAAATGTCTATTTCTATTTCAAATTCATGTCATAAATCCTTGCATAGCAATTTGTCATAATTTGTCATAAATTGTCATAAATCCTTGCATAGCAATTTGTCATAAACATGTCATAATTTTGCTATTCTTGATTTGAATTTCCATTCGAATCACTATCATGCTAATTTGTTCATTTCTCCAATTTCTCTATAAATTGGATGATTTTCTTCAATCAAATCCCTAGCCGCTAATCCCTAATCAGACTATTGAATTTACGCTTCGAGTATTCTTGTGTCAATGTCAATCTTGCTTTCACAATTAGGTGTATGCACTTGAAGGTGAGATCCACAACAAACCTATTTGGAGAAGAAAGAAGAACAATGGAGCCGCATGAAGGAGCATTTGAATCCCATCTTTGGTTTGCATGATCTTTGCTTTTGAATGTTTTATTTCATGTCTCTATTGAGTGTGCTTAGGATTAGATCATTGCAATGTGTGTTTGTGATTGAGCTAATAATGATTAATATGTCTTTATATATATTGCTTTAATGATTCCTATTTCCTATGCTACATTAATTGGTGAACCCGACGTGAAAACTAACCTTCTAACCCTTTAACTGTGTTTTGGAGTGCTTTCAAGTTGATTTTGCAGGTCAAAAACCCAAAAACAGGGCCGTGCAGGGTATTCTGGACACTTCTACGCCTGTGTCCTGCATCTTGCACCTGTGTCCTGCATCTTGTGCTTGTGTAGGTGACATTCTGTGCTTGTGTCAGACATCTTGCACCTGTGTCATGAGTTCTGCGCTTGTGTAAAGTCCAGAACAGAGGTGAAAAATGCAGTGTTTACTTGAAATTTTTGGTGTTTTTGCATTCTTTTTTCTGTGCTTTGGATTTTGGTACTAATTATTTGTGCAGAATCTTGGCATACGCATGAAAAAGACTATAAATCAAACTACTAACATGTGTTATGCAGAATCGATGGTCAAAAACAACAAATCAAACCTCTAACTTGGGTTTTGCAGGTTGCCTTGGAGAAACAACCAAACTGTGTGTTTGAGATTTTTAATTAGGCACTTAGTGATTTCTAAATAGGTGGGAATGAACATTTGCTTGCTTTGATTGTTAAGTATGACATTGGAGTAGGAGAGTATGCTCTCATCCTTCATAGGGTGATCAGAAATCCAGATCTTCGATACCATGCTTGTGTTGTTGATTGTGTGTCTCCTTTAGAGGGCCTGCCTTCCCGACCACTTTGCTTTTGCAAGCAAGTGATAATCGTGAGAAGGGAACGACCCAAAGTGAGTACGGCTAGAATTCCTTGGCATTCTAACTCACTATAAAAAAATACCCGATGAGCGAAAGCTTTGAAGGAAGTGTTATGTGGGAATTGCAGTTACTTGGGAAGTGATGACCCTTGAACTCTTTCTCATATCAACATCTAAGTAGGGCCTCTTGGTCTAAATCGTGCTTGCGCGACTACATTTGTTTGGTATCTTGATGGGCTTGGTGTCTCAATCACGCTTGCGTGACATCAAGGAGTAACACTTAACAGAAATCCTTACTAAACACCTTGTTTTTAGAGGCCAAAAACCCTTCTAGTTGCTTGAGAAGGACAAGTTCGGATACTTGGAAGAGATACTAAGTTCGCCATGGGGAGATTTCCATGGGGATTGATGCTTGGCTGCCCTGAGAAGTGAGTGCCGTGGAGGGGAGCCCGTGGGGTCAAGCATCTATGTATTCTCCTTGAATCCCATAATGAGTCTACCTCTCAAGTACCTAATGTCTTTGCTATCCATAAGAAATGTGTCAATGAGCATGATTGTCTTGAGTCTAAGTTGAAATATCTTTGTATTCTTTGCTTGTCAAAAGTTGAATTGCATCCACATTTCAAAAGCAAGCCAAATTGATTCAAAACAAGATTAAACACAAGAGACATTCATCCAACAAAAGTTCAACAAGATTCAAAACACCTTCAAACATGGTTGTCAAACATTCTTCAAAATCTTGTCTCAGCATGCATGTCACTTAGATTTAGGACCATCTTAGGTTTGCATTTTGCAAGTTCATTGTCAATTGTCAAGGTTAAGTTTTATCTAAGTCATACTCCTTTTGCATATCAATAGGGGTCATCCACTTGCATATGTCCTCTTGCATTAAAGTCATACCATTGTCATGCATTTATATTTTCATACCCTAAGTCTCTTCATTAAGCTTAGGTCATCATCATATCATATTAGGATCACTTGCATAGTAATTGTCCCTTTGCATATAGTGTCAAAACTAGGTTTTGTCATCCTTGAGTAATCCAAATCTTTAATAAACCCTAAGTCATTGTTAAGAAGTCTAGACCTCATCAAACCTTTTGTCCTTTTGTCATCAATGTCATTTCGTCAAACCTAGCTTAGTATCCAAGCATATAGGGGAGACATTGTCATCTTGTCCTTTGTCACTTAGTCCTTTTGTCCTTTTGTCATCAATGTCATTTCGTCAAACCTAGCTTAGTATCCAAGCATATAGGGGAGACATTGTCATCTTGTCCTTTGTCACTTAGTCCTTTTGTCCTTTGAGGTCTAGACATCATTTCAATTTCCTAAGGGTCTCTTTCTTAGAATTGCATTCATAAGTTTGTCAAAATCTTGAAAAAACAACAAAAACATAGGTTGCATTATTTCCATAGATTGCATCTTCACCTATTTAGTTTGCATTTAGTTGCATATCATACATTATCCTTGAAAAAATTCCAAAAATATTGCATTGCATAGTGACATGTCTATTGAAACAAGGTTTCAAGCACCAATTATGCAACAAAGTTTGACATATCAACCGACAATGCAATCACAATTATATCCAACCCAACAACAAGGCAATATTGATCAAACTTTTTATGATGAAACAAGTCTCCAAATACAAAAACTAGAGGAGAAACTAGCTCAAGAAAATAAGATATTGGAACAAAGAGTGAAAAACATTGCGAAGAATAGGTCACAAGTGTCCAAAATGTTTCGAAAACTTCCAGGTCGAAATCCAAATATTGAGCCAATTGATGTAAGATCTCTTCTTGAACGATCAGACATACCAGCTCTCCTCTCCCAAATAGAGATGATGAAACAATTTCAAGAAAGGAGACAACATCAACAACAACATTATGTGCCTCCACAACAAGAACAAGAAGGTATTTACTATCAATTAGATTTTCAACCAATACAACCAATGGTCCAATTTCAACAATATGTCCAACCAACTATACAATGTCAACAAATAGTTCAACCAATGGTGGAATATCAACAAGTTCAATCAACATATCAATGTCAACAACTGCCACCAAACATTCAAAAGCAAAGGTTGCAACATGCACCAAGCCGAATTTTGAACATGTCAAACCAAAATGATCAACATCTAGTTCAATATCAAAACATGACATCAAACCAAAAACAAGTTCAAATTCCAGATCCAATCATGTCAAAACCTCGAAAGAAAGGTGGCTTTATTGCAAGGCTCTTAAGGAAACTACCAAGTGAGTTTATTGAGGAAGGTCAAATAATACACTTATGTCTAGCAATGCCTCATCCCCTCACAAACAAATTGACTCTCCAGTGGCATCTATCCCTACACCTTTAGAAGTTTCACAAGAACCTTCCATATTGTCCTCATTAAACAATACACCCAAGGATGCAATTATCCAAGAGCTATCCATAATTGATTGCCAAGATAATCCAGTTCATGATGCACATCCTTGTCATGTTTTAGAAATACAAGACCCAATGCCACCATGCACTTTATTGCCATTACCTGTTTTAGAGGACCCCATTCAAAGTCCTTCTTCCTCATGTTCAAGCATTGATTCCTTGCTAGAATCCATCATAAATGTTCAAAGTGCATCTCCTTCATGCCAAAAAATTGATTCCTTGTCCGAATCATCCATGCATATCCAAAGTCCAACCTCATGTCAAGAGGATAATTTAGAGCATAAAGAAACGCGTGTTAAAACAGATCAAGATCAAGATCCTGAAAACTTATCATCCCATCCAATTGTTGACCAGGATTTCATCTTCCCAGAAACTCACGATGATTCCCCTATTCTTGTCCATCCTATCCAAAGTCCTATTGACACTCCATTCCTTGAGCAAGATCAAGATATCCTAGTCCATCCAATCCCAAACGATCCCCTTCCATTTCATGAAAAAAATGTCCTTTCAAATCCCATTGACATTCCACTTCCTAAGAAAGATCAAGATATCCCTTCCATTCTTTCCGATGATCCTATTGAAAGTCCAAAGTAAAGCACCTTTGAAGGGGATTCCAATGATCTTCCTCCTTGTCAAGATCAAATTATTCCTTTAAATCCTCCACAAGATCCTTTTGTTCCTCCATCTCCACATCCTAATCCTCCATACACACCCCAAGATCGCATTTCTTTTGATGATCCCATTATTTATCCCATTCCATCTCTTGAAGAGCCTGTCATTGATCCATATCCACTACACAATCCTAGTCCCCCTCATGATCCTAATCCCCCTCATGATTCTAACGTGTCAGTGCAAGATGTTCATGAACCCTCAACATGCATAATGGGTTCTTCCACTTTGGTGCAATCCGATCCACTTCAAGATCTCATTATTTCTCTCATATCATGTCCACCTCATAATGGACTCGCGTCTTCTTCCCAAAGAAAAGAGTATCCTATTAGTCAAAATATTGATAAAGGCAAAGGAATAGATTTCCATAAGCAAGAATCCTTTCATGTGAAAGAGTATACTAATGGTCATGGCTACAGAGCTCACACTCAAGGCGTTGGTATTCCTTCAAAGTCAAAATCCAAATGTCCACCTTCCCCATCATCGCTTTCATCCATTCTAGGTCCCTATATCCCTCCATCTCCTATGCAACATCAGCAAAGGCACACATCTTGGAGAACTTTCCATCAATCCCATAGGCCTTCATATCATTCCCATCCACACCGACATTCATTCCCTCTTCCAAGCAATTTGGATGCCAAGCATAAAAGTCGTAAGTCTAGAAATCCACATGTATTCAAGGATCAACATGTCCAATCTAATCGACATGTCAAAACAAAGAGCAATATGATCTATAAAGAAAAAGAAATATCCAAAAGGTCAGAAAGGCCCACTGAGCAAAATAAAGAAAATTCAAAATATATATGGGTTCCTAAATCCCTTGTGCAAGTAATGCACTCCAAGGAACCACAAAAGCATGAAACATCAAAAACCATGTGGATTCCCAAGAAGCTCCTTGAAGCACAAAAAGAAATATCCAACTTGGCATCCAAAATTGTTATTCCTCCATCCAAATCTTCCAAGTCTATTTCTCCATCACCTTCTTCATCCATTTTGGGCCCTTATGTCCCAAAATCCATAGTCGTTCCTTCGTCAAAATCTCAATATCCAAAATACATTTGTCCTCCATCAGTCCATCACCCCTCAAGGTGTGTGCCAATGTCGATCTTGCCAAAATTTCTATCCACTCAAGCCCAATTCTTCCAATACCCTATCCATTATCCAATGCATATTTTCCATCCTTCCATCCCTCTGATCCCATCCTTTGCATAAATCCTTGCCTTAGTTTCATCTCATTTTCCATGTCCTTATCCTACCAACGTCTTTAAGCATACTTTTAAAGGTCATGGTCCATTTTTTTTTTCAAAGCTACTATCTAAACAAAAAGATGCTTGAGTCCTTCTTCCATCCCCTATCATGTGTCCGTCTTCTATTGAAAAAGTCAAAAAAATTCAAAAAAAAAGACAAAAAAGTGAGAAAAAGAAAAAAAAAGGTGAAGAAAAATAATTCATCCACTGGTGAAAACCTGGCAAACAGGTGCCTTGGGTAAGTACCATGATGAAAACCTGGCAAACAGGCGTCATGTGTAATCTATGAACTTCTTGCACACCACACTTGGGGGCAGATTTCCTCCTTCATATCCTATTGCCCTTCATTATCCTATCGAACCCCTGTCATTACCCTTCATATCCTATTGTCCCTCATGTTCAGTTTCCCTTTCCATTTTTGATCTTGACAAGGCTGACGATCTTCATGAGCATCATGCATCTTGTTTGCAGCTTTCAGTCTATCATAGCTTTTGGTCATTTATCCATTTGCTTATTATAACCTTTCATCCATATTCCCTGTCTTATTGCAACTTTTTGCCACTATCCCGTATCCTATCCCGACCTTTAGTCCATGTCCCTTATCCATTCTTGGTCTTGTTTATCCTATCCATATCTTATCACTATCCATACACTCTTTTTCATTCCTTGATCTTGATCTGACATAAGGACGCAAAATTTAAACATGGTTTCAAACACCTCTTGACATGTCACTCATGCTATTTCACTGCTTTACGTTGTCATATCTAGTCTCTTGTCCCATCACACAATAGCCCTTGAAAATTGCATCCATATTGTCTCCATGATAAAAAGCCTTTGTCTTCCCTCTATCCACCAACATTTTAGAAAGCCTATTTATTCCCCTGTCACATTCCTTGCCTTGCTAGACACTGGGGGCAAAATCATAAAAATTGCAAAAATGTCCTGAAAAAAATCTCTAAAAAAAAAATTGAAAAATGTCCTGAAAAAAGTCTTAAAAAATTGAAAAATGTCCTGAAAAAATCAAAAAATGTTCTGAAAAAAGTCATAAAAATTGAATAATGTCCTGAAAAAAGTCAAAAAAATTGAATAATGTCCTGAAAAAAGTCCTAAAAATTGAAAACTGTCCTGAAAAAAATTCATAAAAATCAAATAAAGTCCTGAAAAAAATGAACACCAAAAAAATTGTAAAACTCAAAAAACAAAAACAAACATTTTGCAATAAAGTATTCCCTTTATGCATCGATAGATCATTGCGCATTCCTCCAACGACTTGCAATCAAACACTGTGCTTTAATGAAATCATGCATTAACATATGAACTTTTTCAATCAAAATCAAACACTCAAACTGATCCAAACTGTCATATCAATCGAATATCAGCATCCAAATCATTTGTCCTTGTTCCTATTATCATGGGTCTTATACAAGGTGTGGTATACTCGAAACCAGACTGTGTCCTATCTTAGACGAGGTACTGCATTTCCTGAAACCAGACAGCATGATCGTCCTATCAGCACTTTCAACTTTTGACAATGAAGATCAAGATGTTTGTTTGATTTACTTGAATTTGTGCATCTTATCTTTTTATTGATTTATCTTTGGCTTCGATCATGTTCTTATGTTGCTCGATGATGTCACTGAGTGATTTAGACTGACCAGGATGGTTCATGATCCTTTTCTTTTTTGATTGTGATTGTTGCTTGTCTATGATGTGTCTGTCTTTCGCAAATCGGGTTGCATTTCAGCTCTGGCCTTCAATGCCATGATGCTACGCATCCATTTTGCTACATTAAATAAAGGTTCTCACCTACTTCTGTGCATTACTGAAAGCAAGTTTTTCTTCATCTCTAACTGTCCTCTATCTAATTTCTTCTTACTAACATTTCTTCCGTCCGTCTTGTCCGTTTGTTCGACCCTATCATTTTTATCGATCAATTGGCCTCTTTTCTGCATGTTTCCGGCCAATTTCTCGAGGGGGCATGCATATGTCATTATTACTGTCTGGGGCATTTTCATTTAAGGTCTTTGAAACAACGCTTAAAATCGCATTGTCTCAAAGAGGGGCAAAATGTAGACACCTAAAAATGGTCAACGCTTGCGAAGTCATGCTTTAACAATTGCGCATTGCCTCATTTTAGGTTTTTGCGTCGCATTAACATTTCTCCTATGATTTGCACTTGATTTTTATCATTTGCAAACATCGAGTCATTCTTCTATATTATTCATTCATCTCGCTCTTGAATTTGGTCTTGTTGACAACAATCTTCAGTCATGATTTTGGTCGATCTTTGTCCTTGTCAATCTAGTCATATTGCGATCGATTCGTCATCGATCCTTGTCCTTTTCAATCATGTCAATTTGGTCAATTTGTCATTGATTTTTGTCAACCAATCTTAATCAAATCATTTATCAACACTGGTCATTTATCAATTCAAAATCATGATCGAATCGATATCAACTATCCTTTGTCAAGACCTAATTGTCATCTTTGCATTGCTAATCCATCTCTTTAGGGTTTCATGATTTAATCATTTAACCTAATTTGTCATTTCTCTCTCTAGGATTAATAAATTATTTATTTATCCTAAGTCTTCTCATCACAATTAAATGTTTATTTAATTGGCTAATTAATTTCCTCCTATTTTTGTAAATTAATTAATGAATGAGAAATTATTAATTAATTTACCTATTTTTCATCAAATTCCTAATTTCCAAGTCATTATTTCCAACTTAATTTTCTAATTTCTCCTAAATTCCTAAATGTCTATTTCTATTTCAAATTCATGTCATAAATCCTTGCATAGCAATTTGTCATAATTTGTCATAAATTGTCACAAATCCTTGCATAGCAATTTGTCATAAACATGTCATAATTTTGCTATTCTTGATTTGAATTTCCATTCGAATCACTATCATGCTAATTTGTTCATTTCTCCAATTTCTCTATAAATTGGATGATTTTCTTCAATCAAATCCCTAGCCACTAATCCCTAATCAGACTATTGAATTTACGCTTCGAGTATTCTTGTGTCAATGTCAATCTTGCTTTCACAATTAGGTGTATGCACTTGAAGGTGAGATCCACAACAAACCTATTTGGAGAAGAAAGAAGAACAATGGAGCCGCATGAAGGAGCATTTGAATCCCATCTTTGGTTTGCATGATCTTTTCTTTTGAATGTTTTATTTCATGTCTCTATTGAGTGTGCTTAGGATTAGATCATTGCAATGTGTGTTTGTGATTGAGCTAATAATGATTAATATGTCTTTATATATATTGCTTTAATGATTCCTATTTCCTATGCTACACATTGTTTGGAGGAAAGAACAAAAACATCCCTGTCTGGAAATTCGATGTCCATGGTTTGTTTTCCTGGTAGCGGTGCTTCAGCCAGCTGATTTGTGATTGCTTGTCCTTTGATGGCTCGTCTTTTTGTGTAGTGGATGTCAAATTCACTGAGAATCATGACCGATTTAGCCAATCGGCCTGTGAGAGTTGTCTTGCTGAGTAGATACTTGAGAGGATCAATTTTTGCTACTAGCTTTATGGTGTGTGCTAGCATATAATGTCAGAACTTCTGAGATGCAAAGACCACTGTTAGGAAAGCCTTTTCAATGAATGTATAGTTGAGCTCATAGCCATTCAATGTTCTACTAATGTAATATATGGCGTGTTCCTTTCCTTGTTGATCTTCTTGTGCCAATAGTGCCCCCAGTGAAATATCTGTTGTTGAGATATATAGTATAAGAGGCTAACCTGCAATTGGTGGTACTAGAACCGGTGGATTCATCAGGTACTGTTTAATTTGGTAAAAAGATTCTGCACACTTAGTCTCCCATCTGAATGGTACATTTTGTTTAGCAAGTGGTTAAATGACAGACTTTTATCTGCTAGTTGAGCGATGAATCGCCTGATTGATTGAAGTCATCCTTGTAGAGATCTAAGTTGACTAATATTCTTTGGTGGTGGCATGTCCATGATGGCTTGTACCTTTGCTAGATCAACTTCAATACCTTTAGCTGAGACTATGTAGCCTAGTAACTTGCCTGATGTAACCCCAAAGACACACTTCTTAGGGTTGAGTCGGACTTGGAATTTCTGCAATCGATCAAAGATATTTGTTAGGATGCCTAGATGTTCAGCTTTGGTGAAGGATTTTGCTAGTAAATCATCCACATAGTCTTCCATAAATGTGTGCATCATATCATGGAATATGGTTGTCATTGCTCTTTGATAAGTGGCTCCTGCATTCTTTAAGCCAAAAGGCATAACATTCCAACAATACATTCCCCAAGGACAGATGAATGCGGTTTTGTCTTGATCTTCAGGAGCTATTTTGATTTGATTATAGCCTGAGAACTGTCCATTAATGAGAGCATTGCATGGCCTGCTGTGAGATCTACAATTATATCGATACTTGGCAGAGGAAAATCATCTTTTGGACAAGCTTTGTTGACATCCTTGAAGTCAGTGCATATTCTGATACTACCGTCTAGTTTTGACACTGGAACAATGTTGGAAATCCATTCTGCATAGTCAATAGGTCAGATGAATCCGACGTCTAAGAGTTTCTTTAATTCAGTTTTGACCATGAGTGCTACCTGTGGATTCATCTTTCGTAGCTTTTGCTTGACTGGGTTGACTCCTGTAGAGATGGACAAGTGATGCATGATTAAGTGTGGATCGACTTCGGGCATATCAGCATATGACCAGGCAAAGTTAATTTGCTGTACTTTAAAGAAGATGATGAATGCCGATCTTTCCTCCTCTGTCAGAGATTCTGCAAGGTGAATGTTTCTGACTGCTTCTGTGGCACCAATGTTGATTGATTGAGTGGGCTCAATCAATATGGGTGATTGCTCATGAAAATGTTCAGGAAGAGTGTCAAGTCTCCCATCGTTAGGTGCCTTAAAAAGGTTTTCACCCTTAGATGCTTCCTTTATTTTTACTTTTTTGGAATCTAGAGCTGCCATTGACTAGTTTTCAGCATCAGATTCTTTATTTGGTTCATTTTTGTGACTGAGAGACTTGGCACTCCCTGATGGACAGACATCGTCATTTTGTTCACTGGTAGAGCCTATTTCGGGATTTATGGTACATAGGTAATGGATAATAGATTCATCATCTGGGAAAATTGGTATATCATGGGTCTCAGGTTCATTCCAGTCAATGAGATCAGGGAAGACAAGTGGTAAGGAATCGTTGGGCGGGTCAAGTTCGGCTACTATAAGTGTTAGGATAGAGTTGTCATCGTGATGGGTCTTGGTTGTAAAGAAGTCTAGGGTTTCATCGAGGTCTTCGATGGTATCATCTTCTACATAGACTTGTTTGTAATATTTCTATTCGCTTTCCTGAACGTCATAGATATGTTGTGGTCCAAATTTAAGAGGTCTATCTTCTGTGTTATGTTCTTCTTGAGAAATGGATATGAAATCAGTATTATCTGGGATATTTGTAGTAGCATCGACCCCATTCATATTCATTTGAATCTCTCTCATAGGCATCATCCCAAATTATATCTATGCTGCAAACAGGTATGTTGTATGGTGAAAACAAATCTTTGATGATGGATACTATTTTGATATTTTGTGTTGATTCCGTATCTGATCCGTCTTCCACAGTCTGGATTTGTTCATAGATTGTGCTTCTTCGGGGAGGAATGATGGTTTCTTGTGATAATATGATTTGTTCTTGAGCCATTGGTGTGTGAATATGAGCCACTGCTGCAGATATGGCTTTCTTATGATTCAAAAGATTTCCCTAATGTAACTTCTGATCTTGACATTCTTGTGCCTTGCGGATTGTTTCTGCTGATTCAAAGAGTGTTTCCTGCCAGGATTCTTCCTTGTACTTCTTCTTTTCCTTCCATTGAGGTTTTGCATTTGTGTGTGGCGGCCGTTTCAATAGGAAGGTGAATTTAGAACCTAATCCTGCTTTATTTCTACTAGGTTGTGAAGGAAGATCTATAGGTTCAGTGACTCCTTCTTTGCATTTCCCAATAGGTCCTTTACCACCATATCCCATTTGCTTCATGATCAAGTAGCCTTTTCCATATAGGTGCATTGGTAGAACAATGTCCAGAGTGGCTACTCTATTATATTCTTCTTCATCTTTGTATAGCCAGCTAAGAACATCTTTATCTTCTGATTCATGTGCTAGAGTACCCAATTGGATGAAGGTACCATCAAATTTAGTGATGGGCTGAGTTGCTAGATTTGTTGATATAGTAGGTAAACCATGCGATCTAGGTGATGTTGGCAATCTGGTCAAACATAAAGGCTCCATAGAATATTCTCCCATGCCCTAGTCTTTGATTTGCATCTTTTGTTGGAAGTCTCCCCATAAGGAGTTGGATTTTGCTGTTGGTGGATCAGATGTTGAAGACCGCTGCTTTTCTCTGTTATGAGGAACCAAACTGTCTTGGGCTGCCCCCATTGCATTGCAATGTTGAAATGGATTGTGATCAGCTGATATAGATATTTCTTGTCCATCATAAGGAAATTTAACACACTGGTGATATGTAGAGGGTACTACTTGCATTTCATGTATCCAGGGTCGTCCCAACAAAATATTGTATGTGAGATCAATATCTAAGACCTGACATATAGTATCCTTTTGCACTGGTCCTACTTGAATAGGTAATATTATTGTTCCTTTAGAGGACCTTTCCTCATCATCATATGCTTTTATGGTAATTTTTTTACAAGGATCAATAGATTCTTCTGAGAAGCCTAGTGCACGGATAAGCTTTAAAGTACATATATTAAGTCCAGCTCCTCCATCTATTAAGACTCTTTTTACTTGGTGTTTGCAAACAATGACTGCAATATGTAGAGGAGTATTATGCGGATGACTCAATGAAGTATTGTCATGCTCTGAGAAGGTGAGGTTATGAGGTTCTATCATATGGGTGACCATGGCTTGAAATCTATCTGTATCCAGATTTTGAGGTACATTTGTTTCCAATAGCGCTTGCTCCAATATGTCTTTGTGTTTTGGAGATAGTTTCAACAATTCCAGGATAGATATCTGAGCTGGAGTCTTGCGTAGTTGGTTAACCAAGTCGTATTGGATTTTTGGTGTGGCAGTTGGAGATGCAGTATGTCCCTTCAAGACATATTTCTAAGTCCGGGTTGTTACATTCATAGATTCATGATCATGTCGATCTCGAATAGTTATGACATTGACTTGATGGTCTTCAGCTGATATGTGGTTGATTGTGTTGTTGTAGATGTGATTAATATGAGCTCCACGTGTATCATTTGAAGTTGATGCTCCATCTTTGTTGTAATTTGGGAGAGGATTTTTGAAGGCTTCGTGATCATTATTTGTTTTGAGACCATCCACCGTTAAGTCACCTCGATCAATCATGTCCTGGATTATGTGTTTCAATCTCATGCACTCATTTGTTCTATGACCCTTGTTGCGATGGAAATCACAATAGGGCAAATCATTCCACCAAGGTGGTTTGATTAGGGGTTCATAATTTTTGATTGGAGGCAAAGAAAGAATCTTGCTTGCCAACAGTTCTCTGAATGCGGATTCTAATGATTGGCCCAGTGGTGTGAAGATACGCTTTTGGAAATTGTTAGTGTTGTTGCGTGAATTGTTGTTAGGTCCTGGATTCAGGTTTTTGCTTTGATTATCATTGGCGTTGTTGGTGTTGAGTTGTCCTTGAGCATTGTTTGGTGCATATGTGTTAGCACTGGGAGTAGCATTTTTAGGATTTTTCATATTTTGAGTATTTCCTGATAAGGCAAGCACTGGTTGTTTCGATTTAGGATCATATGGTTCATTGTTGCCTTCATTTTTGTTTCATGTCCAATATCGAGATTTGTCAAGATTGGTGTTGTTTTGGTTATTGTAGTTTGATGAGTTCGTTCCTTCCTTGTAGAACTTAAGTGTTCCCTTTTTGACACAAGATTCCTCTACTTGAATGCCATTTTCAATCAATTTGGCGAAAGATGGTATGCATTGAAGTTTGAGTCTGTAACTCATTTCACCATTTAAGTTATCAATGCAGATTTCCATTTTTTCTTTTTCAGGAATGTCTCGAGGATATCTTGATACCATGCGTCGCCAACACTGAAGGAACAGCATGAATGTTTCATTGTTCTTCTGTTTGGTGTTGCAGACATCGAGCATGGTTATGGCATGTTGGATGTTGTAAGAATAGTGGGTGATGAATTTGTTAACCAATTCGTCAAATGATCTGACAGGTGGTGTGATCTTGGATAACCATTCCATTGTTTGTCCTCCCAGGCTTCTTGGGAATAACCTCATCAGATAAGTGTCATCATGAGAAAATTCAAGACTCATGGTGCAAAATTCTCGAACATGATCCCGAGGATCACTTTTCCCATCATATTTATCAAATTTGGGAACATCTGAGTTTGGAGGAAAAGGTACCATGTTTAATCTTCTGTCAAATGGATAAGGACAGATTTCATTTATAGAATACCGCACTGTTGTCCCTTGTTGCATATCGTGTATTTGTCTTTGCAACATTTGCATTTGTTGAGTAAGAGCAACCAAGGGCGTATTATCTTGCCGAGGGAAGAGTTCTTCCCTCGTAGTTGTTCTTAACTGAAAAGGTGTAGTAAATGGTATGTGTTGTTCTGGAGTTTCAAGTTCAGGTATTCGCATTTTTGGTATACGTTGCTCTGGAATATGTTGCTCAGGTATGCGAGTTTCTTCTTCTCTTTGTTGTTCTTGATATGTATATTGTTGAGACCTGGTTTGAAAGACGTTTGCGTCAAAATCTTCAGGAAGTTTAACGCCTTTACTCGTAAGCATGAGCAGATATTTTTCTTTGTCATTTTCTATGAGTTTTTCGATGAGTTTTTGGAATGAAGGATTTTCTTGACATTCCCAAAGAATTGCGTCAATAATTTCAGGCTCTTCTGAGGATGGAACTTCAAAAAGATTTGATAATCTGCGATTCATACTTGATTCTGCGGGTGTCTCACTTTGTTTGTTTCTTTGAGAGTGAGTGATAGGCATTTTAATAGAAACTTTCAGTGATAAAAGGAACAAAGTCCTCTTCGATGTGTCGCTCGGGCGTTGGTGGTTCTGGTCGAGATGTGTTATATGTGATGCACTCGTCCAACAGGAATGCTGGATTGATCTTTCCTCTGCGGTTTATCTTTTGATTAAAAGCAAACTTTTGACAGTATGCTCTTGTTTTCAGGGGTTCTTTGTCAAATTTGCTGGATTTGTTTTGGATATAACGTTTGACATGATGAAGAAATACCCGATGAGATTTGAAGAGTTAACGATTGATGTATAAAAACTTATTTCGCTTGATGAATTTGGAAAAGCTAGGTTGTTGTTTCTTCAACGTGATGTTACGATAGAGGTTCTTTCTTCTCAGAATAATGGGATTAGTCATGCATGAGTGATCAATGATTTCCTTTGATTTATTTGGATTTAGTTGATTCTTGTTTTGAAAATTTCAAATCGTACTTTATCAGAATGAAGGTTTAGATGCCCCTTCACGACAAAGCATGCCAAATGATAAAAAGTTTCCCAATTTGGAAACTAGATTTGACGATTTGAAAATTTTAGACAAGTGTTTTGGAGATAAAATCCATAAGATGTTTAAAGGATTTGATTGATACTGATGATGAAAATTTTCTGAATTATGATAGGAGAGACGTCCTCTATTGTGCGATTCATTTCAGACTCTGACAACTTTGTTTGACACAAATTTAGCTTGAGAAAAGTTTTTAATGGTTTGTTTTTGTCACTCTGGTTTGATAAAAGATGATTTTTGATGAAAAAAGCCTTCTAAAATGCTTTTGAAATTTTCAAAATTTTTCTAGTTTTAACTCTCTGTTTTTCGGTTTTTGATCACGCACTAAAACAGAGGTTATATGTGCTACTGAATTTCTTTGATGCGCTAAAATACTAAGCACACGCGCTAATTTGTCCCTAGACACGCGCTAAAATTTGATTTCTTGGAAAATGACGGTCTAACAGTTGAAAAACTGATGCGCTATCTTGGGTTTTCTAAGCACTAACTGTCCGACTTCGTGCGCTAAAATTTGGTTTCAACACGCTAGGCTGTTTTTTTTACGCGCTAAAATTCAGGCTGTTGAAAATCGCTGCTAAGTTTGTTTGGAAAAGCGACACGCTATACTGGGCTTTCTACGCACTAACTGTTTTGATGAATGCGCTAATGTATCTATTCTACGCGCTAAGATGTTGCTGCCATGCGCTAAAATTAGGCAAGTTGAAAATGGTGTGGAATTTGTTTGTAAAAGCTACGCGCTACACTGGGCTTCTTACGCGCTAACTGTTTTGTTTTATGCGCTAACTTTGGGCACCTACACGCTAAGATGTTTCTGCGACGCGCTAGACTGTGTTTCGGATGTGCTAAAGGATTGTATACTGTTTTGTCTGATGGTGAAACGCTACTATTTTAACTGCATGCGCTAATTTGTGGTTTGGATGCGCTAATAGAAGTGTTCCACACGCTAAGATGTTGCTCTTATGCGCTAGACTGCCCTGATTTTTCTGTTTAGGAGATTGTTTTGTGGATTTTGAATTTTGTTTGAGAAATTTTCAAGTGTGATGGATGATTTTCTGAAATAACAAATGTAAGCACGGCATACAAAGTACAATCATTTTGCCTAATTTAACAGAAAGTGTATATTCTTGCGAGGATGTGTTCAAATCCGCAATGTTTTAACAGGTTTGGATCCAAGTAAGACATTTCAGAAAGACTCTTTATTCAAGGGTCATAAATAACATCATAGCCCACTAGTCTCAATACTTCGTCAGCTCAAACAGCCGTGTCACCCCCTAGAGGGCGCCCATTTTTTTGCCTTTTGCCAGAAGTTAACCCAAAGTGAATTGCTTCACAATTGAGTAGTTATCTTGGGAGATATATGATGAGTAATCTTGGGGGTGGATTCTTCCCCACCCTTGCACTATGATGTTACAAACGTTTGGTTACTGACTCGGCTCAAAGTTTCTAATTCTATGGTTCGTAATCAGGCTTCCCGTTTGGCCATCAGTGATAAACTCCCTCAAGAGGCTTCCCAACCTTTAGAACAAAGGCTTTACATATCTCGAGGATACTGGGGGAAGGCTAATCACTGCGTGCAACCATTGAAAAAGACATTCATCACTTTCCACATTTGATTATAGTGGGTTGGAATTCTTGGCGTCAAAGTCATTCCCCACTTAGGTCGTTCCCTTCACACCGGCCATAAATGGCTTTAAGAGTTGATTGCAACTCCTCGGGAAGGCAGGCCTGCTAAAGGTTTTAAATGCTTTGAAATAACTGAAAGCGGTAAGAGTGGTCTGGATTTTTGATCACCCAGTTAAGGGGAGAGCATATACCTTCCACTTTCAAGACAAAGCAAACAAAATTCTTTTTTTTTTTAAAACTTCCAATTCAGTGATTTGCTAACCTATGTAGAGATGTTGCTCCACAAAAACAGGATGTTCTTTTTAATCTTGAAAGAAAGATTTTCTGATCTATAATAATGGAAATGGTCAACAAAGCAAATTTTTCATTTTGGAGGTCAACAAAAGAAATTGTTTTTTTGTAAAAATAAAATTCCTCGCTCTACCTGCAAGAAACCGTTAGAATCCTGCAAACAAACAAAAAGATAAAATGTCAGTTGATTTGGGGGACTTCTACAAATCTAAAACTTTAATTCGGTTACAATAAATTTTTTTGTTTTTGTTTGTGATGCGCTACAGAACAAACTGTACGTGCTACAACATACGTTCTATGCGCTAAACTTTATGATAAAAGTGCTACTCTGTTCCCTGGGTGCGCTGCTCTGGGTGTTGGAAGCGCTACTCTATGTTTTTCTTTTTCTCGCGGTCAGTTTTGCAGGAAAATTTTAAATCTGATGCGCTAATGTTTGGGTTTTAAGCGCTGGATGATGTATTACAGGCGCTAAAATGGGGATCGGATGCGCTAATCTATTAGGTCGATGCGCTACTCTGTGATTCGCCCGCTTCAAGACCTACAGGAAAAATTGTTTAAACAAAATCATGCGCTAAGAAAAGGTCTTCACTCGCTAAAGCAGAGAGCCCACGCGCTAAACAGTAGGCTAGAAGCGCTAGACTGTTAGGCGGATTCGCTAATATATGCTTTCGACGCGCTGATTCCTGTTTCCCGTGGACCTGCAAAAGTGAACAATTTGAAAAACCGATTTTTTATTTGGGGTCAGGCCCCACGGTGGGCGCTAGAAATGTATGCGGGAAAAGTGGTTAATAAAACTTAAAATGTGAAAATATGATTAAATTACTAGTCCACACACAAACAGGACTTCTTGATGCAAGCTATGGAATAACGATGTGTCACTCAGCTTCCCAAGGAGGGTCCCATGGTTCTCTATCTCACAATGTCCCTCAAACCAACGTTTTTGCTCTCAGATTACTGAGCAAAATGGTTTAGGGATGGCAAATATGAGAACGAGAGATGCTTTTGATTGATTTTAGTATGAGATGTGTTGTAAGCTATGTATGATACTAAAATGCAATAAACTAAATGATAAGATGACGAGGTTAGTATGAATACTACCCTAGCATACTATATTTCTTCTATGATTGAGCTAAAATGATAAATAAATTACTCTAAACATGCATATTTAGTCTATATTCCTGATTTAAAGAGAGGCTAAATGATGAGCATAAAATGATATGAAAGTTTGAAAGAATTTGAGCATAAGTGTGATGCTTCAAATTTGAAAGATGATTGTTAAAAATGGAGGAATGAGAGCTCTATTTATAGCACAAACAGGGAAATGGATGGTCAAGATTGAATGGTTTAATCAAGGGCCAAGTTTGAAAGTTGGGGATCCATGTGCATAATTGGCACCAATGAAATGGTGACAAGTGTCAACATAGGGTTGGGTTGAAAGAAATGGTTGGAGGCATTAAAGGCCTGAGAAGACCTCATGGTTATCTAAAGGCTAAGAGTCAAGTCTAAATTAGGTTTACCCACTGGATTAAGAGTTAATCCAAGAATAAACCTTTGTGCAAATGATTAAGAGATAATCATGGTCAAAGCATTAATGGCCTGATGAGACCTTTGGGTTGGGTAGAGGTTGAGTCAAAACAAATGTTTTAACCATGTGGGAGGGTTTGAATTAACCATTAATTGTTATTGGAGACTTTGGGATTAAGTGGTTGAAGGTTGGAAGCCTTTAATGGTTTTCAAAGACTTTAAGGGTTTTGGTGGTTGAAGGTTGAAAACATTTAATGGTTATCCAAGACTTTGGGCCATTTGAGAAGTGACTTCCCTTTGCTTAGGGATGTGACAAAGTTTAGAGGAGGGTTAGGTTAATTAGAAGCGATTAGAAGATTCTAGAAGGGCTTAGGAAGAGGTTTGGGATTTTGCAAGTGGATGGGGGATAATAGGATTTAATTGAATTAAATGATTTTCATTCAATTTGGTTGTAATTTGGAGAAATTAAATAAATTAGATTTATTCAATTTAGAATAACTATTTAATTGAATTTGAATTTAATTAAAAGTGGTTAGGGGGATTTAATTGAATAAAATGATTTATTCATTAAATGGTATAGTGAATTTTATTTAAATAAATTGAGTAATTTACTTAATAAAATAGAAGAATGTGGATAATTTAATTAAATTAGATTTAATTAAATAGGGAAATGAACATAAAATATTCATTTAGGAATATGGTCATTTTTATACGTCCACATCAACAATTCCTTTAATCCCCTCTTTTAGGGATCCAATTTCCTTCTCCACCCACTTCTAGTAGTTCTCTTGACTTGTAGTAGCCTCCAATAGCAGATTTCCCATCACCCTCTCCTCCTTTATCTTGCCTTTTTTTTCCTTAGTCGCAAACCCTTGTTTCTCATTATCCACATCGATAGGGATGTCCAGCCTAGTCTCGTGGTCCAGGACTTTGGACCCACTAGATTTGGATAATTTCATTTTCTTTTTGGTGGGTGGCTCCAGGTCTTGCATTTTCCTACTACTAGATTTGGACTTACTTGCTGCCTACCTTGGAGGATTGATTTTCTTGCTACTGTTAGTTCTCGGGGTCACCATATCCTTGATATCTTTGATATCATGCCAATCCATGGCAGTACCATTGTCATCCTCATCCATCTTCGTATCAGAAACCAACTACACATTAGGGTTAGAGGAGGAAATGTGGGCTTTATCCTTGGGGAAGGGTTTCACTTCATTAGCTTGGGCGTATTCCATAATCAACAAGATAAGCCCTTCATGAATCACAGGGTTATCCTGGTTTTCAAAATGTTTAACTAAACTATTCTCCAAGGATGAAACCAAATAAAAGGGAATGGAAATAAATCTACCATGCCTAAAATGGTTTAAGATAGTAAAATGATGTGAGAAAATGCTAGCATATCTACCATCTAGGGTGATGTACCTCATGATGAATTCTGCCATATCAGCCTAGAGGGAAATTAGCTCTTTCCTATTATAGTCACCGTCCACCATTTTCCTAACCCTTTGTCTTTCCTTTTCCTTATCATAAAAGGCAACAATAGCCTCCTCACTCGACTTCCTATCTTTATAGAATTTTCTGCCTTTCATATCCAGACCAGTAACAGTGGCAACTAGGTTTTCGTCGACTTGAAACTCCATACCAAAGGTAGTCAACAAACCCTTATTCTAACCTTTAACAAAGCTTCTGTAACATTGGCAGAATGACCATGCAGTCTCTCCAAAAAGGGCACCATCCCACCATCAGAAATTTCCTCCCAAACCTCCTTATTCTTCTGCCACTTATCATAGGTTGTGGGTTCACACCTTTTCTTTTCACCTCCCATTCTGTAGCTTGAGCAAATCAGAGACTCCAGAAAAAACAAGAGGAAAGAAAACTAGAAATAGGGCAAATTGAAAGTTCTAAAACTACTCAAAGTGGTAATAATTTGAAATACCACCCCAACGGCTCCCATCCAATCATAATCTTTCATCATAAATTTCATTGGAAAGGTCGAAGATCTTGACATCATTTCTTGCCAGGTCACATAGGGTTTTCAAGAAAGTTTCCTATCCTCTCCACCATTTAATCACCACGTTACCCACGGCCAAGTTGGCCAAATGATCCATCAATTTGTTTCCTTCTCGGAAAACATGTGAGATCTTGAAATCATCTAGGCCGACTATCATTTCAAGGCAATCCTTGATTAAGTTTGAAATCATCTAGCTAGGCACCATACATCATGATAGGACCTAAAATTATGTCTTGCAAAATTTTGGTCACTGGATAAATTTTGGTCATTCTGGTTTTATTGTGTTCTCTATAAAGGTTTCAAGGTTTAGGGTTTTAGGGGTTGTGATTTCTAATTAAGTCTTGAAATAAAAGAAAAACCTTGAGCCTTTTATGTTACGTCATTACCTTTTCCACTTAAGCCAAGGGTTGTTTACCATTACTGGGGCCATTTTATTTCCTAAGCACTAAGTTGTGTTAGACCAGTCCATTTAATGATTTTCCTAAAGTCATACAAAAATTTTCCCTATGGTCGGTCCCATTTCAATATTTGTGCCCGTGCCCATCAAATTTCCCTAAGTCTAGAAATTTGAATTCTTCGATTGGTTGATAAAGGCAAGATAGATTTGATGGTCCACGCTTCCCTGTGGTCAAAGGTGCAAGGATGATAAAGACCACGGCATCACGAGATGATGCCACATGTTCTCGATGGAGAGAGGTGAGCCAATGGTTTGAATTTTCAAATTTTTTATATTATCGGTTCTCAGCGGGTAAAGAACGAGTTACTAGAAATGAATGTTTCTAAACGTGCTTATATCAAGTGGCAATGTTTTAATTCCGGTCTAAGAAATGCTTGGGAGTTAGCGGCCATTGTTAAGTGATCAGTGCAGTTAGAAAGTGAACAAAGAGTAGATCCAACAGTTTTTGTGACCCCGCATCTAAGAGATGCAAGGATATTATGGACCTCGACATCACGAGATGATGCTATGTATCCAAGGCAGGACAAATAAAGTCGATGGTGGGGTCACTAAAAGTGGTGAAACAAGCAATGAGTTGGATGTGCCACATCATGCCAAAGATGATCCGCTTGTCACATTGGAGGGTAAATGTCAGATTAAATGGTTTGGTTCGTAAGATTTGCCAGCTTGAAAAATGATCGACGGTCAGGTTTTAAACTTTTCAGATGGAAGTTAGAGTCGTTGTTTCCCTTTCACGAGTAGTAATGGTGGACAAGACATTGGTGTTTTACTCTAGGTAGTAATAGAAGTATTCTTAAAAGTTGTTCTTGATTCGTAAAGAATTTCAAAGCAATCCAAAAGACATTCCTACTACTGAAGAAGGTTAAAATGATTCCTTGCAACACAGAATCACTATCCCTCTGGTGTAATCGAAACAATAAGTTTGTCTGAGCTCCTTCATCTGTTCTTGACACAATTGATGTTATAAATTGTGCATGAAATTATAAGAAAATAATTTCAATTGTTCTAGGGTTACAAGCTAAATAGAGAAGAGTGAAATTTGCTTAATTACTATTGTAATTTAAATCTTGTGTTATCCCTAGTCTTTTCTTTCTCAATTTGAAGTTGTAGTAGAAAACCCTAGTTCAAAAGATGGCTCCCTCATGAAAACATTCAGGGAAAATTGATTACAAGAAAAGGAATCTTTATGATGATTTCTTGGACCAATTGAAACCCTCGACAAATGATAGATACCAAGGGCGAAGATTTGTGAGTGGAAAAACCCTAGGAGAAGGGTTAACTGATAAAGCATTCTACTTGGCAGATGTTAGTATACCAATGACTAGATTAGAGATGTTCAAATTATGGTATGGATAGAGGAACTTGCATTCCCCACTATGCAATCCCTGGCAGTATGATTTGGGTAAGTTAGTGGTGTCGGGTATCTTCATGGATGTTGACCTTGTCAAGGCTATTGCAAACTGATATGACCTTGTCTCGAGGGTTATTAGGGGAAATGAAGGAGAGATTTTCTTGACCATGAGAAGGGAATAATTCCAAGAGATTTTTTACCTATATGATCCATCTGCAAACCTGGTGTAAGTAGACTTGAATGAGCTAAAAGTGGAATAGTATAAAATGAAGGAGTTCATTAGAAGTAATTTCCTTCCAATGCATTTGTTTAGAGAAGCGAACACAACATACCATATTGGCCCTAGCTCAGAGGAGCCATTCCCTATTGGTGGTTTTTCTCCCTACTTTTAGGATACCTTTTTCTCTCTGTGTCAGGTATTGGGTTTCAATCCAATTATAGTTATGCCACTTGATTTCATGCACATGGCCATGCAAATTCAACATCCAGATTATATAGTGGTCTTTAACTATGCCCCATACCTTGAAGAAAAGATTCATGAAGGGTTACAGGATATTAAAAATGAAGTGGCTAGTGCTAAATTCTTCTAGTATTCCTTACTCATGCATATGTTCTTGTTTAGGAACACAGATTACTTTGAGGGTACCATGAACCTCAAAAGGACAATTGATAATAAGGACATTCCAGTGCAGCTTTAGAGCACAAATATGTCTTGGAGTAGACAGGAGGCTAGCTTTGTAAGATTTGATAACAACTTTGCTTCTAAGTTGAGGCAAAGGTTGACAGTAAACCCGCTGAGGATCCCTAAGGAGATGCATGATATTGTAAGGCCAAAAGAGAGGTTGCCACTTCTCAGGATTGAGAACAATTGGGGGGATTTTATCCCTTATCTTGTAAACACTGTTATCAAAATCTATGGTTTCTCTTGATATTCAAATGTACTGCCTTTTAACATTCCTTTGAGAATGGGTTTTGATGAGGTAATGTGGCAGATAGGGTGCATTCATGACAAGGAAATAAAGGGATGGGGCAAAGGAATAATCTTCCTTTATTACACTAGCATCCCTTATTTTGTAATTTTGAAAGGAGGATACAAACATTTTGATAAATTCTTTGCTCCATATCATTTGGGGGTGAGCATAGCTAGACACAGTGATCCTGAGGGGTTCTACAATATCTTCAAGAGAAGAATAAAAGGAGGTCTATTGCCTCATGAGCATAATTTTCCTGAGGATATAATTAGAAATGAATTTGATCCCATGACTCAAGAGTGAAGGAAAGAAAAATGGATAATCTTCATAAATTTATGGGCGGCTTTTCAAAAGATGGATCCAAATTATGATCCAGTAAAGTATTTTACCCCATTTTGTGCTAAGGTTGACTTTGTTATGAAAAATTTCAATGAATTAAAGCTAATTTTGAAGGAGAAGAAGACCAAACTTGAAGAAGTCCATGGCTAACAATATTCAAGCTCATAAACTCCTTCGTCTCAAAGAGCAGGTGGCATGGTACAGAGGAAACTAGTTCATGAATCTTCTTAGGAAAGAGAATGAGAAGAAACAAGTGATGAAGAGGAGAGCAGCAACGATAGTGGAAGCTTGGTAAGGAGAACGGGTAAAAAGATAATGAGTATAGAGCCTTCCCCGAAGATGCAAATCAATCCTTTTAAAGGAATCAAGATCATTGATCTTGAAGACTTAGACATAAGTCCTTCGCCATCACCTGTGCCCTTTTCACCAGTAAGGCAGGATGAAGAACAAATGGAGGAAGATGTGTTCATAGCAACAAGTGCAGAAATGCAACTCGGTGTTCCTCTTTTTCTCCCTAATCTAGAGTTGGACCTCACTCCTTTATATATTCAAGGTAAAGCTTTTAGGGATGCAAGAAAATAAGCATGTGATAAGTTCCTTGAAGATGATACTTTTTGAGGAGCCCAACCTTTTTGATGTTAGTTTGGAAGATGAAGATTGAAGAATACAAAAGAAGAATTACTGAGAAAAGGGCCCAAAGGCTAGATAGATTTGATCAAGAAAATCAGGAAGAGGTCAAGAATGAAATGATTGAAGATTTTCAGGAAATCATTGCTAATGAGGGTAGCAAGAGCATAAGTGAGGTTGGAGTCCTAATTTTACCAGAATGGGACATAGTTGATGCAGTGGCTTTTGATGCAATCAGGAAATCAAAAGGTCAGCATTTCAATTCAGAGGAGGAAGCAAGGTTAGCATTAAAAGGATTAGATTTTGTAGATGATTATGCAACCTTGGCAATATGGGCACTAGAGGAAGGACCTATAAAGCCTAACATCAATGACTTAAACCCCAATTTAAGGGGAGGCCTTATTATAAAAAGAGCAGCTGGCACATCAAGTGTAGAGGCTACAAAGTTGAATGTTGATGTTGCTAAGTTGGCATATGAGACTTGAAAGATGCTGACTAGGAATTTGGTACAATTCTGATTGGTTTGATGATGGTTTATTCAATTGAATTCTTTGACCAGCGAGTGATTATTTTAATTTTTGATGAAGTTAGAAGTTTTGATGCACTTTAGGGTTTAGGAAGCATGACAGATGATGTAAATCATAATACAATTGTAAGAAATCAAAGAGAAACAAACTAAGATTCGAATTTAGAGTTATGATTATTTCATTGCAGCTATTAATAACACCCAATAATGAAAAGTTTATTTCATACAAGCCCAAAAGTCACATACCAGGTATCCAGAGCTTGCCTGGTGGGATCATTTTAATTGTTTGAATAATGAATGTAGCTTCACAAGAGCTTCCAGAGGTTGACAAAGTCATCTATAATCGTTATTAGCTTCAACTAAAATTATCTAACACAAGAATGTAAGAAAGGATTTTCTGGTGCCAAACCCACAATAATGTCAGGCAAATCTACCCAAAATCTTGTATTTGACCTAATGAAATGCTGATGTTGATTAATCACATGTTGGATTTGCCATGAAACACTTTGAATTTTTGTTCTAGAGGTCTGGCAATTAATTCAGACCTGTACACTACACCTGAATTGCTTATATTTATTTTTTATACTTCGATGACATGGAACGTAGGTATGGCTTACTACTAGAGGGTACGATCTACAAGAAGGCTATCCAATTTGCTGTTGAAGATTAATAAACTACCCAGATTTTAAGTTTATGCCTTGTAGAAGTTGTAATGGCTATAATTTTGTTGATAAGAGTGAACTATCCCTTCAATGACCTTATATAGCCCTCATATTCAACACTAAGGAGCTAGAAACCCTATAACCAGATTGGGGTTGCATCCAATCTTTGTTATAATGGAAATTTTTGTTCCCAAATAGCTACAACTATGCTATCACCTGTGAAAAGTTCTCAAATCTTCAGAGGAAAATTAGAAAATAGTAAAACATTGAATGAATTTGTCACTGCTGAGCTAATCTCTTTTAATTCTCCATCCCCAGTTTTCCAAACTGCCTGAGATCCTTATTCAACACAATGATTTCTCACTCCAACTGGGCGTGATCCAAAAATCATTGCCCAAATCCCTGCAGGTACTATCATTTAATAGAGTCAACTCCAGTTATTGTGTGCTCAAATTTCTATTGCCATAAACCCAAGGCCGAGTTCTCACTGGCGGATTTAATTTATTTTCCTCCCTTGCCATTGTGCCCGATAAAATATTTGTTCAGCTCAATGAATAATCCCTAGAAATGTGAAGTTCGATTGATAAATGGAGCCGACACTCCCTTGTTTCGGCAACCAATCATGGTGGTGGAAAAAAATAATCAAATTTGAATGCACAATATAAAGTGAGGTCATTAACCAAGCCAAAATAAGGCCTACCAAATAACCAAATTCTCTTAGTTTACAATATGTATTAATTTATTGAATCCCCAAGGATGGAAAATTTTGAATTAGACAGCTCCCAAATATTAACAAATAATAAATAATTTATTCAAATTATTCATTAATTTATTTAATATTTGTTCTTTAATTTTATTTAATATTTATCTCTTTTCTTAATAGTGGAATTTGGGATAAATAAATAAACAAAATATATTTAATTAATTAATTAATTTTGGGGACATTATAGTCCTCCCTTCTTGGGATTGCTTGACCTCAAGCAACACTAAGCAACCCATTGCTCCACTCAGATAAAACAATTTCCCAAGCAAATCAATTCCCGGATCCCATACCAAGATGAGAAATCTGCTACAATACCTGAAGTAGGAGATCATGTTGTCAAATAACCCTTCACACAACAAGGATAACATTGCCACACTAAGAGTAACCAGTAGAAAACTCAAAGGTGAAATTTATATGCCATCATTAAAAGAGTCAAAGCACGTGTCACGTGTATTCAACACTCCAAAATTTCTATGGCTCAGTGCCCCGTGATTATATGCATCAATGCCATGATGAAGGAACAATAATTCACTATTGTTATAAATCTGAAGATTATAACTTGTACCTATACCCTTGGAGTCCTCATAGCCGGTACAAATAAACTTACTCTTTGTTGTCCATTCTTTAATCTCATATTCAATTTCATCAACACTAGATGGAAATTGACTAGAACCAACTGAAAAATCAGAATAAAACAATTCCAATTTATCCTTATCATCTATGTGGCAAATGTCATGAATATGAAGGATATGCTTCTTAGCTTGTTGAGCTATCAATTTGGCATGTTGTTCTCTTGCAAACCAATCCTCTATATCAACAGTTGCAAAGTGCACAAAATCTGATTTACTACAAGATGAATCAATATTAGCTTCCAACCAGCATGTTGTCATTCTTCTAGGCTTTCCTTCTATTGAATCTCTCAACACCACTTCCTTCCCATCTACTGAGAACTATAACTACATCTTATGATAATCAAATGTGTACCTACAAATGGATTGTAGCCATTGCATACCAAGAACCACATCACATTTCTCTATCGGTATCACATAGAAATCACCAGTCAAGAGATAAGTTCCTAACTGAAGGCTAAGTTCAGAAACTCGCATAGTGCAACTCAAGCTATTGCCACTAGCAGTTGTCACTCTAAATCCTGAAAAATTTCTCATCCTGTAATCCAAATTTCTCTATAGTCTACTCACTAAGGAAGTTGTAAGTAGCACTAGTGTCCACCAAGCAATCCACTAGTTGCCCCTTAAGAGTTCCTTTCCATAGAAAGGGGTAATACCAAGGTACTCCAGATAATGATGCAATCATAACGTTGGCAAAAGCCAATGTATCCTCATCACCTATATCCCGCATCTGCTCATCCTCACCATCAGAAAAGAACTCTCTAAGATGTGCCTTATCTTTTTCAAGGCATATATGACCTAGTTCCCATAGCTCCTAGCATGAGAAACATAATTTATTCCTCCTTAATTCATTATGTGACTCATGATCCATCTTAAGAGGAGGTGGTGCACTGGGTAAATGTGTAGATGAACTCTGAGAAGGTTTAGAACCTTCGAAATATTTCCTATTCTGCTGAGATGTAGAAGGTGGAGGAGTGGTGTCCAAATCCAATGTAAGCTGTATAGCCTCCTACAGAGTCTTAGGCTTCAAAGCCTTAACCAAACCATGGTATCTCTCATGAAGTCCCTCTATGAAGAGCATAATTACCCTCCTAATAGGCATCTTAGGTACCATCACTGCTATACACTGAAATTCATTAATATATTTATCAACATGTCTCGACTATTTTAGGAGAGCTAAATCCCTGTAGTAAAGTTCCATGTCCTTCCTATCAAATTTGGAAATTAGTCTCTTTGTGAACTCTGCATGTGAATGAATAAGGGGGTGATTCTACGTGACCAATCCATGGTGCTACTAGTCATATGTGACACCCTCTAAATGCAGGATAGAAATCTGAATGGCTCATTTTTAGCCATGGGTTTCAAGGAGAGGTATATATCTAGCTTGTGAACCCATGCACGTGCACTAGTGGAACCACTTCCATCAAAAGTGGATAAAATCAACTTATCTATAGCCTTCTTCAGATCATTATTCCACTGCTATCTAGTTCCCCTATCATTTGGTCCCCTCATGGAATCACAACACTGCGTACAATTTTGATGCAAGGGGAATGTGTTTCTAACATGTGCTGGTAGGCATGCCTACTCATCACTAACAACCATAATTGATTCCTAGAAAGTGATTCCATTTTGAGGATCAACCAATGGTGGTACATCTCTAGGAGTGAATCATGGAAGAATAGGCCTATTCGTTGTCCTAGTATTGGTCTTATTCCTCCATGGTGAGATGGATCCATTACTTAGGGAAGATGGAATTCTAATGTTGCCCCTACTTTTTGCAGTTGATACTATCCTGCTACGGCTCCTGCGCCTTCTTCTATTATTTCCCAAATCCATTCTGTCAAGTGTGTCTTGTAACCTATTGATTGCTTCAACAATTCTTGGCTCTGCTTCAACCAAGCTCCTCATAATCTTGTCAGGATTGAGTGGAATCTGTCTCTACTATCTGGGTGGGCTCCTCTGTCCTTTAGGTATATCACCCATATTAGCATCAAAGGGTGGTTCTGTGACAAAATTTAAATACACTCTAGGTCTCATGCATGTGTAATATTTGTAGGTACCAAATTTGCCCCACTGCATAGAGTTACTCTGATGACCCCTAGGCTGGAACAATCATCGCTCTAATACCACTAAAAGATGCCGACTAGAAATTTGGCACAATTCTGACTGGTTTGATGATGGTTTATTCAATTGAATTCTTTGACCAATGAGTGATTATTTTGAGTTTTGATGAAGTTAGAAGTTTTGATGCGCTTTAGGGTTTAGGAAGCATGACAGATGATGCAAATCATAATACAATTGTAAGAAATCAAAGAGCAACAAACTGAGATTCAAATTCAGCATTCTGATTATTTTTCATTGTATCTATTAATAACACCAAATAATGAAAAGTTTATTTCATACAAGCCCAAAAGTCACATACCAGGTATCTAGAGCTTGCCTGGTGGGCTCATTTTAATTGCTTGAATAATGAATATAGCTTCATAGGAGCTTCCAGAGGTTGACAAAGTCTCCTATAATCTTTATTATCTTCAACTAAAATTATCTAACACAAGAATGTAAGAAATAATTGTCTAGGTACCAAACCCACAATGTTGTCAGGCAAGTCTACCCAAAATCTCCAATTTGACCTAATGAAATGCAGATGTTGATTAATCACATTCTGGCTCTTCCATGAAACACACTAAATTTCTATTATAGAGACCTAACAATGAATTCACACATGTACACCAAACCCAAATTGCTTATATTTATTTTTTCTACTTCCAAGACATGGAAGGTAGGTATGGATTACTGCTAGAGGGTACGATGTGCAAGAAGGCTACCCAATTTGCTGTTGAAGATTAATAAACTACCCAGATTTGAAGTTTATGCCTTGTAGAATTTGTAATGGCTATAATTCTATTCATAAGAGTGAACTAGCCCTTCAATGGCTAGATATAGCCCTCCTATTCAGCGCTAAGGAGATGGAAAACCTGTAACCAGATTGGGGTTGTGTCCAATATTTGCTATAATGGAAATTTTTGCTCCCAAATAGCTGCAACTCTGCTATCGCCTGTGCAAAGTTCTCAAATCCTTAGAGGAAAATCAAAAAATAATAAACCAATGAATGAATTTGTCACTGTTGCTAATCTCTTTTAATTCTCCTTCCCCAATTTTCCAGATCGCTTGAGATCCTTAGTCAACACCACGATTTCTCACTCCAACTGGGTGTGATCCAAAAATCATTGCCCAAATCTCTGCAGGTACTGTAGTTTAACACAGTCGACTCTAGTTATGGTGTGCTCAAATTTCTATTGTCGTAAATCCTAAGCCGAGTTCTCATTGGCAGATTTAATTTATTTTCTCCCGATAAAACATTTGTTCGGCTCAATGAGTAATACCTAGAAATGTGAAGTTTAATTGATAAATGGAGCTAACACTCGCTTGTTTCGGCAACCAATCATGGTGGTGGAAAAAAAAAATCAAATTTGAATGCACAATATAAAGTGAGGTCGTCAACCAAGCCAAAATCGGGCCCACCAAATAACCAAATTCTCTTAGTTTACAATATGTATTAATTTATTGAATCCCCAAGGATGGAAAATTTTGAGTTAGATGGCTCCCAAATATTAACAAATAATAAATAATTTATTCAAATTATTCATTAATTTATTTAATATTTGTTCTTTAATTTTATTTAATATTTATCCCTTTTATTAATAGTGGGATTTGGGATAAATAAATAAATAAAATATATATATTTAATTAATTAATTTTGGGGACATTACAAGAATTCAAAAAGAGAAGCCTTGGAAAAGGCGGAGTTGATGAGAAAGTTTGATAAATTGTTCAATGATTACAATACAGCTCAACAAAGGCATGTGGAGTTGCAAATGAGACTACAACCTTTTAAGTAGGGACACATAAAGATTTCCTTTCCTGCACTTACAGGGTCATCTAAGCCATCAACATCTAGGTCATCACTTGTGGTCCAGGAAGAAGAAGCAGTTCAGCTTGACATAAGTGTCGGTATCCCTGGTATGTCATTAGTCCCATATGATGATAATGAGCCTGAAGCCACTAGATCAACTAAACCAACTCAGTCTCAACTTTTAGAAAAGATTATTGAATTAGAAAATAAGATGAAAGAATTAGAAGATCAATCAGTTGGGCAATAAAAGGATATAGATAGCTCAGTGCTAACTCATTTAAATGAAAAAGTTGATAATAGAATCAATAGTGTTCATGGCTTATACTCTTTATTATTTAATGCTATTCAAAAATTTGATGATGATAAAGAAGTGGCAATTCCTTTGTTTAAAAAATGGTTGCAAAGGGGAAATGAGATTAGAATAATGTCCATGGCTTCTAAGTATCATGAGACCACGTGCACTCCAACCAACATACTTGTTGTTAAAATCAATGCAGGCAGCCCAAATTTTGTTAAAAAATATAGAAATAAAGGTAAGGGAATTAATGAAAAGTTTTAGTGAGTTGAATCAAACTCTTTTGCCAGATATTAAAGATGAAGAAGGGGCAGTCAAGCCCTTACAATTTTGGAAGGAGGAAACAAAAAGAGTCATCAATACCCAGGTAAAGCTAATATGTGAAAGGCTAAACATGGATATGCTGGAGGATAGCATGGATAAAATAATTGCCACGGGTTCATTTTTTGAAACTTTTGAAAGAGAGGCAAACCAAGTAGTCACTAAATACATTCCCTATAGGGATAAAGCTTATGAAGTCATCAGTTTTGATTGGTCATCCGATGAAGAGTATAGTGCATGGAGTAGTATGTATCTGAATGATGAATAAAGGTTGTAAACAATTTGATATAACTATTTTTGTCTTCTAGTGGCAGATATTTGTCAACCGATATAACAGAGATGACGGTAAAATTCATCATGAGTTTTAGAGAAGCGGCCGCAAATTTTGATCCTATATGAGTGAAATCATGGATGGAATATTTTTATAACAAAATGCAGTTGTATTTGATCATTTTGAGATGACAGTTGTCTCCTCTAGCCTGAAGCTTGTTTGCTCCCTTGTTTTTTATAAAAGGAAATTCAGGGCTATGAGACAAGGTTTTGATTTTGGTCCCTTAAGTGTTTTGAATTTCTGGTTCCAATAGCAAAGTCTAGGTGAAAAGAAAAAGTCGTAAAAGGTCATGTGTAGAGCAAAATAGAAAGAGTCTTATGTCTGCTTTTCTGTAAAATAACTTCCTAGAAACTTCCAAGATTTTGTAGTTTAATGTTAAGGAGGAAATTTGATCCAGTTGAAATCACCATCTTATTGTAGCTCATAACTTCTATGAACATGTGGTAAGGTTGTGAAGAAATGATAATGAATCATTTTCCTATCTTACAAGGTAATATTTTGCAATTCTCACAACTTACAGTTTGATAATCCCAAGTCTATCAACAACCTAAGTTAATCTGCAATTACATTTATCATTTATGGGAAATAGGATATGAAATTCATGTGTTTTAGCTTACTATTTCCTACTATAATAAATCAATGAGTTTGCTAATGTAATTTGTATACCAAATTTATTTAATGAATATCAATAATATTGACATTTTGTTGTGGATTTTTTGGCTACTTGAATTCATTATCTTATGTATGCAAATTTCTTTATAAAATGTCCCTAAATTTGAGCAAAAACAAATTCTTTATTTTCTACACAGAAAATATATATTATAACAAATATACATCTACTCGACATTGCATATTTTCACGAAGGCCTCGAAACACATAGATTTCAATAACATCTAGAGATAACATTTAAGGTTTTCATGAGATTTTATAAGAAGATTGTGCCATCATCCTACTCGCTTGTGCCAAATTGGGATATTTGGTATAGGGCATGAGAGTTCATAAAACAATAATTGAAAGTAGATTTTTGTTGGATGATGTTGTTGGAAATTCTCTAGAAGGTGTGAACGTAAGATGTGGAAGCATACAGAAGGCATGTGAACTATTTGACAAAATACCTTAATGAAGTATGGTGTCATGGAATGCTATCATTGTTGGATATGCACAAAATGGACTTTTGAGGTTGTATGGTCACATGAGTAAGAAAATAAACCATAGAGAAACAAACCCCAAAATTAACTCTCTTAAACAACAAACACAAACATGACAACGATTCAACAAAGGGAAGCCTATATATACCTATTGGCGTGTCAGTTTTGTTTGAGCACTAGTGTGCTCAATAATTTAAGGTGCAATATTTATATCCTGAAAATTGGGTGGTGGAAGAATGCAGCGAAAGACAACGAGGTATTGCAAAAGTTAATCAATTCGAAAATTTTCTAAGTCAAACAACAAAGGTAGAATGTTTATCCTTGATTTTCAACAACGGAGCATTTTTATTGTTGTAACCACAACAAGTTTTTACGAGAGGACAATTACAAAATCCTCATATACTAATATTGAATAGATTTTTTTGGGGGGTTGTGAAGATAGTTTCGCATCCTATTAAGATGTTTTTTCATGCCATCAAAATATTTAAGATTAAAATTCTACTTGTTTAGAAGTGTGAAACAAATATTCCAAAATTTTATGAATCAGAAAATCCACAATAAAAACCTATCAGCTAACTAACATTTATAGTCATTATTCACACTATCGTGATCTGCTCGCATGATTTCATTTGATTCACCTGTGTTTCCCAAGGAGAGACTGGAGCCATAAAAAAAAAAATGTCCGATTCATCGTGAGGTTACCGACATCTAATATGGAAAAATTCTACACTAGATTAACTAGGCTTGAGGTTACTCAATATTATTGTTGTATCCAGCTCAATATTCTTTTTTGTTTGGCTCCGCATTACTCCATAGTCCATACCTCGTTGGGGGACACCCGCATTATGCCTTTTTATCAATGGTCACTTATTAGTTTTTTTTGGACTATATGGCCAATCTTAAACATCACACACTAAGCTGACAGTGCTCACGTGGCCAGGCCCAGATTGCCCCTTAAATAGTACCTTTTCCATTTATGTTTGTCATTTCCGTTCCTACTCACATTAATCATTAGAATGGTTTTATTCACCATTTTTGTTAAGCCTTTGCCGTCTAAAATTACACCGTAAATATAAACTTAATACATGAGAAGACATGCCATTATAGATATCCTTTTCTAAAAGTAAAGTTGAAATTATACATTTATTATAATATAATTTAGTTTCTCAAGGATGTAAATAATTTTTTTTAAATGAGTTAACAATAGTTTATTTATTATTTAGGTTTTATAATGAGTTGACAGTAATTTATTTATTATAATATAATATAATATAATTTTTCAATAATTGTAAGGATGAAAACAAAAAATTTATTGATTTTATGTTTAGTTATATTAGATAAAAGTTAAGTTATTTATTCATTTAATTTTTTATATTTAAATTAAAAATTATTTTGTCTATTAAAATAAGTAAAACTAAATTTAAAATTTTCAAATGACAATAAATGTAACACATATATCTTTCAACTAAGTTTTTTAATCTTATAAATTAGATAAATTTTAACTTAATCTATACATACACTTAATTTGAAAGAAATTCAAGTCAATTTCAATTTGAATTTTCCCTACACTATCAATGAAACGATTGTAAATTTATTATGCTAATATTAGAATATTTAATATCTATTGAAATTAAAAATTTAAGACCATATTTTATATATATATATATATATACACACATACACATACACATACACATACACATACATATATATAGATATATATATAGATATATATACATATATATACATATATGTATATATATGTATATATATATATACATATATGTATATATATATGTATATATATACATATGTGTATATAGATGTATATATATACATATACATATATACACATATATACACACACACACACACATATATATATACATATATACATATATACATACATATATACATATATGTATATGTATATACATATATGTATATGTATATACAATCTAATTCATTAATATTTAAGTAATAAAATTAAACTAATTAACAATGATTAATATTTAATAAATAAAATTACATAATATAATAATAATAAGTAATATATTATTATCTATTATTTTTATATAGTATCACTATTAATATTGTTATTATACTTATTATATTTATATAGTATTAATTTTTATAATAAACTATTTAAAATTTTAATTTTATTTGTATTTATATGTATTTTTTATCGATTAATTACGGCTTTATGGGGCCCTGCACCCTGATACTAATTCAAAAAACATTTATTACATCTAGTTTTAGAGTTCATTTACTACCATTCTTATGACATATTCACATAATTTACCCTTTACTACCATGCTAATTAAACTACGTTAGCATACTTTCTACAACATAGTACCTTGTACACTAACTATAAGATCTTTCCAAAACCTAAATAGTGCAAAATTTGGAGCAAACCCAGTCTATTAACCCAACTGCTAAATACATATACATCTTATACAAAAAAATAAAACATTATCACATGAGCTCCATTTTCCTAACAAGTAGAAGAACCTAGACCCGACCATGAGCCATCTTTCTCGTGCTCACATTCATGGGGAATTTTGTGTTGCGTGCACTATGGTATGCCAACTTCATCTCTAATAGTAAAGCCTCTCCATATAACACTTCTTGACTAGTTTCCTGCACAAGTCACCCACCATATCCATCTCTTCTCTCACATCTAATAGGCTAGCAACAAACATTACGAAGATGTCTAGGTTAACCCTATAAAGATGTTCCATCTTCAATAATTCATCCCCCAAGATCCTCTAGATCGCGTCACTAATACATTTGGCCTCAAATTCTGATAAAGGTTTCTGACGGACAAGGCATATTGTGATCAAATTTGATTTTTTTTACAAAAATACCTGAGTTCATTGGGATTCTGAACCCCGATGAACTCGGGCATTTTTGTAAAAAAAAATCAAATTTGATCACAATATGGCTTGTCCGTCAGAAACCTTCGTTAGAACCTTTTGAAGCTATTCATATGCATAGAACCCTGTGATCGGGGTAGCACATACCGATGAGATCCATCGACAGGACTTACACTAGCGGCGAAGGGAACATTTGGTCTTGTCGATAGCCGATGAGGCTATCAGTAAGACATACATTGATGCAGACTTGATATATCAAAGGGAGTTACATCGATGATAAAGTCATCGGGGAAGGTCATTCAAGTCGCCAAAACATCTTTCTAGTTATGTCAATGCCCGATGAAATCATCAGAGAGACATACCCTGAAAAACACTATACCAAGGAATGAAGGAGTAAGTTACACATATGGCGCCAAAGAGAGAAATTACATCAGGGAGACCTATGCCAATGAGTAGTTATTATATTAGATTTTAAAAGTGAGCAAAGTGTTCATATTTAATGCTCACAACAGGCTCGCACGAAGCAAAAAAATAGAATGCTAATCATTCTGAATTGAACACTAAATGCAATTGATTGAAGTTGCTTAACTTCGAGTCCTTTTGGTAGGCAAAATTAATCAGTAGAGATTGGAGCTTTCAGAATAGGAAGATAAGGGTTTTCAATTGCAGAGATGGAAGTAACGGTAAGAAAGAGGTCGACGAAAGGCCCAAGATGGGGGAGGATGTCCCTGCTATAAAATTGAATCAAGATATGATAGACCAAAAGCAAGCACTCGGACCAAAATCTAGGAGGTCAAAGCAACATTTTTAAGGAAGAGACCAATTGGAGGATAAGTATAAGAATGTTGGGGACGTCGAGACAAAGTTGAGGGGCTATGAGTTATTCCTATTTTATTATTTAAGAAGGAATAAGGAAATACCCCTTTGCAACCCATGGTCAACTATCTTAGGAAAGCTAATTGTCCCTAATGTTTTTGTAAATTTGAAAGTTTAGGAGATCTTGGTTAGAAATTATGACTTAGTGGGAATATGTATTTAGGCCCCGAGTAGGGATGCATTCATAAGGTTTTCTGAAGGTACTATTAATGAAGCATTTAATCTGGAGACTGGTTTTGACATGCCACTGTCTTTTGGAGAATTAGAAGAAGAATTTAGGCGAATGGATATTGCATATTAGGGAAGGAAGTTGGCCTTTCATAGGAAAGAGCCAGGGATGCTTACAGAGCAAGATGGGTTGCCTTTCAACATTGACCATTTTAGACACTATTTGCAATATACTTGGATGTCTTGCAGGCAATTGGGAGGTGTGGAGGTTCCTAATTTAATGAACATTGGACCTATGGTCTTGGCCTCTAATATTCAGATGTATGAACCCAGGCCTTTCAATTATGCTTCCTACTTGGTAAATAAACTACATGAGGGTTTTCTCAATCTCTAAGCAAATACAAGCCCTCATTTCAAATTCTATTCACTATTGATGCACATTGTGTTGTTTTATAGACAATTTCGGGGAATGTGGCCCAAAAAACTAATTTTCCATACTTGAAACAAAGAAGGTGAAGAGAAACTAGTCTAGTTATGGACTTCTATTTGGGACTCTCATTTCATGAGGTCCAATTATAATAAATTTGAGGAATGGATAGTTAAGCCTATTTGCAAAATATATGGTATCCCATGTGATTATTCTATTTCAGATGAAATCAAATCTTTTTTGAGACCAAAATAATTTGATACTAGAAAGATAGTAGACCATAATTGGGGTGATTGGTTTTTAAACAAAGACTTCACATGCTTTCAAATTTATGGGTTTGAAGGAACCCCATATATGCTGCCAAAGTGTGTTCCTGACAGAATTGCCTATTTGGAAATTGTGAGGTAGTTGAGCATTTCCAATGCGAAACACTTTGTAGATCTGCGTAAGCAATTTTTTCTACCTAGTACTCTTAGTTTTGGGGATTTTACAATTGTTTCTACAAAATCCTACGAAATTATTGATAGAAAGTTGATAGAAGAATATAATTTGTTTGAGCACTTTTCAATAAAAACCTATGACCTAGAGGGGTATAATTGTTCCTGCAAAAAGAAGCAAAATCTGGGCGATTATCCTCATATTGGTTTGGAGGTAGAGGATGCATTTAGAAACATGGAGGAAGTGGAAGCCTAGGATATCATCGATGATTTAAACATGCAATTGGAAGAAAGAAGGAAAAAGATAAGGGAGACGGACTCTAAGGAAGAAGAAGAAACTGCAGAAAATGAGCCTGAGGATTTTGAGGTTGTTTCCAAGTCACAAGAAAAGGAAGTAGAACAGACACAAAATGAGGATGATCAAATTGTGGCCATATTGCAAATTAACCAAGATGTGAAGTTGGAGGAGCCTACTGATTTTGTGTTCGATGATGTATTTGTTAAATCAAAAGAATTTAAAACATTTCTTTATAAATTTAAAGGTAAAAGGCTGAGAGAGTCAATCCCTAATGTGACCCTTGAAAATGAGGTTGAATTGGTAAGGAGGTTAAGAGCAGACATTGATGCAGAATTGTCAACAATGACTCCTCAAAAGGGAAAACATTTTAGCAAAGTTGTAATAATAATTTTTCTAGGATGGGATTTCAAATTGGATATTCAGGGAGTGAATGATGTTTTCATTGGTTCTATATTTGACCAAGATGAAGAAGCTTTGTTGTTGTGGGCTTTGTACCCACCAAACAAAAGGCCAAAAATCATTGACATTAACAAGGCATTTGGTCACATGATGAAGTTAAAAGTTGGTGAGATTGATCCTATCATCTCTGTAGACATTGGAGTGAATATTTCAAATTTTAATAGAGCATAGGTGGAAAGAGTGGTTTGAGAGAGAGAGAGATCAATACAAAGCTATATACGAAGAAGTCCTTAGAAGATGTGGTCAGACTGTTCCCATGGTGCCTTCCCCAAATAGCTTAAGATGGAAGAAGAAATGTGAAGAATTACAACAGGAGAATCAAAAGATTCTCAAACAAATACAAAATGTTAGATATGATACTACTTCCTTGTTATTAAATAAAAGATTTGAAAAATTAAAGGGTTATCTAGAGGAGTTTTGGACCATTTTCCAAAAGAACATGGACAATACTGTGTCTCACAATAGGATCAAGAATAGTTTGGGTGTGAAGCTACATGAGAAAACTTCGGAAGGAAGAGATGCAAAAGAGATTGATAAAATCAATAGGCTCCTGGCAAAACATGACAAATTTGATGCCCAATTGCAAACAAAATTTGATGAATGCAAGGACACAGTTAAACATGGAATTCTTGCATTAGTTGATCAAAGAGGGGAAATTAAGGATAAAGATAAATGGATTTTTGAATGTCAAAGCCTTCTTAATGTTGCCCTTAATGGTGCCCAGATGGATGGGATTGATTTAAAGGAGACCACCACACAAATAGAGTGGCTTGTCACTTTGGAAATCATTGTCGAGATGTCATCTTTGATGCAAATAATATCAAATCAGAGAATTATTTGGAACATATTCAAAAGTGCGGTGAAGTTCTGGGCAGTTAGCCCTTGTGTTTAATGATTCAAACTGTGGTTGTTTAAGAGCTTTATGTAATATGTTTTCTATGTCAGTTGTTAGTTAGGTTAGTTAGTTAGTTTGTAATTAGGTTTTAGTTAATTTGAGTCTTAATGAAAGGGTATGCCCTTTCAATTTCAAACAAAATTCTCATTTATATATATGGAGAATTTATTGAGAGAAGGGACAGAAGAAAAATTATTATCATCTTTGAACAATTTAAATGCAATACTTTGAGTTTTATTTTTTGAAAATGCTACACTAGTGAAGTATATTATCAGTTGATTCTCTCATGATCTCTATTTTATATGAAGTTCAGATGTTTTATTTATCTTTGATTACATCTATTTGTTCAATCATTTGATTAGTTCCTTGAGATCAATCTATTTTATTTAGATTGCTTCAATGTGCTTTCTTATGTTTTTATGATTTGAAGTAAATTGCAGTTTGAGTATTAGTGTGGAAGATTGGTTGTCAAGTTCCATTCTGTCATGTTGGCCTTTCAAAGAAAAGTTATTGCTAAATTCTTCTATTCTTTCACCGTTATTGCTAAATTATTCTATTCTACTTCCCCACCAATTCTTGTTCTTTTTTCGAGAGATCGCTCGATTTCTCAAAAAATTTCGGCCCATCTCTCGAGGGGGCATACCACCCATTAAATTAATGTTATGGGGCATATTTCTTCACACCTATTTTTCTTTCTTTGAAACGACGCGATAAATCGCACCGTCTCAAAGAGGGGCAAATGTAGTCACATAAAACTGTCCACTTAATTAAATGAATATTTACTATTTATTTGATTAATAAACCATCCATAACCAGTTAATTAAATTAACATTTAATTAATTCATTCTCAAAACATTCTCCTATTAATTAAATAAATTATCCAATTTATTTAAATTAATTCACTAAACCAAATTAACAATCAATTAAATGAATAAATCATATTTATTTAATTTAATCCCCTATCCTCTTTTAAATAAATAAATAAAACATTTATTTAAATCATTAAACAAACCCCCCATTTGCATTCTCCTACAAATACAAGTTGCACATATTTGTTGAAATAAATGACTTTTATTTTAATCAGGCTTTATTCTTGCTTATTGCATTTACTTGAAAGTTTCTAAATCCTTTTCAAGAAATCCATTTTAGACATATCCTGCAAAATGTTCTTTTTAAAAAAAATGGAAACTTCTTTCAAAGCCCACGTGGGTCTACTTGAGTAAAGCCTTCCTTTGTATTAGTTTTATTTCTTTAAAGATTACATTTTAAAAGTAATTTTTTTTTTTTAAGTTTCTTTTTAGGAATAACTTTTTTTAATTAGTTTTTTTTAATGTTTCTTTTTAAATTTGAATTTTTAAGTTAGTTATTACTTTAAGTTTTGATTTAGATTTTAAAAGGGGTTTTGATTTAATTTAGTTTTGTTAATTTAGTTTTAGATTAGATTTAACTTTGTTTATTAATTAGGTTTGATTTTTATTTATGTACTTAGCTTAATTTTTTAGTATGGTATTTTATTTGGTTTTTATAATCTACTTTTGATTTTGGAAACTAATTTTGGGTTTATATCTTGTGCTTGCAGGACATGAAGGAGCGTATTTCTAACAAATTGTCTTGCAAGGTTTGAAGATGTTGAAATTACAATATTTTCTTTAAATCATTTAATGAGGCAAAATTGATCAATTAGGATAGGCAATTTCATTTTTTTCAACAAATGGTTTAAAACGAACAATCACATTGCTATATTGGGTTAAAACAAACATTCACATTGTCTTATTTTACGCAACAAACCATTTAAAATGAACGATCACATTGCAATCTTGGCTAAAAAGAACATTCACATCTTGCAATATCGGTTAAAAGAAACAATCACATTGTCATCTTGCTACAACCTTGGGTAAAAAGAACAAACACATCTTGCCATATGGACTAAAACGAACAATCATACATTGCAATCTTGGCTAAAACGAACATTCACATCTTGCAATCTTGGCTAAAATGAACATTCACATCTTGCAATATGGGCTAAAAAGAACATTCACATTCACATCTTGCAATAGTTGCAAGAGAAAAGTGTTAGTAACACTCAAAATTTTATCTTTTTAAGAGAGGCCTGCCAAGAGGCACATCACTCTTGGGAACAACCTCGCATGGTAAATCCTTTGAGCTGCTATAGAAATCAGGTGAGAGCAAAAGTTGTAGCCTTGGGTATAGTTTTTCCTATAGTGTAACTTGTCGAAAGGACATATGGGCCCCACCACAAGTTACAAGTCTCTTAAGTGAGTCACTGCAGAATGAACTTATGTCCAAAAACATCGAACATTACTAGACACCTTTTTATATAGAAGCCCACCCGTTCTATTGATTGAGGATATCTGTGAGAAGTTCAGTGCAAGAGCATAGATAGTTTTGCTCCCAAGATACTCACCATACATATTTCCTTGAGTAGAAACATAGCTTTTTTAAAGGCTACTTGTAGCTTGATAAAAGTGGTGACTCCCCCATCATAGGGATCATCTATTTGTTATGCTCATGCAAGACTTAGTATATCACATCCTTACCTGCTACGGTGGGATTCATAAGGTATGTAGTACCAAAGTTGAAGAAATATCAAGATGTGGGCTGAAATTATTGCAACTGGCCAATTGACCTTAGGGATAAAAAGTGCTTGAAGTGTCTTCATTTTGTGTCAGACCAGTACAAATTGAGCCGATTTTAGGCTTTGGAAACACCTAAAATACACTTGTAAAAAGGTTCAAAAAGTTCATGATTGGGTTGATTTAGACCCACACTTATTTGTACCTTTTTGAGGCAACATTAATGTGTTTGTGCGGTTGCTCTATTTTCTTGTCAAAGAAAATCAAAACCAATTCAAAAACAAGTATTCATCCAACACAAAACTTTCAACACCAACTTTTGGCAAACAATCAAAAACAAAGTGACAAACAAGGTATCAAACTATATGACCATCCTTCACATTTTGATAAGGAAGAATCTTCATCAACATATCAAATTGAAGAAAAGACCATTGAGCTCAAAGGCTTTCATCAAAAGAAGGAAATTTTTCTATCTCAATAGACAAATCTTTGTCTCACATAGAACTTTCTTACATCACATGCATCTATATCTTCAAGGAAAATCCAATGAGTTTGATCAAGAGTCTTTAAACCGCATAGCTTTTACTCAATATAGAGCTTTGATTTATCATAAAAATAAGGGAGGCAAAATCAATCCTACCTTCTTTCCAGACATCTACATCACATATAACATAGCTCGGGAAGAACCACCCACCCCCGAAAGAGAAGAGGAAGAATTTGTCCCATTTGTAACACAGAGTTTTTATTGAAGTTAACATTTCATCCATTCACACATCATCAATCCATTCCAACTCTCAAAACATAAAGAGGTCTTGTCCTAAGTTCTTTTTCGATATTGCTTGAATCCAACACAACACATCACTTTTTAGATTGTCTCTACATCTAGGGTAAACTCATCCTAAGAGGCATTTCTATGCAGGTTAAAACTAGTCTATGAGTCCATCCTCTCATTGCTAGGTAGCTTGGTTTGTAACACATCTCAAACCTTGTTATACCTTATCATATCAAACATTGTCAACAAAAACAACAAGCAATTCATAGAAAGACTTTGGTAACATCTACCTTTAAGTGTTAGAGAACCATATGCAAAACACTTCACCAAACATTTATCTCTCATTTCATCACCAACTCATAATCATTTTCACCAAACTTCAACAACAATTTTTTTTAAAAATGGCTCAAAACAAATCAAGGTCTAGACAACTAGAGATAGAAGACTAAGAGGAGGAAAATCTCAATGAATTCCAAGAAGCCCTTGGAGGAAATGCAAATGATGAAAATCCAAGTACTCATAGTCCTGTAGCAATAGAAAGGGCACAACACAACCCCCTCTTCAATCGACTTTTTGATGAAATCCTCAAGAACAATATTGATGCTCACTTTTTAAGACTTGCCCAAGAGGGAGCCAAACTACCCTTTGATTTTGATACTACACAACTAAGGCAAGCATCGAAACACCATAGACGTAATGAGGGTGGAAGAGGTCAAGATAACTTTAGATATGACCTTCATCAAGGAAACCCCCCACCTCCTCCTCCTCCTAATGACATTGACATGTTGAGGCAACAAGTCGAGAATTTAGCCCAACAACTCCACAGTGGTGTGAAAACTACCCAGTTTTCACTTAATGATATTTGTCCCTATCCCTTTGATAGGAATCTACATATGCCACCTTTTCCATGAGGGTTTGAAACACCTAAGTTTGAAAAGTATCAGGGAAAAGGAGACCCTTAAGATCATGTTAGAGAATTTCATTCAGCTTGCCTAGAAGTGGCATATGAAGACACATACCTAATGCAACTCTTTCCTCAAAGTTTGGGAGGGACAACCAAATCATGGTTTTCCTGACTAGCAGGCGACATTAGGACATTCGAAGAACTGGTCCATAAATTCATTACACATTATTCACACAACATAGAACGCGATGTCACCATGGCCAATCTATGTAACATCAAGAAAAAACCAGGGGAGCCATTTTTAGCTTTCCTGCAATGATGGCAACAAATGTCTAGTAGATGTTCTCTTCAGTTACCTGAACGAGAACTAGTGGAAATATTTATTTCCAACTTGAACGAAGAAATGGAATTCCATCTAGACATGAAAGGCATATAGTCCTTTAATGACATGATCACCCAGGGTTTAAAATGTGAACAGGCCCTCATCAAAAAGGGGCTTATCAAGATATACAATGAATCAAAAGATGCCCCTCACCCACGCTTCAATAGTGATAAACCTAACTTCTGGATTAAAAACAAAAACATTGTCAATGATGGGGTTGTAGATGCAAGGACTATCAAGAGTGCACAACCTGTGTTCCGATTTGCGAGGCAAAACCCCCCTCCTAAGAACAACAAAATTATAAACCAAAGCATACATACACTCCCTTAGGGGAACATATTGAAACTGTATTATGTTAGTTGGTCTCTTAAAATATAGTGACCTTACCAAAAACATCTAATTACGAACCTTAGGTCAAACCTTCATGGTAGAGGGATAATGAACATTGTGAATTCCATCAAGGGAAAGGGCATAAAACAAGTAATTTTCATAGATTGAAAGATCTTGTTCAGAATCTTATTGACCGAGGAGAGATTGAAATTGAAGGACATGACCCAAAAACCATAAATAATGATCATCTTATGTTTAAGAATCCACTTCAGGGTGAAACATAGATACAACCGATTATACGTGAACCACCTATAATTACACTGTGAATAACCTATATGATGCTAATGATCAAATTGCAACCATTACTATCAAAAATCCAAGCTCTACCTGCAATGTTGTTACACGTCATGGCAAGATCACCATTAAAGCAACTCCACAAGGCACAACTTCCATCCCAAAGCAGTATAACCTTGTGGAACAGTTCGATAAGACGCCCGCACTTATATCCATCTTAGAGATTTTGCGCTTATCCCCATCTCATAAAACAATCTTGGACCAAGCTCTGTAAGAAGCATCAGTCCCTGCTAATCTAAATACAAACCAATTTCAAACTATCATTGGTAGTCTGAGGTCATCACCATGTCTCACTTTCTCTAAAAGTGAAAACACATCTTTCCAACAACCTCATAATGTCTCACTCCATATTGAAGGATTTATCAACCAACACAAAATCAAGCGAGTCTTGATCGACAATGGAGGAGGCCTAAATATCTATACATTACATTTGTTCACAGTATTGGGATATTTAATTGAATCAGTGGATCCCCACAAAAAGATAACCATAAAAGCCTATGATGATGTGGAGTATTCATCCAAAGGAGCAGTTGTGTTACCAATCCGAGTGGGCCCAGTGGTGAAGCACATCATATATCAAGTTCTAGACCTTCCTCTGCTGTATAATATATTGTTAGGAAGACCTTGGATACATGTCATGCAAGCCGTTCCATCCACCTACCACTAGTGTATCAAGTTCCAGCATAATGGTGTAGAAATTACAATCCTGGGTGATGCAAATCCATTTGCATATTGTAATAATATCAACCATCAACCAGAGATTACCATTCCCAACAACAGAGAAGCTATCCCATCCACATCATATGTTAGTCTAGCCTCTCTTTCTAGTTGAAACACCACTATACCCAAGAAAGAGAAGTTAAAGATGAAAATGGCAGAGGGAGGTCCTGGGGAGTACAATCTAAGCCAACTCTTTTGTGTTGGGAAACTACCAACTTCCCCTAGAACTCATGGTAAGCCTCAAAGGTTACTTCAAGCACCATTGGTCAAGCCAGCATGCACTTTGGCACCTTTTATCCTTGGAAAGAGTCAGGAAGAGGAGACCAAAGATGAGGACTTAGCAGAATGGATCTATAAATATCCTATCACCATAGAAATCCCACAAGCTAAGCTTCCCATAGATCAATATGGAAAATGCCTTCTCATTATGCAAAGAATGGGCTATGATGGTCAGAGTGCTTTGGGACCTTGCAAGCAAGGATGACATGACTTGCTGCAGCCAGAATTTAAGCCTAAAGATAACACTGGATTAGGCTTTAAAAAGGAGATTCTTCCTAAGCTCATATTCAAAGGGAAACCCAACAAACCTCTATATCAGCCTAATACTCTAAAGAGGTCACCTTTGATTATATCAGCAACACCAACTGCCCCAATAAGGCTGAGAATCCCAATAATACCATCCACAACACCAAACATCCCACCAATCAAACCAACAACCCCATCAACAGCAGCAGCTGCATCAGCATCACCACTAGCAATATCAGAACCCCCAACAGTATCAACAACACCAACAATTCCACTAGAAGCAGTACATTCAACAATGTCAATACTCCCGGTATCAGATTCACTGATCCCAATAATCCTTCCTGCAACACCAACCATTCCGTCTCCCAAGGTACATCAACCGATCACACCTGCAGTATTTAACTCAAAGGATATCCTGATATGGTATAGTAATCGGATACTGGAAAGAGACTCAGAGACTGACTCACATGAGTGGGAATTTGATTCATTACATCTCAATACTGCAAATGAGGAAGACACATCACCACCTCCACCTCACAAAGAAATCCTTGTTTATGGAGAAGCGCAGATTAAAACCTCTTGGGTTCCTAAACTAGAAACACCTTCCACAGACCCTATGTCACATCCTACGCCCAATTCTAATAGGGAGAGTACCATCAATGACCTTCACCACAACTTCTTAACCCTCATTGACACATCTTATGAACTTAACCTGATCGATGAGGTAATGCCCATTATCCATCCTGAACTCATCGAGTGGAACCAACCTAATCCCCCATGCCTTGACCATTTCCAAAATGATGAAGCGATCATGGACTTTTTGGAACTACGGGATAACATACCAAGCAGGGATCACAAAGCTAGATTTTACATTGAACTTAATAGTGCAACATACTTTGGGGTGGATGCCAAACCTTTCAGCTGCAAAAATATAACAATAAAACATGGATCTTCTAGTGAAAACCACACTGTGGCACTATTTGATCCCAAAAAAGTAAAAGGAAAGAGTGTATCCAATGGTGAAAACCTCTCTGAGGTGCCTACAGATGAAAGGTTCGACATTCTCCCCTCTAATACAAATCAGGAATGATCAACAATCGTTATTCAGGAAACAAAAGAATTCAATGTGGGGACCCGTGAGACTCCTCACCACATACATTTGGCATCTCTTTTAACTCCAGAGGACCAACCTAAGTTTGTAGAATTCTTCTAGAAGCCTCAGATCAACTTTGCATGGTCATATGCCGATATGTTTGGTCTTGATCCTGATTTGGTCATGCATCACCTCACCATAGCAGAAGGAGCTAAGCGTGTCAAACAGAAGCTTCACAAGATGCACCCCCAGATTGTGGTACTAGTCAAAGCAGAACATAAGAAACTCCTGGATGTTGGTTTATTAGACCAATTGATTATGCAGATTGGATATCCAACATTGTGCCTGTCGGCAAACCAAATGGGGGCATCTGTATCTGTACTGACTTCAGAGATCTAAATAAGGCATGTCCTAAAGATGACTCCCCCCTACCAAACATTGACATGATCATAGACCTAACAGCAAGACATGCCATGCTCTCTCTCATGGATGGCTTTTCCAGATACAATCAGATAAAGATCGCACCAGAGGATCAACATAAGATGACCTTCACATATCCATGGGTAACATACTGCTGGAATGTAATGCCTTTTGGTCTAAAGAATGCAGGAGTGACCTATCAAAGAGAAATGACCACCATCTTTCATGATATGATGCATACCATAATGGAAGATTATGTTGATGACTTATTAGCAAAATCATTAACAAGAGAAGCTCATCTAGAAATATTAGAGAAAATCTTTGACAGACTGGAACAATATCATGTTCGACTCAACCCCAAAAAAGTGTCTTTGGAGTAACCTCGGGGAAAATTCTAGGATACATTGTCTCAAGAAAAGGCATTGAGGTCGATCCTACAAAGGTCAAAGCAATCATGGACATGCCACCTCTGTGGAACATCAGTCAGCTAAGGACGTTACAAGGGCAAATACAATCTATCTGAAGATTCATTGGACAACTAGCAGATAAGTGTCACCCCTTTACACACCTGTTCCACAAAAACATCCGCTTTCAATGGGATACCAAATGCCAGCAAGCATTCTAGATGCTTAAAGACTATCTCATGAATACACCATTGTTGATCCCACCTGATCCAAGTAAACCTCTATTACTCTATATTTCAGCAACAAATACAGCATTAGGAGTGCTACTAGCTCAATATAATGTAGAAGGGAAAGAGTGTACTCTTTACTACATCTCTCGCACACTAGTTGGCTATGAACTCAATTACACACCTATTGAATGAGCTTGCCTAGCAGTAATCTTGGCAGCCACTAAACTGAGGCACTACTTGCTAACACATAAAGTACAACTCATTGCAAAGATCAATCCACTAAAGTACTTACTCAGCAAAGAAGCATTGACTGGCTGCTTGGCCAAATGGGTGATGATTCTAAGTCAATTTGACATCGAGTATGTGGACCATAAGGCTATCAAGGGTCAAGTTATTGCAGATCAGTTGGCTGATGTACCACTCCTAGGCGATCATCCTCTCATTTCCAATTTTCTAGATGAAGAGATATTCATGATCACTTCAGCACCACCATGGAAACTATACTTTGATGGTTCATACACTAGGCATGGCTCGGGGGCAAGCATTTTGTTTATCACACCTCAATGTGACAACATCCTAAAGTCTTATAGGCTCATATTTCCATGCATAAACAACATAGCAGAATATGAGGCCTTGATCACAAGACTCAGACTAGCCATACAATGGAAATTGAAAGAGTTACAGATATATGGCAACTCCCAATTGGTCATCTGACAAGTAACCGATGAATATCAAACCAAGGATGACAAACTCATGCTATACAAGACAATGGTGGATAGTTTAAAGGCATCATTTACTACTATCACCTTTGAGCAGATACCCAGAGATTAGAATCGAGTTGTTGATGCTATGGCTACCATAGCATCTCTCCTAGATCTTCCACAAAATTTAACACACTACAAGTTCTTGGTGGAACAACTTTGGATTCCCCCTTATGATATCCTCGAATCTAAGATGATATATCGCCTTGTCAGTTCTGAATCCCCATGGTATGGTGAGTTCTACACCTATCTACATGATCACACACTTCCTCCTAACCAATCGAATAACCAACGTAAAACTTTCATTCGCCAAACTGCTCGATATACCATCATTGCTCAAACCCTATACCGACGCAGTCTTGATGATACTCTCCTTTGATGTCTAGAACAGGATGAGAAAACAAAGGCCTTGGAAGAGGTACATGAAGTAATTTGTGGGAATCACTCAAGTGGTCCTTCCTTAGCAAAGAAGATCATGCGCGTTGGATACTATTGGTCATCCATGGAAAAAGACTCCTACTATTTTGTCAGAAAATGCAAGAAGTGCCAAGTTCACGAAGACCTGGTACATGCACCAGCACAGGAATTGCAACCAATCACAACACCATGGCCCTTTTGTCAATGGGGACTTGACCTTGTGGGTAAAATTCATCCATCTTCATCCAGCGGCCACAAATTCATTATTACCATCACCGAATACTTCACAAAGTGGATCGAAGTTGTTCCACTTACCCAAGTCACCAGCAAGAAGATCGCCTCATTCATCCTTAATTACATCATCTTTCAGTATGGTGTACCCATGTCCATCATCATAGATAACGGTCTTCCTTTCAAAAATCAAGATTTTCGTGAGCTCTATGAGAAGTTTCACATCCAACACCGCTTTTCCACTCCTTATTACCCACAAGGCAATGGTCAAGCTGAAGCATCGAATAAGAACATATTGAGAATCCTCAAGAAGACAATCAATGATACTAGTCGTGATTGGCATGTTCAATTAAATCCAGCACTATGGGCATATCGAACTAGCATTCAAACCCCTACAGGCACAACTCCCTACTCACTGGTCTATGGCACAGAAGCCATCCTTCCTATTGAGGTCGAGATACCATCTCTATGGGTTTCCTTACATAATCTCATAGATGATGAAGCATATAGACTATCATGTCTTCAAGACTTGGAACTACATGATGAGAAACAACAAGTTGCATACAATCACCTCAAAGCCTATCACTAGCACATGAGCCGAAGCTATAATCATCAAGTTAGACCTCGTATATTTGAGGCAGGTGATCTTGTTCTTCAAGAGAATCCTCATAACCAACCCAATAGAGAACATCAAGGAAAGTTTGAATCAAACTGGCTCGGTCCATATGCAATCACTACTATATTCGGGTCTGGGGCATATCAGTTGGCTACTTTAGAAGGAGAACCACTAGTAGATCCAATCAACAACATGCACCTCAAATGATTTCATACATAAGCTGTACAGAGTATTAGGTTCCAATACATACCAGAAAAACACCAAAAACATTCAGATAAATGTCCTCAAGAAAATACAAAAAAATTAAAATAATAAAGAAAAAACATGCATCCAAACAGTGAACAACCACTCCGGTGGCACCTTGGGTAAGTGCGATGGTGAAAACCTGGCAAATAGGTGCCACTCGTAAACTCTATGGCTCCATTGTCTTTCAGATTTGTTGCAATCATATTCATTGCATCCACTCATCCATCAGTGAAAGCCATGGCTTGTTATTGATCTGCAACCAAGAATAGTACTTCATGCGTCTTGCATCCCGTTTTTTCATAGTCATGTCTAAACTGGGGGCAATGCTCTTAACCTATTGATGGAAGTGGATTATTCATTACTTGTGATTCATTGCATTCTTCATTCAAAACCATCTCACAAAATACCAAAAACATTCAAAAACACTCATAAAATACCAAAAACATTAAAAAACACTCACAAAATTCAAAAAACATCGAAAAACATCAAAAATAAATCAAAAACATGGCAACACCTTTTGTACATACGCATCCAAGTAGATACCAAATAAACATTTTGAAATACTCCAACAGTGACCACTTATCACATCGACCAAACAATCAACATCAACACGCAAACTGTCTTAAACAAGGATGCATCCTTCCTTACCAAAACAAAGACAAGATAACATTTTCTTTGACAAGAAAATTATGTTTAAGCTATCAAGTACTTGGTCAGTTTGATATGTTAATTATTTATTTATATCAGGTTCCTATGCTACTACAAGATATCCACAAGTATTTAGAGTGGCCAGGATGGTTCCTAAGTATCATTTTGTTTGTTTATCTTCTGGGAATTATTCCAATGAAGTTCTGGGGCATGTACTAATGGTGTCTACATGGGAAGTTCACTAAGCTACATGATCTTATGCAAAATATAGTCATGGATCACTATGGCTTGCTAACTATAATGTATACCTCGACCATATAAGTATGAACCATTATGGAGGGTCCATATTCTTTATTTAAGTTGCTTGTTTGCAGGTACAAATGCTCCAACCTTGGTTCCTACTGCCTCATCCAAGATTAATACTACCCTGCTCAATGATGAAAAATAAAGAACTATGGATCGTAATTCCATCTCATCTATATATATTGCATTTTGTTGCATTCCACCCATCCATACATCCATATAGTTGCATATCATGCATACATAGTCATAACAATGCATACTCTATTTTACTCATCTTCTTCCATAGGACTCGGTCCTAGGTCCTCCATATCTTCTATCTAACACTGAATCCCCCCCTTACCCTCCCTATCTAGGTCATCATCATAAATCCCTTCATCGTATCCCATCAACCCAATCAAGCCACGTTCATCACCATCCATCTCTAAAAAGAGGGATTGTGTTTCCCATCCTAAGTCATCCTATAAGCCAAGCAAGTTACTCTGTCTGCACAGGTGCATCGAATCACGCACACCTAGACTATCAACAGATACTTTGATCAAGTATCTTCAAATCTCAACAGGTAATAGATCATGGAAACCTAGACTACAATAGGCATTTCTTATAATGACCTAGTCTTAACGGGGCAGCTATGATTCACCACAACCATCCATCACAACACAAACACTATCAATTGATCAACCAATCAAACACAATCCAAACGGACAATTACATCAATTGTCTAAGTCTCAACGAGTAGTTTGCTTCATATAGCTTGACTTAATTGGAAAATTACATCAATTGTCTAAGTCTCATCAGGTTACTTTGGTTCACTTAGACTTTATCCTGTCCAAGCGAACAATTGACATCAATTGTCATGCTTTGACTCAATTAGGGCAATTTAACCGATTGCACTAGATTGTCTAACCAATTTGGATCAATTGCATAGCATCAATCAAAAGCACACACTACCTTTGCACTATATCTCTTGCATGACTTAAGAGTACTCACTGGCTTGCCCTTTTGTCCATATTCACTCTCAATTTCTTCTATTCTTTCACCGTTATTGCTAAATTCTTCTATTCTACTTCCCCACCAATTCTCGTTCTTTTTCGAGAGATTGCCCGATTTCTCAAAACATTTCAGCCCATCTCTCAAGGGGGGCATACCACCCATTAAATTAACGTTATGGGGCATATTTCTTCACACCTATTTTTCTTTCTTTGAAACGATGCGATAAACTGCACCGTCTCAAAGAGGGGCAAATGTAGTCACATAAAATTGTCCACTTAATTAAATGAATATTTACTATTTATTTGATTAATAAACCATCCATAACCAATTAATTAAATTAACATTTAATTAATTCATTCTCAAAACATTCTCCTATTAATTAAATATATTATCCAATTTATTTATGTAGTCACATAAATCTGTCCAGTTTAATTAAATGAATATTTGCTATTTATTTGATTAAAAACCCACTAGCCATCAGTTAATTAAATTAATATTTAATTAATCCTTCTTCCAAATATTCTCTTATTAATTAAATAAATTATTGAATTTATTTTAATTAACTCATTAAAACCAAATTCACAATCAATTAAATGAATAAATCCTATTTATTCAATTTAATTCTCTTTCTTCTTTTAAATAAATTAAATAAAACATTTATTTAAATCATTAACACCCCCCCCCCCCCACTTGCATTCTCCTAAAAATGCAACTTGCACCTATTTATTGAAAGAAATGAATTTTATTTTAAATAAAAATCCTATTTTCCCTCAACCACCAAACCCACTTACAATTCTAATCCCCTTCTAGATTCTTCTAAACCCTTCCTAATTATCCTAATCCATCCCCTAATTATTGTCACATTCCTAAGCAACTTGAAGCCACTTCTCAAAGACTCCAAAGTCTTTGAAAAGAATTAAATGCTTTATGTACCCAACAATCTAACCTCTAAAGTCTTCCAAACCACTAATGGCTCTTACATGACCATTAAAGGCTCTTACATGACCATTTATGGTTAAATCCACTTGCACCCATGGTTAGGGACTTTCACCCCTATCTCAACCCTCATGTAACCCATGTGTCTCCTCAATCATTTATTGCTTTGACCATAGTTATCCTCACTAACTCTTGCACAAGAGTTTATCCATTGGATAAAAGCATTATTCTTTGAATAATGAATTTATTCACTCAACCCAACCTTAACCTCACCTCCCAAGTTAACCCTCAGGTCATGTCAAGCATTTAATGCTTCTTCCCTCTCCTCTCAACCCCTCTCATGTTGACATTTGTCATCTTGGGATTGGGTTGAAAGTCCTCACATGGATTGAATATCATTCAATCCTGACCCTTGTTGAGATTACTCAATCTCAACCATCCATTGCTCCATTTCTCCTATAAATAGAGCCTATTTCTTCATAATCCAAATCCTAAAAACTTGTATGGATTTACATTATAGCCATTTTTAGAGAGCATTTCAATCATATTCACTCTTTTGTTTTAAAATCTGTAAAGCGGAAAATCGCGAGCGAACCCTAAGTGTTCCCCCCACCACTCCGAGGAGAGGGGAAGGAGGTCACTAGGGTTGACGGTTTTCACTTAGGGGAGACTTTACATTCAAAAGAGGGGTTGAAACCCACAAGATCCAATCCCACACAATGCAAGATCGGATTCTAAATGAGTTTCAAGGGTTAAGATAGCAAGGCTACCCTCTTTTGTAAAGAATGTAGATAGAATGATCAAGCTAGGAATGCATGAAAAGTGAGAAAGATTCACTTATAAATTGAGATAGGGATATAGGATGAAGCTGCGGACCTGGAATTAGCAGTAAAATGTCGAGATAGCATAGTCCTGCAAATTTGAGCAAAAGTTGACGGGACGATGGTGCTCGACGTGCACACGGTCCTCCGAAAAATCCGTGAAACGAAGGGGGATCTGTTCGTCTCTACACAAGGATTCCAGATCTTCAATTTCAGCCGCGTACCTGCAACCTACACATAGAAAAGCGAAGACGATTGGGGGGTTAGGGATTAGGGGTTTGCCCTTAGGTCAAACCCCAATTTTGGAATTAACCAAGAAATGAGAAATGCTGTAAATGTAAATGTTTGTAATGTAAACAAGTACTGATACCTTGTTGTAAGAATGTTTGTATTCTTACATGCGAAGGTGTAAATGTTGTTGTATGTTGTATGTTGTAAGTGATCTCCTCTTCAATGGTTGAATCCTTGTCTTGAATGCAACACTTAGCCTTGAATGGAGACTTAGAATGATCAATTGCTTGAAGGAATGCTTGAATGCTTGACTGCTTGAATGTTTGAGTATCGCTTCCGCCTTTTGTACACATATGTCCTTCCTCCTCAAAATGGGAGAGGAAATGTAGTTTATATACTTGTCAATTAGGGTTGATAGACTGATTTTTACGACCTTAGGCCGACCTAGGAAGGTTATTTTCCAATTTGCAAACATAAAGACCCGAGACCCAAAAGAGACTGGGCCCAAAAATAGGTCCAGGGACCAGGGCACTGGGCGCCATGGTCCTGGGGGACTAGGGCACTGGGTGCCATGGTCCTGAAGGACCAGGGCGCTGGGCGCCATGGTCCCACCTCCAGGGACAGCGGGGTGCAAGGAGGATCAGGCCATGGTATTGAAAAATGCAGTTTTTGATGTCATGAACAAGTTTTGGGGTCTCCATTCAGGTTCCGTGTTGCATCGCCATCGTGAAGACCCAAATGCAGTAGAAATTGCAAGTGTCACAATTTTAGGACGCTACAAAATCAACACTAGCTAATTAGGGAATCTCTTATTTTACTTTTGTTCACATTTGTATAACATTTACATTAATCACCTTTCATCTTGAATCTCCATAAGGCATCCATAGTGAAAATTTTTGCTGAGAGATACACTAATTTGGAACTTGGAGAGGAGAGGAACAAGGGAGGAGGAGCTACAAGCATGGTAGAAGACATTTGGAGATGTCTTCTTGCATTTATTTTCATAGTTAAAGGCTTTACTCTGTTTTAGTGTCTCTCCTAGTATTCTTGATTAGATATGTCTTTGGTTGATTAACACTAACATTTCTCTTGATTTCTTGTGTTTCTTGTGTTATATGACCACATGTTTTAGTCTAACATAACCCCATTTTGCAGAGCATCAATTTAAATTAATTCATTAAACCAAATTCACAATCAATTAAATGAATAAATCCTATTTATTTTATTTAATCTCCTTTCCTCTTTTAAATAGATAAATAAAACATTTATTTAAATCATTAAACAAACCCCCCACTTGCATTCTCCTACAAATGCAAGTTGCACATATTTGTTGAAATAAATGACTTTTATTTTAATAAAAATTCTATTTTCCCTCACCCACCAAACCCACTTGCAATCCTAAATCCCCTTCTAGACTCTTCTAAACACTTTCTAGACTCTTCTAATCCCAATCAATTAAGATTAAAACCCTTTAACCATCCCCTTTCCCCAAATTTGAAAGAAAGTCTTTTAAAAAAAAGCAATAAAGGCTTTATCCATTCAACAAGCTAACTTGTTGAGTTTCCCCAAATTTGGAAGGACTCTTACAAAGTTGTCCCCAAAGTCTTACAAACCATTAATGGTTAACTTACCCTTTTGGGCAAGGTTGAAGACTTTTTGCCTAACTCAACCTTCATCTTTACCCTTGGTTATTAATTAACGCTTGCACAAGAGTTTACCCCTTGGATAAAAGCTTTATCCAATGGATGACTCTAACCCAACCTTAACCTTACCCCCTAGAGTAACCCTCAGGTCATGTCAGGCATTTAATGCTTCTTCCCTCTCCCCTCAACCCATCTCATGTTGACATTTGTCATCCTAGAATTGGGTTGAAAGCCCTCACATGGACCTTAAGCCCTTCAATCCTGACCCTTGTTGAGATTACTCAATCTCAACCATCCATTGCTCCATTTTTCCTATAAATAGAGCCCATTTCTTCATAATCTAGATCCTGAAAACTTGTATCCATCTAGCTTATAGTGAATTTTAGAGAGAATTTAGCATAATCACTCACATTTTCATTTTGAGCTAAAATTAATCTTAGTTAGTTACATAATATCTACTTTCTTAGCTTGTTCATGTTTTCATTTTCATTAGCATTTACTTCATACTCTTGAATCTCCATAAGACATCTAAAAAAGTGCAAAAATCTACTGAGAGCTACACTCATTTGGGAACTTGGAGAGGAGAGGAACAAGGGAGAAGAAGCTACAATCATGGTGGAAGGCATTTGGAGATGCCTTATTGCATTGCTTAGATTCACTAAGATTTTCTATTTTGTTTGTTGTGTCTCTCTTGATATGCTTGCTTAGGATAGTGTTTTACTTGTGATTTCTAACACTAAAAATTGTTTTCTTGCTTGTTGTTTGTGTTTGTCATCCTAACAAATCCTTTTTGCAGAACATCAATTTTATCTATGCCAAAATGACCTCCTAGACCTCCTTGATGCTTTTCTTGAATAATATTTTGTCTCATAGAACGTTGGGGAATGCAAAGAAGGTGTCCTTTGAACAGAAAACCCTCTTGTATCATATACTCTAAATAAGAAACATGTGTGGTGTTAGAAAAATCAGAGAAAACAACATATATCTTAGCAAAGTCTTTATCATCCTTGTAGAGGTCTTTTAACTCATTCAATCCCATGCTTTGCAATTGTATCTCCTGCATAGTCATGAATCTCCTACTTAATGCACCAGCTACCTTGTTTGTAGTTCCCTTTTTGTGCTTGATAGTGAAGGTGTAGGATTGTAAGTATTCAACCCACTTTAGGTGTCTTTGATTCAATTTATCCTGCCTATTAAGGAAACTAAGGGCATGGTTGTTGGTAAAAACTACAAACTCTTTGGGTAGCAAGTAATGATGCCACTTCTTCAATGATTGCACCATGGCATACAAGTCCAAATCATATGTGGAGTATCTTTGCTTGGCTTCATTCAATTTCTCTGAAAAGAATGCTATAGGATGATCTTCTTGACTCAAAATGGCCCCTATTTCCCTTTGGCTAGCATTACACTCTACTATAAACAACTGACTGAAATCAAGCAATCTAAGGGTTGGCAGCTCTACTATCTTAGCTTTCAAATATTTAAATCCCTTATTGGCTTCCTCTGTCCACTTAAATTAACATCAATCCCTCCTTTAATGGTGTTAAGGATAGGAGCACTGGCTAAAGTTTCTCACAAACTTCCTATTAAAAGATGTCATTCCATGAAAACTTCTCACATCACTTATGCTCCTAGGTGTAGGCCAATTAAGTATTTCCTCTACTTTACTTGGATCTATCTTTAAACAACCTTGTGAAATGACAAAACCAAGGTAAACTAACTCTATTTTCAAGAACTCACATTTTTCATGGTTGATTTTTATTTGAGCCTCCTTCAACTCCTTCAAGACCATCTCCACATGCTTAAGGTGTTCCTCCTTGGACCTGCTAAAGACCAAAATGTCATCAAGATACACAATAACAAACTTTCCAATAAACTCAATGGGTATATGCACGAAGTTGTGGTACCAAAAAGGTGTCACACTTCTAAAAAAAAAAAATGGTCATAAGGCGCCTGCTTTATGACTTTGCAAACTTAAAAAAAACCCAAGTTCGCATTTTGGATGCATTCTGCATTCCCAAACCCACGTTTTGGCAATTTGGGGTGCCATTTTCTTGTGCTTGCCCTTTGTAGAAGCTTGATATTGGGCACTAAGTTATCCATCTCTCATCAAATTTCCGCCATGCCATCGAAGAGCTCAAAGAGGTATGTATTTTTGTTTTCTTATTGTCATTTTTTAATTAATTTGAAGATTAAAATAGGTTTATTGATTTAAATTTATTTTCATTATCAAGAAATGAGATTAGACAAGAAAATGTTGAAAACACTCAATCACCTCCCGATGAAGACCATATTGAAGAAGAAGCACATCAAGAACCTCCTACAATCCCTAGACATCCCATAGGTACACAAGAAAACCTATTATGTCAAATAGAAAATAGCCAAAAAGAGCTTGAAGGTTTAATCACAAGGCTAAAAGATCCCACTGGAACAAACTCCCATAGGACAAACCTTGCCAATTCTTTGCAATCTATTGTATCTCACATACAATCTATGAGTGGGCAAATAAATTTTTGGTCCAGTAAGAAGGAAGAACAAAAGCAATTTTATGCTAACAAATTATCATATGCGGTAGTGAAGAAAAAGAAAATTAATAAATTTGACTTGTGTGCTCTTTTTACAAACCTCTGAACGAATCAACCTTTACACCCTGGATGTAGGAGATTTCCTATTCATTGGTGTCATCATGAAGGGATTAAGAACAATTTTTGGGATAGGTGGTGGATGGTATTTGATCAGCCCCCATGCAATAATCATGAGGTACCCCAATACTTTTTGAGAAAACTGTACTGTGAGTTTGTCCTTAATGAGATCCCAAACTATTTTGATTTTCTAGATTTCCAAGGTAGAGGTGGGGGTTCCTCACATGATAGAGAGGGTGGATAGCGTGACCCAAATCTCTCACCAAGACCCTTGGCCAGACCTATGGTGGATCATGTTATTATTCCTTCCATTGTGAAGGAGAGTATTGAGGTCGAAACTCTAGACTCCAATAGCTCACTCACTTAGACCCTTATACAGTATGCTAGGCCTCTAGTAGAGGGTGATGTGAGTGATGATGGTGATTCTTCTAGCATAGAGTTCTAGCTAATTTTTTTTGATTTTGTGGTTCTCTTTGGACTTATGATCCTAATAGTTCTAAGAATGCACGTGCACGAGCATAGTTTTGTACAGAGAACATTGTCATGACAGAATCCTTGCTGAATGAAACATATGGCATTGATACCCAAGTGAATTTCATTACAAGTTCATTTCATTATTTTTATTATCTTATATGGAAATTTGAGAATACATCTAAATTAGTAAATTATTATGATAAAAAATCAGTGTCAAAGTGTTCACAATACTAGCAACATTCCTGCAACACCCTTTTTCACGACTTCGTTGACTCCACATGTATACAACGAGTGAAGAAATATAATTATTATATGTAGATAGTTGAACCCTATGTGAATGATTTTCTAATAACTCATTTTGGATGTCAAATAGTTTGATGCTATAGCTTCAATATCAACACCTCGCAATGTATGTCATCGACAATCTTTTACCCAAGTAAGCAATTTATCTTTAATGTTGTTATTAAATAATATAGATAGTTTTGGTGATTAATCAATATACTTTGTTTAATTTTCAGATGTTGACATCAAAGACTCCTCTTGTTGTCCATGTGTCAATGGAGAATGGTGTTGCTAGAGCAGTAGCAAGTTCAACTGCTTTGATACAAGTATGAGACATATTTGTAAATTTAGTAAATTTAGCATTACATTTGTTATCTTAATAATATGTTATTAAAAATTTTAACGACACTTATATTTAGTTTAATTTATATTGTGATTCTTACAAGAGGGACTTGTCACTCCAGATCATGAATGTGCACCTATTGTGGATGAACATCATGATTATTTGTATGCAGTAAGTGACTATTCTATTATATGTCATTCTAAAATTCAATTTTTGTATATGCTAACATCATTCTTTTCATTGTATCATGTGGAGTTACAAATAAGTCTGGAGAGGAGGTCGAGTGGATGTACTCAAAAGACAACTGCATCATATACATCTTCATCCCCTCAACAGGCAAAGATATCTCGTGATCTATTTCCTTCCCCTAGAGAGAAATGAATAGAATAGGGTCCTATGTTGTATTCCTATATGGATATTTTGAACATATGTTTTGTATTACGAATATGTGACATTCTATGTCCATATGGCTTTTGGCAAGCTCCTATTTGACTTTATTGGATACCATGTTGTATGTCTATATGGTTATTTTGAACATATGTTTTGTATTACGAATATGTGACATTCTATGTCCATATGACTTTTGGCAAGCCCCCATTTAACTTTATTGGATATCATGTTGTATGCCTTTATAGCAATTTTGAACATATGTTTTGTTTTATGAATACGTGAAATTCTATGTCCATATGGCTATTGCCAAGCCTATTTGTCTGTATTGGATATATTTGATAGTTTTAATGGTATACAATGTTGTATGGATTTGTAGCTTTTTGGTTATGCAAATAATTTATCATGGTTATCCATAATTGCAGTAGAAATGATTAAATGAATAATTGCACAAAGTTTATTGTTACTTAAGCTTTGAACCTAAATATGTGTTTTTAATCCAAGACACAAGCTTATGGAGATCAACACAAATTCAATAGTTATAGTCGAAATAAGACTATATAAAGGAAACATGGAAAGAACCAAAATTAGACAATGTAAGACACCATTGTACCAATACCCATTCTAAAAAAATTGCATAGCCCATACACTTCTATTCATCTAAAGCATGCGCTTAAGTGATTTCACTGCTAGGGTGTGGCCTGCAACGATCGGACGAGTTGGAGAGAAAAATGAAGTGATTCCTAGCGTAAACCCGGCCACCCCGATGTGTATGAGCTGATGATTCAGTGCCACGATGAGTGGATTGAAAGATGGGGCATTGTGCAACTTTTCATTGAACTCATTTGACACTTTTTGTCGCAACCAAGAAAGTGTCGCCATGAGCAACTGGATCCGAGTCTACCTAAATCAAGAAAGGCTTTTTTAGAGTTCCATAACATGACCCCGTAGGATCAAATGACTCATTCTTATGATTAACGGGAACCGAGAAACGTGATGCCGAATATTGACAACTTTGAGCAGCTTGAGCACTTACGCGATTTCACTGCTAGGGTGTGACCCATTATGATTGGGCGAGTTGGAGAGAAAACTGAAGGTATTCCTAGCATAAACCTGATCACCCAGCCATGTATGAGTTGACGGTTCGGTGCCATGATGAGCGGATTGAAAGATAGGGCATTCTGCAACTTTTCATTGAACTCATCTGACGCTTTTTGTCGCAACTGAGAAAGTGTCACCACGAGCAATTGGATCCGAGTCTACCAAAATCAAGAGAGGCTTTTTTAGAGTGACATAACACAACCCCGTAGGATTAGATAGATCATTCTTATGATTAATGGGCACCGAGAAACACAATGCCAAATATTGACAACTTTGAGCAACTTGAGCACTTAAACGATTTCACTGCTAGGGTGTGGCCTACAACAATTGGGCAAGTTGGAGAGAAAAAAAAAATCATTCCTAACATAAAACCGACCACCTCGAAGTATACGAGCTGACGGTTTGGTGCCGTGATGAGCGGATTGAAAGATGGGGCATTGTGCAACTTTTCATTGAACTCATTTGATGCTTTTTGTCGCAACCGAGAAAGTGTCACCACGAGAAATTGGATCTGAGTCTACCAAAACCAAGAGAGGATTTTTTAGAGTGAGATAACACGACCCCGTAGGATCAAACAACTTGTTCTTATGATTAACAAGTTTCAAGAAACGAGATGCCAAATATTGACAACTTTGAGCAACTTGAGCACTTAAGCGATTTCGCTGCTAGGGTGTGGCCCGCAACGATCGAGCAAGTTGGAGAGAAAAATGAAGGTATTCCTAGAGTAAAATTGGCAACCATGATGCGTATGAGTTGACGGTTCGGTGCTATGATGAGCATATTGAAAGATGGGGCATTGTGCAACTTTTCATTGAACTCATCTGATGCTTTTTATCGCAATCGAGAAAGTGTCGCCACGAGCAACTGGATCTGAATCTACCTAAACCAAGAGAGGCTTTTTTAGAGTGCCATAACAAGACCCCGTAGGATTAGATGAATCATTCTTATTATTTATGGGCACTAAGAAACACGATGCCGAATATTAACAACTTTAAGCAACTTGAGCACTTAAGCGATTGCGCTACTAGGGTGTGGCCCGCAATGATCGGGTGAGTTGGAGAGAAAAATGAAGGCATTCCTAGCATAAAATTGGCCACCCCAATGTGAATGAGCTGATGGTTTGGTGCCGCGACGAGCGGATTGAAAGATGAGGCATTGTGCAACTTTTCATTGAACTCATCTGATGCTTTTTGTTGCAACTGAGAAAGTGTCGCCACAAGCAATTGGATCTGAGTCTACATAAAATGAGAGAGGATTTTTTAGAGTACCATAACACAACCCCATAGGATCAGACAACTTGTTCTTATGATTGACAGGCACCGAGAAATGCAATGCTGAATATTGATAACTTTGAGCAACTTGACCACTTAAGCAATTTCGTTGCTAGGGTGCGGCCCGCAATGATCAAACGAGTTGGAGAGAAAAAATAAAATATTCCTAGCATAAACTCGGCCACCCTGATGCATACAAGTTGACGATTTAGTGCCGCGATGAGTGGATTCAAAGATGGGGCATTGTGCAACTTTTCATTGAACTCATTTGACGCTTTTTGTTGCAACCGAGAAAGTGTCACCACGAGCAATTGGATCCAAGTCTACCTAAACCGAGAGAGGCTTTTTTAGACTACCATAATATGACCCCGTAGGATCAGATGAATCATTCTTACATGTCACTAACATCGAGACAAATGATGCCAAATTTTGATAATTTTTCACACTTTGAGTGATTGACAACAAATGAGCAATTTTTACATCTTTTACCATATTAGCCTAAAACTTCACGAAATGATCCCATGTGATCTCTAATGGTCCATAATGACATTATTTACATAAAATCACACAAAACAAGACAAAGGAAAATTTTTTTATATTACAATGCCTCGAGTAGTCAAAAATACAAGTCGTGTACATATATCCAAATATGATTGATATTAAAAAATTTTACATTTACATTTAATCCAATGAACCATCTGGATCTGCTCTACCCTTTATCATGTCTAGTATGGCCTCATGGTCAAACTCATGAAACTTCCATAGGTTCTTTTTTAGTGGTCTACCCCCATATCTGATCAAATGAACATTTGAAGCTACAACAAGCTTGGAATAATGAAGAATCTTCCTATGTGTCTTGAAGTCCTTGAACAACCACAAGTTAGACTTCTTCACTCGGTACCTTCTAACCCATGTAGTAGTAACAACTACTGATCCTATGGGGTACTCAATATTTTCTTCATCTACCACAGGGCTGTCCAATTTATTTTTTGCATCCACACAACGAAACAGGTAATAATCTGTTCCTTCTTCATTGTCTTCAACCACAATAACTGCATAAACATGCCCTGGAATGATAAAGTGAGAAGAATTTAACAAACAACTAAGGTAAAATATTAAAGTACAAAAAATTGCATGTGGATAATTTACTTGGTTGGACTAAATCTGACACATTGTCAAAGTCAACTGATGCTTCCATCTGTGTTAGTTGTAGTGCACTCGGAGGTCGATATGTCTCAAGTGGGATTAGAGGCCTCATACACCATTTGTCCCCCCACTCCTTTGACTCACACTCATTATAGGCACCATCTCTACATGAAGAACAATAATATGTCATTCGTTGCATATGGATATTACATGAACCTACATTAGAGCTTTTGAAAGAGTGTAGATCACTCGATCCTGTCAATGTACTACAATCTTCTAATTTTGCAATGTTAGTATCATCTACAAACCAAAAAAATCTGCAAACTGAAGACTTACCTTGATTACTTGGACCAATTGTACCATTGCACCACTGAACAATTGATTTTGCATCTTTCAAGTTTGCATTCCCTTTGTACTTTAACTCTTCTCATGCTAAAGCTCTTTTAATACATGCTCTTGCACCATCATGCTCCCCTTTTCCATGCCCAGCCTCAGAGAAATTCCACATATGTTGAATAGCAGTCAACTTATGCATCCTACTCAACCAATAAAATATTTGAGAGTTCTTAAATTGTGATGCACAATTATCTGACCATATGATATGTTGACGGAATGATATGCCTTGGCTAGACAAATCATTGTAGAATATATAAAAACAACCTTGAACAAACTCTGTAGAGTGTGAGTGATCATCACTGATGTAAAAATGATACTCCCTCAATATCTTCCTATCCTCTTCCATAATATCATGTGCATGAATGAATGCTATATGCACAAATATAGCAACTTGTGTGGAGTTGTAATATTGTGATTGCACCTCGTTCTGCGGTTGTAGTGTGTAGTTCTCTGCAAAGTCAACAATTGAAATGATTGTATGAAGTGGAAATGTGTCCTTGCATAACTTAAATTGTGAGTCCAACCAACAAGCTCTATGGTTATGCCTTGCATACTCATACACCATATTCTCATAAAAGATGCCCATATACTGATACACTGGAATCTTCTCACTAACCAATTCACACCTTTTTGCTTCTTTCCCATCTTTTAGCATGCAGGCCACTGTCTTATATTTTCCAAATTCCACTAATTCATTACCAATTTCTTGTCCAATATCCATATGTTGACAAATCTGTAAATGTCACAATCCACCACAATGAACACATGTGCCATCTTGGCAACACTTATTGTAATATACTTGACCATCTACTCTTTCACATAAGATGCTAGATATGAATTCCCTTGAAGATGTCGGTGGACCATTTATGTTGCATTCCTGCAAAACATTGTTAGCATGCAAATCTATACATATGTGTTGATAAACATCATAATGGTTAGAAAAATTGATATCTACTCTACAACAACAAGTTGTGCATGTGTGATTTATTTTGACATAAAAAGGATTTACCATTTCAAAGAATCTTTGACTACTTTTAATTTGAGGATACATATGTTGAAACTTGACAAAAAATTATGTTTGAGTCATATCCAAAAAATGTTTTGGATGTGGATCACGGATTTTACTACCAATCCTCCTTCTTAAAACATCTCTTTGATTTGGAGAGACCCTTGTGTTATTCTTCCAAAAATATTCAATTAGGGATCTCAAGGCTTCAACAATTGCTTTATCTTTCCATGGTAATCTACCAGAAAATGTCCATAACTCATTGTTATATGGATCCTCCGCTCTTTGTCGCCTTCTTATAGATCTCATTAGAGTTTGTCTACTTCTCTTCAATTGTTTACTTGTCTTTCTAATGAGGTGAGCTTTATTAGTTTGATTTCTTACAATTGTTGATGTAATGACATGTCGTGTGGCATTACTATCTTTTGTGTGTGAGTTAGAACCAATAGTATCATATGCATTCATCAAATTCTTCACAATAGATTTGTCGCTTGATTCAATTGATGTTCTTAGACCAAGAATCTTCATTATGGGCCTAAATTTCAGATTTCTCATCATTTCAACAAATAGTTGACATCTTCCTATCTTATTTAAAGGCTCAAAAAACATTTTCCATATCTGGTTAGCATGTCTTTGACAAGTACGCTTTGGAATCTTGTCAACCATTGGTTTCAAAACATTAGCATCAATATCAATCAAATAATTAGGCTTTCTATACAAAACTCTAGGAGGTGTTCTCAAACTTTGAGTTACCTCAAGATTAGAAATGTCAACAACATTAGGGATAGGTGGCATACCTTCAACCAGAGATGAAAATGATGACATACCTTGAAATTGTGGTGTACAAGATGGTGTAGCTCCAATACTTGATGTCAATCGTGAAGTACTTGCAATGTCAAATGTCATAGAGGGGGTGCATTCAGTATGAGATGTTGTAGATGCCTACAGTGTGCCAATAAGAGATGGTGTGCCTTCAACTTGAGATGTAAGAGATGGGGTGCCTTCAACTTGACTTGTGGTATACATGCTCTCGATGTTGGGATTCAATTGTCTCATTGCACAAAGGTTTTGCATCTGTTTCCTTTGTGTGGCCAAATCTATCTCTCCTAGATTGGATGGATATTTCATGTTCCTTTTCAATTGGGACCTCTTCTTCTATGGTATTCAATTTCCTTTCTTCACGAAGTTGCTTCATTCCTTCTCTTTTTTTTGGATTCTTAGCTTCATGCTCTTCCAGTGTTACATGTTTTGGTCATTTCCTGAGCATGATGATGATTTCTACATGTACATGCACATAAAAGAGAATAAAGTTAATTCATAAAGAGATTTCAAGAGGTGTAAGGGCAGTCCTAATAGCTCTATGGCTGTCCTAATTATGTTAGGACAGTCCTAATGCATCTATGACTATCCTAATTATGTATATGTTAAAATGGATATATGAAATTAAAATTATTTCATGTATTCCTTTTATAAATTATTTCATAAGATCTTAAAAAGGATGTATGAAATTGCAAATTTTGTTTTAAACCACTAAACAAATAATTTTCTTATGCAACTTCCTTCAAATGCATTGTTAAATCTAATGTAAATCTAATAGGATTGTAATCAATTTTGACTCACACTTTTATTCTAACATTTAAACAAAATAATACTTAATAAGTATTTGAATTCTAAATATAAGAAAATATTGCCTCAATTATTCAAATTTGATAAAAAAAAAACTATGTTCTTCCTCTTCGACATTGCCAAATGAAGAAAAAGGTGGTGGCGCGCTGATGGAATGTATAAAATAACCTTGCATAAAATGTCAACACAATGCAAAAAGCATTTTTTTGTCTGATCATGCACAAAAAGTAGACAAAATGAGAGAATGTGGGCTTGGATCACAGGTCAAGGGTACCATAGAACCATTTTTTAGTGCAGCTCATTTGGCTAGCACCACAACCATATTTGGTGCTAGCCAAATGACTTCCATTGAAATTTTTTAACCTTGATAAATTTATACTCTATACCCTATAGTTTGATAGCCACAACCATAAAAATTAAACTATTTCAAACTTATAACAAATACCCTAGATCGTATAACCCAATATGCTAAATCCTCAACCCTATACAATAACCATAGACCCTATAACCCAATATGCCAAGCCATATGAGGTAAGGATGGAGGGTGAGATATGGAGGGAGGAGGGAATATGATGTCCTAAGGGGTCATAGGACACTATATGACCCATTAGGACACCATATGACCCATTAGGGCACCATATGACCCATAATGACACTATATGGTGTTCTAAGGGGTCACAGGGTGTCCTAAGGGGTCATCTTGTGTCCTGTGACCCCTTAGGAAACCATATGACCTCTCAGAACACAATATGGTGTCGTTATGGGTTGTATGGTGTCCTAAGGGGTCATATGGTGTCCAATGACCCCTTAGGACACAATATGTTGTCGTTATGGGTCATATGGTGTCCTAAGGGGTCATATGGTGTCCTATGACCCCTTAGGATGCCATATGACCCCTTAGGACACAATATGGTCTCGTTATGGATTGTATGGTGTACTAAGGGGTCATATGGTGTCCTATGACCTCTTATGACACCATATTACCCCTTAGTACATAATATGGTGTCGTTATGGGTCATATGGTGTCTTAAGGGGTCATATGGTGTCCTATGACCCCTTAGGTGTCGTTAGGGATCATATTGTGTCTTAACGGGTCATATGGTGTGTTATGACCCCTTAAGAAACAATATGACCCCTTAGGACACCTTATGTTGTCATTATGGGTCATATGGTGTCCTAAGGCATCATATGGTGTCCTAAGGGATCATAAGACACCTAATGACCACTTAAGACACCATATGACCCATAATGACACCATATGGTGTCCTAAGAGGTCATAAGGACACCATATGACCCCTTAGGACACAATGTGAACCCTAATGACATGTAAGGGGTTATATGGTGTCCTAAGGGGTCATAGGATGCTATATGACCCATTCAGATACCATATGACCCCTTAGGACACCATATGACCCATAACGACACTATATGGTGTTCTAAGGGGTCACATGGTGTCCTAAGGGGTCATCTGGTGTCCTACGACCCCTTAAGACACAATATGACCCCTTAGGTGTCATTAGGGATCATATTGTGTCTTAACAGGTCATGGTGTGTTATGACCCTTTAAGACACAATATGACCCCTTAGGACACCTTATGTTGTCATTATGGGTCATATGGTGTCCTAAGGGGTCATATGGTGTCTTAAAATATCATAAGACACCTAATGACTGCTTAGGACACCATACGACCCATAATGACACCATATGGTGTCCTAAGGGGTCATAGGACACCACATGACCCCTTTGGACACAATGTGAACCCTAACGACACGTAAGGGGTTATATGGTGTCCTAAGGGGTCATAGGACACTATAAGACCCGTTAGGACACCGTATGACCCCTTAGGACACCATATGACCCATAAGGACACTATATGGTGTTCTAAGGGGTCACATGGTGTCCTAAGGGGTCATATGGTGTCCTATGACCCTTTAGGACACCATATGACCCCTTAGGTATCGTTAGGGATCATATTGTGTCTTAATGGGTCATATGGTGTGTTATGACCCATTAAGACATAATATGACCCCTTAGGACACAATGTGAACCCTAACGACATGTAAGGGATTATATGGTGTTCTAAGGGGTCATAGGACACGATATGACCCCTTAGGACACCATATGACCCCTTAGGACACCATATGACCCATAATGACACTATATTGTGTTCTAAGGGGTCACATGGTGTCCTAAGGGGTCATATGGTGTCCTATGACCCCTTAGGACACCATATGACCCCTTAGGTGTCGTTAGGGATCATATTGTGTCTTAACGGGTCATATGGTGTGTTATGACCCCTTAAGACACAATATGACCCCTTAGGACACCTTTTGTTGTCATTATGGGTCATATGGTGTCCTAAGGGGTCATATGGTGTCCTAAGGGATCATAAGACACCTAATAACTGCTTAAGACACCATACGACCCATAATGACACCATATGGTGTCCTAAGGGGTCATAGGACACCATATGACACCTTACGACATAATGTGAACCCTAACGACATGTAAGGGGTTATATGATTTCCTAAGGGGTCATAGGACACTATATGACCCGTTAGGACACCATATGACCCCTTAGGACACAATATGGTATCGTTATGGGTCGTATGCTGACCTAAGGGGTCATATGGTGTCCCATGGGGTCATAGGACACCATATGACTCCTTAAAACACAATATGGTGTTGTTATGGGTTGTATGGTGTCCTAAGGGGTCATATGGTGTCCTATGACCCCTTAGGTGTCATTAGGGATCATATTGTGTCTTAACGGGTCATATGGTGTGTTATGACCCCTTAAGACACAATATGACCCCTTAGGACACCTTATGTTGTCATTATGGGTCGTATGGTGTCCTAATGGGTCATAAGACACCAAATGAGCGCTTAGGATACCATACGACCCATAATGACACCATATGGTGTCCTAAGGGGTCATAGGACACAATGTGAACCCTAACAACATGTAAAGGGTTATATGGTGTCCTAAGGGGCCATAGGACACTATATGACCCATTAGGACACCATATTACCCATAACGACACTATATGGTGTTGTAATGGGTCACATGATGTCCTAAGGGGTCAACTAGTGTCCTATGACCCCTTAGGACACCATATGACCCCTTAGGTGTTGTTAGGGATCATATTGTGTCTTAACGAGTTATATGGTCTGCTATGACCCCTTAAGACACAATATGCCCCCTTAGGACACCTTATGTTGTCATTATGGTTCGTGTAGTACCCCTTCTCGTTCAGACTTATTAAACTGATTTTATGTTGCAGTTTACTATTTAGTTGACACTTTATTGCTCGACATTTTTTTGACGTATTTGATATTATTTCATGTTTATCTAGATATTAGATGCATGAGTTATTTTCAGTATTTCAGTACTGGTGATTTCTAGTATTTCATGGATTATTGCTTTGTACTAACATCTTACTTTATCTAGGTGATGTGTCATATATATGTTGCATGTCTGCAATTGTATTGGATGCAAGGGGACAATTTTTCATCACTCATTTCGATGAGACAGGGAATGTCGCGATTCTCTTTCATCAGTGTGTGTGCCGTGTATTCTATATTTATATGCATGCATGTGTGATTCGATGATGTAGGATATTGCAGGTACAAGTACCGGGTAGGTACAGGGTATCGTCTCCACCTGGCTTCACAGGTCTGAGCGTGCCTTATATGTCCGATGGGAGTGGAGGAGATAGTTGTTGACCCTAGTCCTTACCCTCAGTCTACTCTTGTGAGTGTCGTCAGTCGGTCGTCCATCCCTTTTGTTCGAATTTTGAGTCTTTTTGCTTTTTCTCGATTTGCATGCCATAGTGGTTCAGTTATTTATTTAAGTTTAAGTTGTCATTCTTTGTTGGTATAAGCAATTTATTCATTATTATGCCTTTATGTCTTGAACCAAGCTTAATTGATTAATTTATTAGATTTAAATCTATAGTTGTTTATTTTGGAAAAGTAATCATGTCTAAATCCAATGGAAGAAGTAAAATAAATAAAGTTAATTGCTTTTAATAAATACAAATAAAGCTAACTTATTGATTTCCATTTTAGTTGAAAAGTTGATTTAATTGCTAAATATGAGAAATGTAATTTTAAAAAAAAAAGGGAATTCCCATTTATTTTAGAGGAATATGAAAAAGAAAAAAAAAAGTCAATTGTTTTATTTTAATGTTTTTAAATAGAAAAATATTTCAACCTAGAAGATTAGGTTAAAACATTTTTTTTACTATTTTACCTTGGAAAAATATTTTTGGAGAGATATGCTTGTTTGGAGGAGAAAAACAAATTCTGGAAATTTTTTTTGAAAGGAGGATTTGGGATTTGAATTAGCTTGGAATTCTGCTGAAACACACAACTTCTTGGGAACTCCAGAGGTTGGTTGAATCCTTCTTGTCTATTTTAAAAAAATCCATGCTTTCTTCCAATTCTCTGTTTATTGTTTAAAGTTTGGTTTATGAGTATTGGGTGTTGAGTCTTTGCTTGCCATGAGATTGTTGAAGAAGAATCCCATCAATTTGGTCATCAAATTTTAAACTCAAACTCTCCAAGTAATTTCATAATTTAATTTATGTTCTTCATTTTTGCTTGTGCAAGAAATTCATGGCTTTTGCTGGTTGTAGTTGGAGATATTGTTTTTGGGTTTTAGTAGAGTTATGCTAGCAAAATTTTGCCAAGCTTTTACACAATAGTTTCTTCCTGGTAATTTCCAGTTTAAAAATAATAATTATGAGTTAAATTTCTCTTGTCCATTCTTGTTTGGGGCAAAGAAAATCAATTGGGAAATAGAAATCAAGCTTGTTCCCATTCAGTTTGATTTTAAGAATGAATTGGGCTGATTTGGGTGAATTTTTCTTGCCTCTGTTTTGTCACAGAAGTTTTATTGCTGGTAAAATTTTTGTTACCAGTGACTTAATAAATATATTTAATTATTTAAAATGTTTGTTAAAAAAAATTTGGCTGAGGATTTGTTTGTTATTTTTTTTTTTTAACAAAGATTCTTATCTCTGTATCTCTGTTTGTTATTTTTCTTGTCCCAGACTTTTTTTATTAAAAAACAGAATTCAATTTTATAAAAAAATAAAATAAAAATTCTTAGTTTGGGATTGGGGGCGGTGGCGGGGAGCTGGGCTCAACCCAGCCCACGCACCCTCTCCCTGCAGCACTTGCTACTTCCCCATCTTGGGGTTAGCAGCAGCGCTGCTTCCCCAAGTCTGAGGATGCATCAAGCGCTACTTCCTCATACTTGGGGATAGCAGCACTTGCTGTCGTGGGAGCTTTGGGCCCCACGTGGTTTTGTTTAAAATTTTGTTTTATATTTTTTTTAAGTTTAAAAATAAAAATATATAATATAATAATTTATAGTTGTTAAATTATAATAAATAAAGTTATTTCTTTTTAATAATAAATAATAATGTATTGTTATTTAAACAATAATAATAATATCGTTATTATTTAATATTAAATAATAATATTAAAGTTAATTGTTAGTTATAATGATATTAATGTTAATTAATAATTCTTCTATTTGGTGATTAGATCTTTCTTTTTTATTTGGAAAAATATATAAAATGATATGGAAGTTATTATTAACCTTTGGAATCAAGGAGAAATTGGATAAATTTAATATTAATTTTCGTTATACAAGTAATGTAATATAATCATATGATATTATATTTGATGAATATGTATCATATTGGAATTATTTTATATTAGTTTATATATATCTGTTTAATTTGATTTAAATGTTGACTTGATTATAGTCGATTTGGGTAAATTGTAATTTTATCATCATCAACTGGTTGGGGGGTTTAAAATCGTCAATGTGGTTCCAATTCAACCTTATTAGGCATGTGACTTCATCATTTCTTTATGTTAAATAGATGCGATTTCTTTAATTCCAGAAATCCTTATTGCGAGCATTTTATGTTGTTGACTGCTTTAAAGAAAGATTGCTTGTGTAGGATCTTGTGTTTTAATAATTGCAGTCTAGTTGTTTAAATGTCGTTGCATTATGGTTAAGATTGTCATTATGTCATTGATGTTACCCCTTGGTCAGGAGTCGATGTTTAAACCTTGAGGATGTGAGCCATCATGTGTTATGTCCCTAATGGTCAACCCTGGGTTTGTGACTATGAGTCCTTCACTTGTGTTATGTCTGGATTATTTATGGTTATCAGCCCCACCATAGAGTTCTCATAGAGAGTCTTATCCAGTTAGTGTCCTAGTAGAGAGAGTGGCTTTCAGGCAGGGGCCACACCCGAAGTGGATGGCAGGATAACCCCTCGAAAGTCAACTATTAAGTGATAACCTAATAATTTGATTAGGGGGTGGGTAGTTATTAAATTAATTAAGATAATGTACCCCGCACACGGTTGAGTGCTTGTATAGGCTCAAGGTTTTTGGGAAGGCGTGGAATGGCAAACCTACCACCTTGTCCTCACGAAAGGATGGGAGGGTCCACATGATGCTTAGATGGAGCCGTGGGTTTGGGAGAGGTTACCAGGATAACCCAAGATGGGGGCCGGGACCTATGGAGACCTACCTAGGGTAACCATCTTAAGCCATGTGATGACACTCTCTCTTTAGGGTCGCTAGTGTTTGTGAGTTGAGTCACTTGTGTATTGCGGAGTCATGTGAACTGTTGTACTTATCTTGCTTGCTTGAGGGTCTTCTACTATCTCCTAGCATGGTGGGGTGGTTCCATTATGGGATCACATGGTCGGGTGGTAGTGCCACTTCCCATCGGATATCTTGTTCCTTCATTCATGTGAGGATTGGCTTCGCCAGTGTATCTTGGTTCTTGCTTCGTGTAACAACTCATGTTCTTGATATTGTACCTTTGAGGCCCGTGTGGTCATTGTATCAGCAACTTTGTAACCTTTGTACCTTATTGTTCTATGGAAGCCATGTAATTTATGAAATGTTGTAATTTAAGTTCATTGGATATATGTTGTTTCAATTATCTTTCATCTTATGTATAAATGAATCATTGGAGGTATATATGTTGTAACTCTTTAAATCTATCTTTGGAGATCAATTTATGAACTTGAGTTATTTAATAGTAATTGACTTTCCCTAATTTAGATGGATAATTGGATTAATATTGTGATATAGTTTTTAATTAGAAGTAATCTTCGCTGGTAACCCTTAAGGATGTCAATGATAGTCTTCCGCTTGTGTTATTATTTGTGCAAAGTTATGATTAATTCTCTTAATCTTTAAAAAAAAAATTATTTCTCCCTTTAGTTGCCTTGTAGTGTTGCATTCCTTTAGGGTTCCTGGTGGGGCATTACATTTGGTATCAGAGCCCATGTTTCAACACTGGGTACTCTGGGATTGTAGTGAGCCCATTCAGTTTGACCTTGTGTGTAGATCTTAGTGTTTGGATTTCCCTTGCTTTATCCTTGTCATTGATCCGAACCATTTTCTCTTTTGCAGTTTTGGTCATGGTTAGGAAAGCTAAGGGATTTGGCCGTGTTGGTGGCCACAATAGAGGTAGAGGTGGGGGACGGGGTCGAGGTTCAAACTGCCATAGTCCTTCACCACCACCCGCTCATGTGAGTGTGGAGCAGGATCAGTCAGTGCATCAGGAATTACCACATGTAGAAGAGCAGGTTCCCAAAAGGGAAGAGCTGAGGCAGATGTTTCAGGAGGTTCTAGCTAGGCTAGGCCCCAGGCCTGAAGGTGAGCAGCCCATCCATTCTCAGGTTGGGGAGTCACATCAGCACGTTTCAGAGGAGAGAGAGAGAGAGAGGTCTCCTAGGAGGAGAGAGGTCCTAGTTGGCCATGATTCAGCTCCCTCAAGTCACATCAAGGATCTTTTGAGGACCAACCCTCCCTTCTTCGATGGTCGAGGCACAAGTCTTGAGGCAGAGACTTGGTTGATTAGTTTGGATAGGTATTTCACTATGTTCCCATATAGTAGCAACACTCGAGCGAGATGTGCGATCATGTGTCTCGATGATTTTGCTTCAATATGGTGGAAGTTAGAGGAGGAGAAAATTGGTTTGAGTATCAACACTGTTTCTTGGGAGATTTTCTTAGAGAGATTCAGAGCACGATTTCTCTCACCACAGTGGAGGCAGACTCGAGAAGATGAGTTCTATGCATTGTGGCAATTTGGTATGTCAGTTGACCAGTTCGAGCATAGATTCTATGAGCTGAAACAGTATGCTGGGATTGGCAACGATGAGGCTATGCTTGTACAACATTTCTTGAGAGGTCTTAACGACTGCATTAGTGGAGGGGTTAGAGTTTTTGAGCCAGTTTCAGGGGAGGTAGCGGTGGTGAAAGCCAGATTGGTTGAGCAGAAGCTCATCCGTGCGCATGGTGGACAGTCAGGAGTTCAGATAGGGAGTGTTCCTTTCAGTGGGAACAGAGCTCGTGGGAATCAGTCCCAGTCAGCGGCACCATTCAGGACTTCTCAGGCACCCGCTAAGGGTGGACAGTAGCAGCAGCAACAACAACCACAGCAGTAGAAACCGAAATAGTCTCAGGGCCAGCAGGGTGGCAACCCTCATCATAGAAGGAGCAGGAACTGGCAGAGGAGCAAATATGGTTTTCCAGGACAGTCTTCTCAGAGTGCATCTTAGGCCCCTAGCAGGGGAAGCTTTCAGCAGTCCAGTGGGCCGACTAGAGGTAGAGGACCAGGTAGAGGAGCTTGCTATTCTTGTGGGCAGTTTGGTCATATAGCCGCGCAGTGTCCTCAACGTTCCCACCAGACGAGGAGTTAGAGGCTAGCTGCATCAGAGCCTATAGTAGGGGAGGCTGGTAGATCCCATAGAGTGTTTGCAACGGTTGATGACCACCGGGCTGAGCATCAGGGGACAGTTATTGAGGCCGCAAGTGTGTTGTGTGATATCCCTATCTCAATGCTTTTTGACTTCGGTGCATCAGATTCTTTTATTTCTTCATCCATAGTGGAGCGGTGTGGACTCGCGTCTGCTAAGTAGACAGATAGGTGGCATGTAGAGTTGGCTACCGGAGTGCGCGTGTTCGTAGATGCCTTTGTTCCTAGTTGTGAGTTGGATCTAGGTCCCTTTGTGACTTCTGTTGACCTTCGAGTCATTCCTTTGGGATCCTATGGAGTAGTGTTGGGGATGGATTGGTTATCATCTCACAGTGCTCATGTGGACTGTCGTCAAAAGACAGTAGAGTGTTTAGATGACCATGGCAGGAAAGTGGGGATCATTGGAGTTCAGAGAACGATATCCTTACGTATGATTTTCGCTATGCAACTTAAGCGGTGTATGCATAGAGGATGCCAGCTTTTTGCAGTAACTCTTGAAGATATGGATGAGGGAGAGAGTCGAGAAATCGCTCTTGATGGTCACCCTATTCTTCGAGAGTTTGCTGATGTGTTTCCGTTGGAGATTCCTGGTATGCCTCCGAAGTGAGACATAGACTTTCGCATTGACTTGGTTTCTGGTGCAGAACCTATTTCAAGAGCTCCATATCGGATGACCACTCAGGAGTTGAGTGAGTTGAAGTTGCAAATGGAGGAATTGTTGACCAAGGGATTCATTCGTCCTAGTGTCTCTCCTTGGGGTGCGCCTGTTATCTTCGTAAAGAAGAAAGATGGTTCTCTTTAGTTATGCATTGATTACCGACAGCTGAATAAGGTAACCATCTGGAATCGATATCCATTGCCTCGTATTGATGATCTTTTCGATCAGGTGAAGGGAGCCAAGGTGTTCTCTAAGATTGATCTGAAATCTGGGTACCATCAGTTGCGCATTCATGATGCAGACATTCATAAGACAGCGTTTCGCACTCATTATGGTCACTATGAGTTCACAGTAGTGCGATTTGGGTTGACAAACACGCCTTTAGTTTTCATGTGCCTCATGAATGGGGTTTTTCATGCATACCTGGATCATTTTGTTCTTGTGTTCTTGGATGATATATTGATTTATTCTAGATCTATGGAAGAGCATGAGGGTCACCTGCGACAAGTTTTGCAGTGCTTGAGGGAGAATCAGCTTTATGCCAATTTGGCGAAGTGTGATTTCTTCCAAACTGAGGTGAACTACCTTGGTTATGTGGTTTCAGGAGAGGGTGTATCTGTGGATCCTTCAAAGATCCAAGCCATAGTGGATTGGCCAGCGCCGACCAATGTTTCAGAGGTTCGAAGCTTTATGGGTTTGGCCGGATATTACCGTCGCTTTGTTCAGGATTTTTCCCGTATAGGTCACCCGATTACTTCTCTTCAAAGGAAAGGGAAGAAGTTTGTTTGGTCAGAGCAGTGTGAGTCAACGTTTCGTGCCTTGAAGGAACTCCTTGTCTGTGCTTCGATTTTGGTAGTCCCTGATCTATCCAAAGATTTTATGGTATGTACAGATGCCTCTTTAGAAGGTATAGGTGCGGTGCTTATGCAGGATGGACGTGTGGTTGCCTATGAGTCTCACAAACTCAAGGACCACGAGTTGAACTATCCAGTTCATGATTTGGAGTTGGCAGTTGTAGTCCATGCGTTGGTTAGGTGGCGTCACTTTCTATTAGGGGGTTAATTTGAGCTGCATAGTGATCACCGTAGTTTGCAGTATATCTTCACGCAGCTGAACTTGAATGCTCGACAGCGAAGGTGGATGGAATTCCTCTGCGAGTATGATTTTGAGGTTTGATATATTCAGGGGAAGGAGAATGTAGTGGCTAATGCTTTGAGTCATAGGCAGCATGAAGTTTCAGCATTGTCCCTTGGAGTGGACTTGAGACAGAGAATTCTTGGAGTTCTTCCTCAGGACTCTGGTATCGGGATGTTAGAGTCGTGTTGGAGTCCGGAAGGCCTTTAGAGGGTAGATTTTCTGGGTATATTCTTGAGGCAGATGGCCTTCTACGTCATCTTGGCCGGATCTACGTACCTCCTTTGGAGGGTCTTCACACTTTGATCATGACTGAGGCCCATCTTGCACCTTATTCGGCACATCCAGGTGTCAAGAAGATGCATGCAGATCTTAGGCAGATTTATCATTGGGCTGGCATGAAACATGACATTGCCGATTTTGTGTCGAAGTGTTTGGAATGTCAGTGAGTGAAGGCGGAGCATCAGCACCTGGCAGGGCTTTTATAGCCTAATTTAGTACTAGATTGGAAATGGGACATCATTTCCATGGATTTCATTGTTGGGTTGCTTGTTTCTTCATGTCGTCATGATGCCATCATGGTCATTGTTGACAGGTTGTTGAGGGTTGCTCATTTTGTTCCTATCCGAGCTTCCTATATAGTAGCAGTGGTGGCTCATGTCTTCTTGGAAGATGTGGTGAGATTGCATGGGATTCCGCAGCGGATAATCTTTGATAAAGATCCAGTCTTTACCTCAGCATTGTGGACCTCACTTCAACATGCTTTGGGAACTCAGTTGAACTTCAGTTCATCTTATCACCCAGAGACAAATGGTCAGACCGTGTGAATCAGGTTTTAGAGGACATGCTTCGCATGTATGTTATGGACCAACAGTCATGTTGGGAGGATTATATTTATCTTATGGAGTTTTCTTATAACAATGGATATCATAGCTCCATAGGTATGTCTCCCTTTTAGGCATTGTATGGTCATCCTTGCCGTACTCTGTTGAGTTGGGATCAGTTAGAGGACAGGGTGCTTATAGGCCCGGATATTCTTCGAGAGATGGAGCAGCAGGTAGAGCGGATTCGTGAGCATTTGGTAGCTGCACAGGATAGGAAGAAGAAGTATGCAGATGCTCACAGGGTAGATCGTCAGTTTTCTGTTGGTGACCATGTTTTCTTGAGAGTGCATTCGCGAAAGAGTCTGATCCATTATGGAAAGGGTTCTAAGTTGGTGCCTCATTTTGTTGGCCCGTTTGAGATCCTTGAGAGGATAGGACCTATTGCCTACCATCTTGCCTTGCCACCGAGTCTATCCCGCATCCATGATGTCTTTCATGTTTCAGTTCTTCGACCTTATCACCCAGATGTGACTCATGTTCTTGATTGGAACGCTTTGCAGGTCGAGGACAGGCAGCTTTCCATGGAGCCTGTGCGCATTCTTCAGCGTCGAGATTTGACCCTCAGGGGTCGCACCATCGACCAAGTAAGGGTCCTATGGGACCCAAATGATGAGATCTCGGCGACATGGGAGGATGCAGCGAAGATGAGAGAGCTCTATTCTTATCTATTTTAGGCTTCCAGGAGTAAGCCTAGTTTTGGGGGGGAGAATGTAGTACCCCTTCTCGTTCGGACTTATTAGACTGATTTTATGTTGCAGTTTACTATTCAGTTGACACTTTATTGCTCGACATTTTTCTGACATATTTGATATTATTTCATGTTTATCTGGATATTAGATGCATGAGTTATTTTTAGTATTTCAGTACTTGTGATTTCTAGTATTTCATGGATTATTGCTTTGTACTGACATTTTACTTTATCTAGGCGATGTGTCATATATATGTTGCGTGTCTGCAATTGTATTGGATGCAAGGGGACGATTTTCCTTCACTCATTTTGATGAGATAGGGAACATCGCAATTCTCCTTCATCGGTGTGCGTGCCATGTATTCTATATTTATATGCATGCATGTGTGATTCGATGATGCAGGATATTGCAAGTACAAGTACTAGGTAGGTACGGGGTATCGTCTCCACTTGGCTACACAGGTCTGAGCATGCCTTATATGTCCGATGGGAGTGGAGGAGATAACTGTTGACCCTAGTCCTTACCCTCAGTCTACTCTTGTGAGTGTCGTCAGTCGGTCGTCCATCCCTTTTGTTTGAATTTCGAGTCTTTTTTCTTTTCCTTCATTTGCGTGCCATAGTGCTTTGGTTATCTATTTAAGTTTAAGTTGTCATTCTTTGTTGGTATAAGCAATTTATTCATTATTATGCCTTTATGTCTTGAACCATGTTTAATTGATTAATTTATTAGATTTAAATATATAGTTGTTTATTTTGGAAAAGTAATCATGTCTAAATCCAATGGAAGAAGTAAAATAAATAAAGTTAATTGCTTTTAATAAATACAAATAAAGCTAACTTATTGATTTCCATTTTAGTTGAAAAGTTGATTTAATTGCTAAATATGAGAAATGTAATTTAAAAAAAAAAAGGGAATTCCCATTTATTTTAGAGGAATATGAAAAAGAAAAAAAAAAAGTCAATTGTTTTATTTTAATGTTTTTAAATAGAAAAATATTTCAACCTAGAAGATTAGGTTAAAACAATTTTTTTACTATTTTACCTTGGAAAAATATTTTTGGAGAGATATGCTTGTTTGGAGGAGAAAAACAAATTCTGGAAAAATTTCTTGAAAGGAGGATTTGGGTTTTGAATTAGCTTGGAATTTTGCTGAAACACACAACATCTTGGGAACTCCAGAGGTTGGTTGAATCCTTCTTGTCTATTTTAAAAAAATCCATGCTTTCTTCCAATTCTCTGTTTATTGTTTAAAGTTTCGTTTATGAATATTGGGTGTTGAGTCTTTGCTTGCCATGAGATTGTTGAAGGAGAATCCCATCAATTTGGTTATCAAATTTTAAACTCAAACTCTCCAAGTAATTTCATAATTTAATTTATGTTCTTCATTTTTGCTTGTGCAAAAAATTCATGGCTTTGGCTGGTTGTAGTTGGAGATATTGTTTTTGGGTTTTAGTAGAGTTATGTTGGCAAAATTTTGCCAAGCTTTTACACAATAGTTTCTTTCTGGTAATTTCTAGTTTACAAATAATAATTATGAGTTAAATTTCTCTTGTCCATTCTTGTTTGGGGCAAAGAAAATCAATTGGGGAATAGAAATCAAGCTTGTTCCCATTCAATTTGATTTTACGAATGAATTGGGTTGATTTGGGTGAATTTTTCTTGCCTCTGTTTTGTCACAGAGGTTTTATTGCTGGTAAAATTTTTGTTACCAGTGACTTAATAAATATATTTAATTGTTTAAAATGTTTGTTAAAAAAAATTTGGCTGGGGATTTGTTTGTTATTTTTTTTTTTTAACAAAGATTCTTATCTCTGTATCTCTGTTTGGTATTTTTCTTGTCCCAGACATTTTTTATTAAAAAATAGAATTTAATTTTATAAAAAAAAAAAAAATTCTTAGTTTGGGATTGGGGGCGGTGGTGGGGAGCTGGGCTCAACCCAGCCCACGCACCCTCTCCCTGTAGCACTTGTTGCTTCCCCATCTTGGGGTTAGCAGCAACGCTGCTTCCCCAAGTCTGAGGATGCAGCAAGCGCTGCTTCCTCATACTTGGGGATAGCAACTCTTGCTACCGTGGGATCTTTGGGCCCCACGTGGTTTTGTTTAAAATTTTGTTTCATATTTTTTTTAAGTTTAAAAAAAAAAGAAAAAAATATAATAATTTATAGTTGTTAAAATATAATAAATAAAGTTATTTCTTTTTAATAATAAATAATAATGTATTGTTATTTAAACAATAATAATAATATCGTTATTATTTAATATTAAATAATAATATTAAAGTTAATTGTTAGTTATAATGATATTAATGTTAATTAATAATTCTTCTATTTGGTGATTAGATCTTTTTTTTTAATTTGGAAAAATATATAAAATGATATGGAAGTTATTATTAACCTTTGGAATAAAGGAGAAATTGGATAAATTTAATATTAATTTTCGTTATACAAGTAATGTAATATAATCATATGATATTATATTCGATGAATATGTATCATATTGGAATTATTTTATATTAGTTTATATATATATCTGTTTAATTTGATTTAAATGTTGACTTGATTATAGTCGATTTGGGTAAACTGTAATTTTATCATCATCAACTAGTTGGGGGGTTTAAATTCGTCAATGTGGTTCCAATTCAACCTTATTAGACATGTGACTTCATCATTTCTTTATGTTAAATAGATGCGATTTCTTTAATTCCAGAAATCCTTATTGTGAGCATTTTATGTTGTTGACTGCTTTAAAGAAAGATTGCTTGTGTAGGATCTTGTGTTTTAATAATTGCAGTCTAGTTGTTTAAATGTCATTGCATTATGGTTAAGATTGTCATTATGTCATTGATGTTACCCCTTGGTTAGGTGTCGATGTTTAAACCTTGAGGATGTGAGCCATCATGTGTTATGTCCCTAATGGTCAACCTTGGGTTTGTGACTATGAGTCCTTCACCTGTGTTATGTCTGGATTATTTATGGTTGTTAGCCCCACCATAGAGTTCTCATAGAGAGTCTTATCTAGTTAGTGTCCTAGTAGAGAGAGTGGCTTTCAGGCGGGGGCCACACCCGAAGTGGATGGCAGGATAACCCCTCGAAAGTCAACTATTAAGTGATAACCTAATAATTTGATTAGGGGGTGGGTAGTTATTAAATTAATTAAGATAATGTACCCCGCACACGGTTGAGTGCTTGTATAGGCTCAAGGTGTTTGGGAAGGCCTGGGATGGCAAACCTACCACCTTGTCCTCATGAAAGGATGGTAGGGTCCGCATGATGCTTAGATGGAGTCGGGGGTTCGGGAGAGGTTACCAGGATAACCCAAGATGGGGGCCGGGACCTATGGAGACCTACCTAGGGTAACCATCTTAAGCCATGTGATGACACTCTCTCTTTAGGGTCGCTAGTGTTTGTGAGTTGAGTCACTTGTGTACGGCGGAGTCATGTGAACTGTTGTACTTATCTTGCTTGCTTGAGGGTCTTCTACTATCTCCTAGCATGGTGGGGTGGTTCCATTATGGGATCACATGGTCGGGTGGTAGTGCCACTTCCCATCGGATATCTTGTTCCTTCATTCATGCAAGGACTGGCTTCGCCAGTGTATCTTGGTTCTTGCTTCGTGTAACAACTCATGTTCTTGATATTGTACCTTTGAGGCCCGTGTGGTCATTGTATCAGCAACTTTGTAACCTTTGTACCTTATTGTTCTATGGAAGCCATGTAATTTATGAAATGTTGTAATTTAAGTTCATTGGATATATGTTGTTTCAATTATCTTTCATCTTATGTATAAATGAATCATTGGAGGTATATATGTTGTAACTCTTTAAATCTATCTTTGGAGATCAATTTATGAACTTGAGTTATTTAATAGTAATTGACTTTCCCTAATTTAGATGGATAATTGGATTAATATTGTGATGTAGTTTTTAATTAGAAGTAATCTTCGTTGGTAACCCTTAAGGATGTCAATGATAGTCTTCCACTTGTGTTATTATTTGTGCAAAGTTATGATTAATTCTCTTAATCTTTAAAAAAAAAAATATTTCTCCCTTTAGTTGCCTTGTAGTGTTGCATTCCTTTAGGGTTCCTGGCGGGGCATTACAGTTCGTATGGTGTCCTAAGGGGTCATATGGTGTCCTAAGGGATCATAAGACACCTAATGACTTCTTAGGACACCATATGACCCATAATGATACCATATGGTGTCCTAAGGGGTCATAGGACACCATATGACCCCTTTGGACATAATGTGAACTCTAACAACATGTAAGGGGTTATATGGTATCCTAAGGGGTCATAGGACAATATATGACCCGTTAGGACACCATATGACCCCTTAGGACACAATATGGTATCGTTATGGGTCGTATTGTGTCCTAAGGGGTTATATGTTGTCCTATGAGGTCATAGGACACCATATGACACCTTAGAACCCAATATGGCGTTGTTATGGGTCATATTGTGTTCTTAGGAGCCATATGGTGTCCTATGACCCCATAGGAAACCATATGACCCCTTAGGTGTCGTTAGGGATTATATTGTGTCTTAATAGGTTATATGGTGTGTTATGACTCCTTAAGATGCAATATGACCCCTTAGGACACCTTATGTTGTCATTATGGGTTGTATGGTGTCCTAAGGGGTCATATGGTGTCCTAAGGGATCATAAGACACCAAATGACTGCTTAGGACACCATACAACCCATAATGACACCATATAGTTTCCTAAGGGGGTCATAGGACACCATATGGTTATGTGAACCCTAACAACATGTAAGGGGTTATATAATTTCCTAAGGGGTCATAGAACACTATATGACCGATTAGGGCACCATATGATCCCTTAGGACACCATATGACCCATAACAACACTATATGGTGTTTTAAGGGGTCACATGGTGTCCTAAGGGGTCATCTAGTGTCCTATGACCCCTTAGGACACCATATGACCCCTTAGGTGTTGTTAGGGATCATATTGTGTCTTAACGGGTCATATAGTGTGTTATGACCCTTTAAGACATAATATGACCCCTTAGGACACCTCATGTTGTCATTATGGGTCGTATGGTGTCCTAAGGGGTCATATGGTGTCCTAAGGGATCATAAGACACCTAATGACCACTTAGGACACCATACGACCCTTAATGACACCATATGGTGTCTTAAGGGGTCATAGGACACCATATGACCCCTTAGGACACAACGTGAACCCTAACAACACGTAAGGGGTTATATGGTGTCCTAAGGGGTCATAGGACACTATATGACCCATTAGGACACCATATGACCTCTTAGGATAGAATATGGTGTAGTTATGGGTCGTATGGTGGTGTCCTATGGGGTCATAAGACACAATATGACCCCTTAGAACACAATCTGGTGTCGTATGACCCCTTAGGACACCATATGACCCCTTAGGTGTCATTAGGGATCATATTGTACCTTAACAGTTCATATGGTGTGTTATGACCCCTTAAGACACAATATGACCCCTTAGGACACCTTATGTTGTCATTATGGGTCATATGGTGTCGTAAGAGGTCATATGGTGTTATATGGGATCATAAGACACCTAATGACCACTTAGGAAACCATACGACCCATAATGACACCATATGGTGTCCTGAGGGATCATATAGTGTGCTAAGGTGTCATAGGACACCATATGACCCCTTAGGACACAATGTGAACCCTAACAATATGTAAAGGGTTATTTGGTATCCTAATGGGTCATATGACACTATATGACCCATTAGGACACTATATGACCCCTTACACACCATATGACCCATAACAACACTATATGGTGTTATAAGGGCTCACATGGTGTCCTAAGGGGTCATTTAGTGTCCTATGACCCCTTAGGACACCATATGACCCCTTAGGATACCATATCACCCCTTAGGACACAATATGGTATCGTTATGGGTTGTATGGTGTCCTAAGGGGCCATATGGTGTCCTATCACCCCTTAGGACACCTTATGACCCCTTAGGACACAATATGGTGTCGTTATGGGTCGTATGTTGTCCTAAGGGGTCATATGGTGTCCTATGGGGTAATAGGACACCATATGACCCATTAGGTGTCGTTAGGGATCATATTGTGTCTTAACAAGTCGTATGGTGTGTTATGACCCCTTAAGACACCATATGACCTCTTAGGATACCTTATGTTGTCATTATGGGTCGTATGGTGTCCTAAGGGGTCATATGGTGTCCTAAGGGATCATCGGACATGATAAGACCATACTAACACCATATGGTGTACTAGGGGGTCATATGGTGTCCTAAGGGGTCATAAGACACCATATGAACCATACTGACACCATATGGTGTACTAAGGGGTCATACGGTGTCCTAAGGGGTCATAGGACACCATATGACCCCTAACAACACCTAAGGGGTCATATGGTGTCCTATGACCCAATAAGACACCATATGGTGTCGTTATGGGTTGTATGGTATCCTAAAGGGTCATATGGTGTCCTATGAGCACTTAGGACAACATATGGCATCGTTATGGGTCCTATGGTAACCTAAGAGGTCATACGGTGTCCTATGACCCCTCAAGACACCATATGACCCCTTAGGTGTCGTTAGGGGTCATATTATGTCCTAAGGGGTCATATGGTGTCCTATGACCCCTTAGGACCTAGAGAGAGGAGGGAGTGAGGAAGAAACTGAGGAAAGAGGTGAGAGAGAGAATTTTATGGGTGTAAGGATGGAGAGGGAGATAGCTTGATGGATAGGAGAACAAGGGAATTGTGAGAGCTAGATAAGGGAGGGACAAAGAAGAGTATGTATCTATAAGAATGAAGAGCCCAAGAAGAGGTAAGGGGAGAGAGAATATGAGATCTAGTTCATAGAGAGAGATGGAACTATGAGGGAAGGGAGATAAAGAAGGGAGAGGTAAGATGGGGGTTTCTATGTACACATTTGGTACTCTCCCTATTTGGCACACACCAAATGTGGAATATGGACCACATTTGGCACGCGCCAAATGGGAAAACCCATTCATCACATTTGGCGCATGCCAAATAGGGCGAACGCCATATTTGGTGCACGCCAATTAGGGCGAGCGCCATATTTGGTGCACGCCAATTAGGGTGAGCGCCATATTTGGCGCATGCCAAATGATCCACTTTGGGAAACACCAAACCTATGAGTTGGATTTTCCTTGGGCATCCAACCCAAAGGTTTGGATGACCATTTCAGGCTAGAGATGTGTTTTTATTAGAACATTGAAAATTTTGACATATTTTTGGTCGTGCTCTCCATTAAGTTTGCACATGTTTCAATGAAGTTAAAAAAATACCATGGTAAAATTGAGCTCCATCTTAGCTATCCAACAATGTAATTTATTTCAAATTTTGATTTCGTTTAGTCTTTCATCTATAATTTCTTTTGTCAGTGTGTCTGTTTTTTGTCAAAAACCAACATGCACTATTTTGGGTATAGATTTTTACACGTTCATCAGATTTTTAAAAAACTTACATTTTTAGAAACTAGACTCCATTCTATAGAATTTTTTTTAAAAAAAAAGTTTTGATTTTTGATTAGTTTTCAATGATTTTAGGGGGGAGCACGCTCAAATTTCTGTTTTTCAGGATGTGTTCACTTCGAAAATTAGTAAAAAATCATATACTCATTAAAAAATTAGCTGAAAAATCTGGCATAAACTACAAGGTGTTAGCTAATTTCTCACCAAAGCGATTTTAAAAATTCAAAAAAAAAGGTAACATTTTAGGGGGGCCACAACAGATGCTATGTTATGTTTTTTGCATAAAAATAGGACCACTTTTTGTGGCCCTCCTTTTTGAAGCCCTTAATCTCCACCATTTTCAAAACAAATTTGTAGTTTAGAAAGTAGACTTGAAGCACTCTGACTATTGTTCTTGTTGCATCTTCAAATTTGGAGTGTAATTAGGTTCAATTTTTTGTTCAAGTTCAGACTTTGCTGATTTCAAAAAAAAAAAAAAAGTGGCATCTTAAGACGCCCTTTTGGTACCACAACTTGGTGCACATACGCCAACTAAGACTTCATTTACAAGCCTTTGAAAGGTAATAGGTGCATTGGTGAGGCCAAAAGGAACCACCAACCACTCATAAAGGATTGCATTGGTTCTAAATGTTGTCTTCCATTCATCACCAGGTCTGATTCTTATCTGATGATAACCAGACTTCAATTCCACCTTTGGGAAGTAGCATGGTCCACCTAGATTGTCCAATAGGTCCTCTATCCTTAGCATGGGAAACCAATATCTTATGGAGATCTTAGTAATTTCTCTTGAGTCAGTGCACATCCTCCATTTTCCTCCTTTTTTAGGCACTAGAACAGTGGGAACAACACAAGAACTCACACTCTTTTTAATAAACCCTTTGTCTAAGAGTTCTTGCACTTGTTTGGCAATCACCTTATTTTGGCTAGGTGTCATTTTATAAGCAGCTTTGTTAGGTAGATTTGCCCTAGGTATCAAGTCCATTTGGTGATTAACATCCCTCATTAGAGGCAAAGAATTAGGCATATCATCTCCTATAACCTTTGCATATTGATTCAATAAACCTTGCACTTCTAGAGGCACTTCACTCATTGGATCTACCTTATCTTCATCTTTAGGTTTTAGCCCTGATTACCTTCTTGTTTTAACACTTTAAGGAACTCTTTTCCACTCATCAACATAACACTTGACCCTACTTTTTTTTCCTCCTTTGGATCAGGTAATGGATCCATTTGATACTTCTTACCATTCTTGGTGATGAGATAACTATTCTTTTCTCCATCATGACAGGCTTTCACATTGTATTGCCATGGATGGCCCAAGAGCAGATGATAGGAATCCATAGGCAATATGTCACATAGAATTTTGTCTTTGTATTCACCAATTTCAAAGTCCACCCATGCTTGTTCATCAACTAAGACATGTTGACACTGGTTGACCCATGATACCTTATAGGGAGTGAGATGAGGCAATCTTTTCAGTTTGAGCTTATCCACCATTTCAATCAAGACAATATTCTTTGTGGAACCTCAATCCATAATCACCTTACAAATTTTTCCATGTGGCTTACAAGTGGTCCTAAATAGAATTTTCCTTCATGGTGGCTCTTGAGCTTGAGTTATCTTTAACGATGTTCTTCTCATCATCAAATTTTCCCCATCTGTCACTGGCCCTGCCTTGCTGATTGGAGAGGTCTCACTTTGAGTGTCCTCCTCTTGCACTAAATGACTCTTTCTCTCACTCATGTATAAACTAGATGAACTTGAGGCTTTTCTTGGGCACCTACTCATGGTATGTACAACTTGGTTGTAGTGGTAACACCTACCAGTGAAGGTTGTATTTCCTCTCCCTAAGATTCCAAACCTGCCTCTAAAATTGCTTCTCCCTCTAAAGGATCCTAAATATGTCCCTCTTTGAGAGTCCCCACTTCCTTCTTGGTTTTGATGCTCTTCATTTCTTGAAGCACTCTACCCTCTGCCAAAGGTTCCTCTACCCTTGAATTTCTTACCACCTCTATGCTTTTGATTTTTCTCACTTCTCCTTTTGATCTTTTCCTTTGCCCTTAATGCCAACTGAAAACACTTGTGAATAGTGTCTGGTGTGAGGATGATTATTTCATCTTATATGATTTGCCTAAGACCATTCATGTATCTGGCCAATTTCTCCACTTCATTCTCATGTTTCCTAGGCCTCAAATTTAATTTATGGAATTCCTCAGTGTATGCATTGACATCTAGTTCTCCTTGTTTCAAATTTTGTAGTCTCTTGTGGATTTGAACTTCATAATCCCCTGGTAGGAATTGAGCTTTAATACTTATCTTCATACACTCCCATGAAGTTATCTTTTTCTTACCTACCTTTATCCTTTCTTCTTGCATCATGTTCCACCAAACTAGGGTGGATCCCCTCAATCTTGACTTGGCTACATTTACTCTTCTCTCCTCTGCTATCTCCTTATAATCAAAATGATTACTATCCAATCTAATAACTCCTCTCCATTGAGATTTCCTCCATAGGTGGGTAATCCATCCAAATTATCCTTGCAGATGGATTTGACTACATCCAAGAATAGTTTTTGGTCTTGAGGCATTGCTATTATTGTCTGGTCCTCCTCATCTTCCACTTCTTCATCTGTCTCATCTCCCCATTTTGTCTTAACCTTCTCCTTCTCCTTCTTAGCATCTCGGGTCCCTTTATTTTTTCCCGAGCCTTCAATTCTTCTAACATCTTTGTCACCATTTTTCAGATGGCTTCTTGAGGCATTGCCTTTGGATGCATTAAACTTGCTTCTGATTCCTCACATTCTGACATACACCAATCTTTCAAAGGGTGGCTCTAATACCACTCTGATGCAGAGATTCTTGGAGTTGCTCTCAGTCACCTAGTTGTCTTTCTTGTTCTTTCCAACCTTCTAACTCCTCAATCCCATCCAATGGTACTTGGTAAGGGTTCTTCTAGTTATACCTCCAAGGTATAGCCACAAATGTTTCACAACAATGCATCCTATTGAGGATTCCACCTCAATCCCTATCACACCTTCCCAATGCTCCAACAACCTTTGCAAAGGATCTTTATTCACAAACTTGTTCCATGAGTGTAAATGAAGTTGACATAGTTTCTTTGGTGTCTTCTAAAGGTTTTATCACTTTTAAACCCATCACCAAGCCTTCTCAAGCTCACTTTGTCTATACCGGGCTCCAAACAGACCTAATTCAATTAGGCATCTTTTTACTATTTTCAGGGCTTAAGTTCACAACTACCCACACAAGGCCCCAAAAAAATTACATTTGTGAGTACCCTTTTCCTAGTTGCATACAATATTGTAAAATAGCATATGGGTTCTCCGTACACATGGGGTTTCTAGAACTATCCTATTTTTAAGGGTTTCAGGGCTACCCGAGTGACTTACAAACTTGGCCTTAGAAAGCTTCACTAGTCAAAACTTCTGTACAAAATAATTAGGGATTCTTAAAGGGCATTCAAGGGGGTCTCCAAACATGTATCAACTTTGGCTCTACCAATCCATGTGTGCTCTAAAAATCCACATCTTTTGTTGTTCTAGTCTCACCAACTCCTAGCTGTGAGCCTAGGGTATCATTGTAAAACCACCAAAAAGGTCTGCAAAGCCAAAAAACCTATACTAAACATATTTACAGACCCTTACCTATCATTCCACTGGATTTTAACCAGTGCCATCAGTGGGTGCTCAAGTTAGAGCCATTTATTGCTTAAACCCTAGCCTACAAGGGTTTTGTACCTAGTTCACAGAGAATGGTTTGAATCTCTGCAACTAGACACAATCAAGCCTTGAAATATACCTTTATGGAAAGAAGATTCACCATTCCTTCATGCCCTAAAGATAGGTTCCTTTGACAAGTCCGTACTGGACCATACAACACAACAAAAAACAAGGAAAAACAATGAAAGCAGTATAAAACCAAGGTTTTCCTTACAAACAAAACTTTCTCCGCATTCCAAACTCTTCCAACCTGTACAATGAAGTTATATTTGGATTTTAACATAATGATTCAGTTGGTTATAACCATCTTCTTCACCACCAACAACATGAAATGCAACTTTTTGCAATGTTGCAAATGTTGCTTAGCATTTTACATCTTTTTTATCTTTAGGAGGCAACCTTGCACTCAAGTGTACTCCAAGGCTCCAAAGGCCCTCTATGCATACTAGGAGACCTAAAAAAATGCATTACACCCTTATTACATGATGACTCTATTTTTAGAGTAGTGCACCTATGAACAACATCAACATTACATCTTTCTAGGATATCAACATCCTGGACACAACAAAAGCTTGGAGAACTCAACCATGACTTCATTAAGTCCCAAATGGTTGGTCCACTTATTACAACATGAAATACAACATAAAAGAATTAAGAACAAACCAAAATTTGCATGGAGTGATAGGTGCCCTACACCAACTTCACTCATAGATTTGTTGATCCATAATCAACATGAAAATTTTGCTAGACACTTCATTAACATGAATTTTTTTCTATACATACTTAAAATATGACATTACACATGTGGATAATTAACCACAACCACAATGCAATCAAGAAAATGGAATGCACAGTTATTATGAACTTGTTTGAAGCCAATGATTCCATACTCATAATATTTTAGAAAACTTACAAGTAAATAATGCACAAGTGCCAAACAAAACTTGGCTAATGCGTGGATAAGTTTGTGAATTCTAACGGCTGACAACGTGCAGTTACTCAGCTAATGCTGCTCCTGTAGGTAGGCTTTTATTTTATTTTTCTATGGGTTTTGCAAGTTTCTGTTTGATTGAAATTTTTAGGGCATTGATTATTAAGTATAACGTTTTTATTCATTGGCTGATTGTGTTCGCAGTTTTAGGGCACTTAGAATTTTCACAATAACTTTGTAGGTTAATCGTGTTCACATTTTTTGAGGCACTTAAGATTTTCATGGTAACTTAGTATGTGATGTTGTCTGCAATCTTGCACTTTCTAATGGTTATATGCATTCCTACATTCCTTGATTTCAGTAGCTACTCTTTGCATTTTACATAGAGGGTATTTGTGGTGTAACACTTTTTAAGTTTTCTTCCGTGAGATCATCTTTTGTTTGTTCCTGCATTTTGGTGTTGTATTGGGCATTGAATATGTCTGTGAAGAGTATCAACCATTTGCAAGGTTTCTTCAGAGTTCCTCAACCATCTATTGCCTACTACCATGGATTCTTCTAGCATGGAGTTCGTTGTGTCAACAAACCATCAACTTGGTTTATTAATTTCCAATATTTATCATACAATTTTAAGCATTTGCCCCCTTGATTTTTGGTAAATTTGCAATTTATAAATGTGGATTGTGCTTGCCATGGGATGAAATTGTTTACTCATTTTGCTAGGAACCTGGGTTTTGATTATTTTTTCATTTTTTCCAATATTATGGCATTTACGTCAGAAGGACTTGAATCAAATAATTTGGGAAGGTGAAAAGGCCCTTTATTCAAATTGAAAATTTATTTAGCAATTACATACTAGATATAAAAGAAACACCACATGAGAAGGACATAATGCAAGTGATTTACCTTGTGGAAAACTGAATTAGGAAAAAACTCTAATAAATAATCTATCATCATCAATATACTAGTAAGATCCCCTCCAGGAAGAAACTCTAGTCACCTTATAAAATTCAAACGTGTCCTCACTTCTCCAGGTAATTTTGTCTTACTTGTAACATAGTGAATTACTAAAATTATGAGTTCATTCCATTCTCAAGGATCACTATGAACACCTTAAGGAACCCTCTCACTTATATAGAAGGTGTTAATTTTAGTGATCAGAAGTAATAATAAAACTCAGAAATAAACAATACAAGCAAAAACACAAGGCAACACACACAGATTACCCTAGGAAAACCTCTAGATTGGAGGAAAAACCCAGCATTAAGTTCAAATAAAAACTTTCAATATAATGTTCGGATTACATGAGAAGATATCAGATATACTTATCTGATTGGTGACTAATCATAGTCACTAACTGAAGTCTAATGTGAAGCCCTTTGTTCAGTGCCTAATCCAATAGATGTAAATCTGACAGTTGAATGAGTTGTCCTCAATGAATCTGCTTGATTCACTCAAGTTGACTACACTTAGAATAATTTGAATGCACAGATGATGGCGCTTATAGGGTAAGTGCAAGGTAATGGGTCACAAATTGATGGAAGCCCATGCATTGGAAAACACACTCTTAGAAATAGGGACCCATTTTCAAAAAATGGGGGCCCATTTTTGCTTCGGGCCCCCAAGGCAAAAAGTAATGGGGGCCTATGGTGAAACTAAACGGGCCCCCATTTTGTTCTCAAATGGGGGCCTACTTGAAAATGAAACGGGGTCCCATTTTTTAAAAATGGGCCCCCATTTCTAAATACGATTTTACCCATTTTTTTCGGGCACATTTTGTCATTTTTACTTGCAACTGTAGTGAGAAAAGGAGATAAAAAATGAGCCCCCGTGTTGTGGACTCCATTTCAAGCCTCCACCACTATCCCAGGTACACATTCAATCATCCATTTTCACATTTTTTAATTTTTTTGTATATTTTTCCTATTTTTTGAGTATTATTTAAGTTTTTTTGGTATTATTTAAGTTTTTTTTTTTAAAGTAGCCTATAAGTAAATTTGATTTTACATTTGTAAATTCTTAATTTTGATCTGAAATATTCTTCAATAGTTAAACCCTAAACCCTAAACCACAATCAACAAATTTACAAATCAAAACCAAATCTAGATAGTTAACAAAACAAAATATCAAATTTACAAGATAAAAGATATCTCACAAACATCAAAACCAAAACCAAATTAAAAAAAACCAAAACTAAATGGAAATCAAAACCAAAACCAAATTGAAACCAAACCGAAACTAAATGGATGTATCAAAACCAAAACCAAAATGAAATATCATGGCATGTATCATGGCATAATAGGACCAATTATGCCATGGCATGGCATAATAGGACCAATTATGGACCTATTATGGCATGTCATGACATAATAGGACATATCATGTCATCATGGCATAATATGTCCTATTATACCATGATATGGTATAATAAAATCAAACTATGACCTCTCAAATGTATCGAATAAAGAAAATGAACTATATGCTATTAAGCATAGATAATGTTAACTAACGTATGCATAATCATGTCTATTAAAGATTATGAAATAGATGCTAGTGTATGAGTTATCATAAAGTTTCCATCTCAATCTCAATAGTTTTTTTTTCCTTTTTTTCTTTCACTTTATAATGATTATCAACTTGTTTGACCAAGTTCTCTTCCTCTATGTTAAAAGTCCTAACATTGTAACTTCATTCACCCTAATGGTGTGAACTCAACATTAACACATATATTCTTACACATGGAAATGGTGGGCTACCAAGGCCAAGGTCATCCATAGCTCTAAATGTAAACCTCAAGGATCCTCATTCATGATGACCCTATTTAGATATTCCATTTCGTAAATCAGAGACTTCATAGTTTATACACCAATATTAGAGGGATTTAATTCTCTCCTCTTGTATAATATCTCTAATTTCTTAATGAGACCTTCAAAACATGAATATTCATTAAGAATTAGCCATTGACATAGTCAAATTATTATAGATTTGATAACTATTTTTCTATTATTCCATGACATGACATAAAAGGACCAATTATGGACCTATTATGCCATCATGTCATATTAAGGCATGTCATGGCATAATAGGAATATAGTAGGTCCTATTATCCCATGACATATTATGCCATGATGGAAAATTATGTTCCTATTATGCCATGTCATGGTATGATATGACCAACTATGGACCTATTATGCAATGTCATGGCATAATAGGACATATTATGTCATGATGACATAATATGTCCTATTATGCCATGACATTGCATAATAGGTCCATAGTTGGTCATGCCATACCATGACATGGCATAATCACACCTATTATTCCATCATGGCATAATAGGTCCTATTATGCCATGACATGCCATAATAGGTCCTATTATGCCATGAAATGGCACAATAGGACCGTTTATTCCATGTCATGGCATAAAGGTCCTATTATGCCATGTCATGGTATGATAGGACCAATTATGGACCTATTATTACCATTATAGAAAATGTTGCATGTTGCACCGTGTTGTCTCAAAAATGTAATCTTGACATCAAAAATCATGCTAGAACTATCAAGATCTTTCCATTAAGATATGCTAGTTTTCTCACCAATCACATCACCATCTACATGAAAGATAGTCAATGAATTCATGAAATCCATAGTGAAAACTACTGAGACATCAAAAGACTTTACTTGTAGTAAGATTTGATCCACTATAGTAAATTTCAAATGGACTTTGAATCTTTCAATTATGAATTTGTGAGACTTGGGTTAAATGTTTCTAGGAATTATTTTTTTAGGTATTGGGCCTTTCAACCAATAAACGAAAAAATTTAACCACTTCTAGCAAGCCACCATTCCAATTCCTTAAATCACATATGTACCAAAATTGTTCTTAATCCTCATTAGGCAATACAAAAGTTACCACTATTAGTTATTGGTACCTTTCTAGTGTCTTGGATCATTTTTAGGTGACCATGTGGCCTTTTGGGATATTCTAGTGGGTTATGGGAAGTCAAAAAAATAGGCGAGATGTTTTAAATTTCATGGATTAGACAAAATCCATAATTAAAACCACAATTTGAGCTACTAGACATTGGGGTAACTAAAAATTCATTTTAGAAGAGGGAAATCTAAATGTACAACCTTAAGTAATTAACATTACTCTTCAAATTTTAGATATCGAAATTTAGGCTTGATTCATTCCTAGTACCATTTCAAAGGAAATTCTAATTCTCAAACTTTGATGGGAAATATTTAGCAAGTTATCGGGTGAAAATATTTAGAAGGAATCAAGGAAAGAGAAATAAGGTGGGAGGATGGATGAAAGTTTGACTTAAAAAAATAATGAAAGAATCAATAGAGCTAGAGAATTAAGCATAACTTGAATAAGTGTTAGATGAAGAGAAGTTTGACAACTCAAAAAAGAAGCAAGGATGGCAATTTTTAGAAGGTGGGTTATTGAAATGACAAGGATGATAAGGAACAAGTAGCTAGGTTAAGGGATAATTATGGCATAATAGGTCCTATTATGCCATGACATGCCATAATAGGTCCTATTATGCCATGAAATGGCACAATAGGACCGTTTATGCCATGGCATGGCATAAAGGTCCTATTATGGTTCTATTATGCCATGCCATGGTATGATAGGACCAATTATGCACCTATTATGCCATGTCATGGCATAATAGGACCTATTATGCCATCATGGCATAATAGGTCCTATTATGCCATGACATGCCATAATAGGTCCTATTATGCCATGAAATGGCACAATAGGACCATTTATGCCATGTCATGGCATAAAGGTCCTATTATGGTTCTATTATGCCATGTCATGGTATGATAGGACCAATTATGGACCTATGATGCCATGCCATGACATAATAGGACATATTATATCATGTCATGGCATAATATAATAGGACCTATTATGCCATGATGACATAATAAGTCCTATTATGCCATGACATTGCATAATAGTCCACCTATTATGTCATCATGACATAATAGGTCCATAATAGGACCTATTAAGCCATGACATGACATGATTTTCTTGAATTGCCAACTTCATCATCTAATTCATCTCCAACACTGAAGTACTAATTCACCATGTTTACTTAGTAAATGACCACTTAGAGAGGTTACCATCTAATATATTAGTACTATTCCAACACAAAGTACTAATTCAACATGTTTACTAGAATTGTGACTAATTAATTATTATATAAATTACTTTATATATGTTGATCTTATTTTACTTTTTTTACAAGTTCATGTATGGAATATTTTATATTGATATTAATAGTTGATGCATTTTACAAGAAATGAATACATTAAATTGAATATATAATAGATTTATGAAGCTTCAATGAAAGTTTTTATTAAGTTTTGCGCGCAAATTTTATATTTAAAGATTCAATAGTATGTACATGTATATTTTTTTAAGTTCAATATTATATTATATTTCATGTGTATCTCATTTTTTAATTTTTATTTAATAATGCTTGGTAAACTTTTGAATGTGACCGGTGATGTTGGCATGACACGCCCTCCGGCTCCACGTGAAACACTTTTGACTCGGAGCTATGAACCGATGAGGCCACAATTGGGGGACCTCATCCCCACACTTTACTTGTTCAAACCTACGAGCATAACGGCCCAATGAAGACACAAGGCATGCAAGCACAATGGCCTAGTAGGGGTTTGAACCTTGGTGGCCCCTTCACCAACAAAGTGTTTTAACCGTGACACTACATGTTCGAAGATTCAATAGTATGTACATGTATATTTTTTTAAGTTCAATATTATATTATATTTCATGTGTATCTCATTCAATAACATAGAAATGTTACTATTTATAAATGCTTTTTAAAAAAACTAAAATAGATTCTTCTTTGACATAGAGTTGTATATAATTCATGTATATCTTTATATATGCAGGAGATCTTTGTTATGATGGATGTGTTTGACATAGATGAATTGTTAGGTGAAAGTCCCCCACCGCAACCCCCTCCTCCTCCACCTCCACCCCCACGATTAGATGAAATTCATTCAAGAGAAAGAATTAATGAAAACCTACAAGTTATTGAACAAAATATTACTTCAATCCAAAAATGATCCAATCACACCCCCCCCCCCCCGCCCCCCATCTTCTAGAGTTTGCAAAATCAATGCAAGTTGTTGTTGAGTCAGTTAGAGCAGTTGATTCTCAATTAGATCAATTTCATAGATGACAACAAGAGTTGCATGATGTTTATGCTGATGGATTAACTTATAGGCAAATCACTAATCTTAGAATAACCAAAGCTCATTTATGCCCATATTTTACTAACCCAAAAACAAAAGAACCAATGTAACCTACCCATAAAGACTTTCAATTAGGTGGTGTGATCATCCAGAAATTGCTACACTTCTGTGATAGATGGTGGATGGTTTTTGATTATCCACCACATCGTAATTATGAGGTCCCTTTATATTTTTTGAAAATAAACTTGCAATAAAATCTTTTATAGTTTTAGGTGGAATATAAACAACACAATCCTGTACAAGATCATTACCGTGCAACATACAACATATATATCGAAAAACATCATAATAGTAATGAAACTAAACATGAGTTTTACAACAACAAGATATTCTTTGTTTATTGATTTTAACATACTAGGGTTTGCATTTTTTAAATGATCTTTGACTAATTCATAAATTCATTAACACAAATTCATCACTAATTTTTTTAAAGAATTCAGTTTGAGTCATGTCAAGAAGATGTTTTGGATGAGGATCATGAATTTTTGAGCCCATCCTTAACTTCAAAACATCTCTAGCATTTGATGAAACTCTAGTGTTATCATGCCAAAATTTTGCAATTAATAGTTTAATTTCATCATTTAATTTCATGTTCGACCTTTGAAGTCTACCACTAAAACTCCAACAATGGTTTAGTAGATCAATTTCAATTGTGTCTCTTCTTTTGGCTGCTCTTGACAAGGTTCTACGATGTAAGTTTAAATAGCCACTTATATCACTTAACATTCTTTTATTAACAAATGTTTTGTCAACTATAGCAGTTGTTATAACTCTACGTGTCACATTCTTATCTTTAGATCGACTTGTTTTTCCGATAGAATCGATGGCACTGGAAACAGTAGATACAAATTGCTTATATGATTCATCTTTTCTTTTTGGTTTTGCATAAATACCTTTTTTTTCATGACTTTACATATTTTTAACATTTTTATTAATTGTAGCATTAATTGACATTGGAATCCTAACTTTTTATTATAGAAAAATTGTTTATATAATCTGTTCGCATGTGTTCTGATTTGTCTCCAAGAAACTAACCCATAAAGATTATCTAGCACATTGCTATCAATAGTAAACAAATTACATTCATTTTCTTTCAGAGAGGGTGGTGTAATATTTTCAATTTTTATTTCTTTTTGTATTGGTGTATTAAATTTATATCCAGCTTCATTTAAATCAGCAATTTGATTGGCATCATAGTCTTGGGGATTTAAAAACATACCAGGATTCGCATCCATATGAACATTTACATCAACATTCATACCCGTGTTTGGTTTTACATTGCTTGCGTCCATCATGATCTCTTCAATGGTCTCATCTACAACAGGCACTGAACTAGATGCTTCAATGTTCTCTAATTGTCATTGTTGTGATCTCCGATCTCTTTGGTGTTTTGCCTCCTTCTCTCTTTGTGCTTGAATTTTGTCTGTTGTCATTGTCTTCCTTTGTTTCTTTAAACATTGCTTTAAACCCATCTTTACAAACTCCTCTTCAAAAAATAATATTTCTTTTCACCGAGTTCTTCTGAAATTTGTGTAAAAAAGATTAAAAAAAAGTAGTGCCAAATGCTGTAAAAAATGTTTGTCAGTATGGATTCCAATGAAATCTGGTAAATTGATGAAATCTGTCTTTTTTTTGGACAGTAAAAATGGGGGCCCATTCTGAAAACCAATGGTTAAAAAAGGAAAGGACCCCCATTTTCAAAATGGGAGCCCGTTCTGTGGAAGTTGATTCCACAACCTACCACTTGCCTCGGGATTAGGTCCAGGATAGACCTGGGATGGCCACACCTATACATGGACCTAGAAGTTCAAATCTCCATGAACAAAAGCACAAATATGAAATTTTGAAAGTATTTTAATTTCATATATTATACTGAAACATCATTTCATAACTAACATTTCAACTTCCATATAACTAGTTCTAAGAAGACTTCTGTTCTTACGATATCCTTTTGCATAGTTTGTGAAGGTTATGAACCGAAGTTTCCATAGCCTGATTTTTTTGTCTATGAAGAAAGACCATGTCAGATAATATCAGTGAAGAACAAACTAAGGAGACAATTGCTAGATTGTGATCTCTAACTTGAAAAGAAAAAGTGATGGAAAATGTTATTGTCCCTACAAAATTTGTAAGGTCTTAAATATTAGAAGAATTCTAATCAAAATAACTAAGAAACATTGTAGGCAGCATGGTCACATTGAAGGGGGATATGATTATCATCCATTGGTAAGTTGTTCATTATATCATTTTAATAATTTATATACATAAGAAATTACTTGATGATGAGATCATGATCACTTTTATTTATGTTGATCATTTTTATATAGGTTGAGCACCCTAGGGCACATGATATGGACCAACACAACCCAGAGAATATGGTTTTCGAAATGGAGGAACATGGAGGTGTGGATATCGAAGCTGAAGATAATGATCCCATGGAAGATGATGATGATGCACTAGAAAGCACAATTGAAGATGATGGTACAAATACATTGATCCATGACACATTTAGTATTGGCACAACTGATCATGATGATCAAGATGACCTTGATGTTGTTCATGATTTACCTCTACTTGAGAAGGCACATGAGGCCCTTTACGGAGGCTTCCAAACAACTCTTCTCTCCGTTGTATTATTATTGGTGAACTTGAAGATTACGAATGGTTTACACAACATAACAATATCGTGTATGTTAAGGTATGTCATATATGTCATTATAGTTAATAAATGGTGAATCATGTACCATTAATATTTTTTATATTAACAAATTATACTTTTTGCTATAGATTGATAGGTGAGTTTTTGTTGCCACCATCAAATATTCTACCTCGCTCATACCGAGAATTATCTACCATTATGAAAGATATTGGAATGGAGTATCAAGCAATAGATGTGTGTCCCAATGATCATATTATATATCATAAACAACATGAATTTGGAACAGAATGCCCTAAATGTCATATCAGTAGATATCAAATAGATAAAATAACAAAAAATGTGCCTCGCAAGGTTCTTCATTATATTCCATTATTCCACGTATGCAACGATTATTCAGGTGCACTATCTTGGTACAATTTATGGATTGCCATGCACGCAATAAAAGTCAAGATGACATTATTTGAATGCATGCAAATGGTTCAACATTTATAGACATAGAGGAAAAGTGGCCACACTTTAAAGAAGAACCTCGTAATCTCATGCTTTCATTGGCAGTGGACAGTGTCAATCCATTTGGAGAGTTGAGATTTGTTTACTTAGTGTGACCTATTTAAGGTGCTATTATGTTGGTTGTATAGATGCCATTTTTTATGATATGAAATGACAAATAAGAATTAATAATTTTATTTAATTGAAGATAATAGTTTCAAAAAAGATAGAAATAAGATACTTTTATTCAATTGAAAATAAAGTATTTATAGTATAGAAAATGATAAAATAAGAATATTTTTATTTAATTGAGGATAACGTTTTTACATAATATGAAATGAGTCTTTATCTAAATAGATAAAGAAATTAATGAATGGATGTTTCACGTAGTGGCTAGAAATCGAAGAGGAACTATCTAGTGAAGAAGGGCTGTGAAAAGAATTATATACCCATCTTTATAATTCTCATATAGTTCTTTCACTATTTTTTAAAATCATATTTGTTGATGCGACTATTATAGGGATGCTTTGTGTTTTTGAAGTTAAAGTCAATCAGTACTGTATTTAAATTATGCCATGATATTGTGTTGTGGAGGAGAAGATCAGTAGTGCACGTAATTGAAAACAAATGTGTTCTTGAAGGGTGCTGCATAATAGAGGCAGGTTATACAAAAAGGTTATACAAAAAGGTATACAAAAAGGTTATTAAAGGTGTCAAGATATTTTGACTAAGTTTGGTATCTACTTTAGACAATCATCAGTAATATTTTGTGAAATCTAATACCATATAAATTATAGACTTTGATCCATTATCAATGGACCGAGCATAGAAAATTTCACATATCATTGATATTGAATGCTTTCCAACTTTTGAGTAGAGCATCAACATCTTCATTAAAACCTTCAAAAAAAAAAAAGTTTCTTCATTTACAAGCTTTATTATGGTGATATTGAATGATAAGGGATACTTAGTCTTTAATTTATCTCAATGTATTTCAAAAGATTTTAGTGTAGTCTTTAGTTTTTTTAATTGGATATTATGTGTTTACATTTAGTTTAAACATAAAGGAGGGGTAAAAATTTATTAAAAACAAGAATAAGTACAAAGAAAGGGCATTACATAGCCCTATCAAGCTCTACTAAGTGAGCCATCTATTGAGACAAATTTGGGGGTAACTAACCCCAATCCACTAAATTCCAATCATGAATATGGTCAGAGGCCCATTTGACCAAACAATCAGCAACACAATTCCATTCTCTAGGAATATGGGTAAAAGTAACAAACTCTAGAGAAGCACAGAGGTTGAGAATATGTTCAACAATCAAAGCCAAATGCCAACTAACACCATCTAAATGCCACCTATTCAACAAGTTGACCACAACCTGAGAATCAAACTCACATATGATCATGCAACACCACAATTTACATGCACACTCCAGAGCTAATAAAATGGCCTAAGCCACCATTAAATTATTAGTATGAAGAACCATATAAAAAGAAAAGATAAAATGAACATCACCAGAACTATCTTAACCCACACCTCCAATACCAGCATGACCAGGGTTTCCACAAGGAGAGCCATCTGTGTTAATATTTAAGACTCCCCGAGATGGAGGAGACCATCTTCCCTCCCTATTCACCTTCGAGATAGGATGTCTACATCTATTGCTCTTGAAATGTTGTTGCGGAGGAGGTAGATGAAGACAATTAAAACACTCAACATCACAAGGAACCACCATTTCAGTCATATCACACTTAACCACAACAATTTCTCCCAGGGAATGCAATATTTTCCACCACAAGCGAGGGGCCACCAATAGCACATCCTGAAAAATTAGATGATTCCTCTCCAACAAAAGGTTTCAAATAATGAAGGATGGTCCAATAGCCCAAGAATCTTGAAGGAAGGAAGTAGAAATAGGGACCCTGCCCCACTGATCCACAAACTCAGCCCATGAGGAAACATGTCTGTAGCGCATATTCCACACCCTCCACCAAAAGTGCCAAATCTCCCTAGCATAAGAACATTGTAAGAAGAGATGAGAGACACTCTCCTCAAAGTCAAAATACAACACACACATTGAGGGGCCATTGAAACCACGCTTGCACAAATTATCCCAAGTAAGGCACTAGTTTTGAGCCACTAACCACATGAAGAAATTACACTTCCAGGACAAGACAACTTCTACCAAACTTGCTTCCACCACGAGACCTCAATATCCCCAAACAACTGCCTATCCAGCTGTTTACAACCAACAGACATGGAGTACTTCCTAGACACATCAAAACCATCCCAATCCAAAAAATCAGAGCCCCTCAAAGAATTACAAGCATGGGAAGCCTGAAGCTGAGAAAGGTCATGTGTATCACCCTCAAACCCCCCAAGTGGCCACTCAGAAGGATGCTTCCAGTGAGAGGTAGTAGCCAAACCATAATGCTCAACAATCTTGTAATTCTCAACAATGTCCCAACCTGTCGCAAAAAAACATCACAAAGGGGTTGAAGGTGAGGGAAAGAAGATAGAATAGGTGGGAGACCATCCCAAGAATTTAACCAAAAAAGAGCTTGTGACCTAGAATGACAAATCCAAAAAATCATGCCCTTAATCAGCTGAGCCCCCACTTTCAGAGTATGTCAAATCATAAAACCACTTCCCTTTAGAGGATAGCGAGGAACCTCAGAAGAAGCAACACCCCTAAGATATTTGTGGTTGAGAATATGGGCCCATAACTGGTGTTTATGGGTACACCAATGCCTGTAAATCTTAGCAGCAAGAGCTTGCATGTTCAAGATAGAAGAACATAATCAAAGACCACCCTCCTCCTTTGGTCTACACACAAATTCACACTTAACCAGGCTCCACTTACTAGCTATAAAGTTACCACTCCAAGGAAATTGACGAGAGAGAGCATCAAATTCCCTAAGGAAATACATTGGGGCTTCTTTAACAAAGCACCTTTAGATTAATGGACTTGAAAAGCATAGAGGGGGGGGGGGGGGGGATGAATTAGTGACTCCAAAACACACACTACTTTCAATACTAATCCGTAGATAAATTTAACCAAGCGATTAAACAAAATACATGCTATCCAAAATGAAATAACAGCATCCACATAAAGTAGAACATCCACCATAACACAAGTGTTTATATGTGGAAAACCCAAATAGGTAAAAACCACGGTGAGATGGAACTCACAAGTTAACTATCTGCAGTAATAGAAAACTGACCGGTTAAGGTCTTACAAAGAGCTTTGCTAGGAGCAAATCTTGTTAGAGATTCCAAGCTTGATTAGAAGCTTATACTCTATTAAGAGTACTACCCTGTTAGGAGTAACCTCGCTGGAGGATTTGAGAATCCAAACTAATGGATCACCTTGTTAGAGGATTTGTACAATGAAGCTTGTTAGAGCTTACCTAGTTAAGGGATTTGCACCCGTTGTAATGATTAGAAAACAACAAGAGTAGCTTGTTCTATTTTGAGTAGCACAAGAGTTGCTTGATCAGATCCTTCTAAGTACATTCAATACTGCTATGCATCTTAACACTTATCACTTCTCAACAAAAGATTTTTCACTCTTTTTCACATAACAACTCTCTATCTGTTATCATCTTCTTAAAAAAAATGATTCTCTACGATGTCTTTAAATAGACATACAAACCTTATGTCGGCCATAGGAACACAATTTCCTAGGTGTAGTGAATCTAGACATGTAATCATAACTCATCACAAAAATGACCGCCAAACAAACAGTGTTGGTAACTCTTCACAAAAATAGATACCAGTTAGAGCAGTTTAATACCGGTTGAAATAAAACTAGTGAACCGTTGTTATGGAGTCTTCCACTTGATCTTCTTCTTCATCTTCATTCTGATTCTGATGTCGATCTGGTGTTATCATAGGTTATCTCATAGGCACATATCGGTTGACACAAAGTATTGGTTTAGAGATAAACCTTAAACATATGAGTTGGTAGTGTAAACCAATTGAAGTTACACCGGTAGTCAATGTTATCATATATGTGTGTGAGAGTGTTTCATCAATGACAACAAGTGATGAATACATTCCAATCATCATCAAGCCAACAATCTCCCCCTTTGGCATTGATGGCAACACTTAGAAAATTTTGAGTAATTTACAATACTGCTAAGTGTGCATACACAACATATCTACATATATATGCTTAAGCTCCCTTTGAATGTAACACTGTAATACTCCCCCTTACTGCATGCATAAATACAAAATTTTCAAAAACACACATACATATTAGTACTCCCCCTTTGACAACAATGCCAAAATGATAAAGTAAAATATATACATATATAGAAAATCTGTATCAAAAAGTTCAGCATATATTACATTTTGAAAAGAAATTCATGCATTAGCAATTCTCATGAAAATATTGTCGAAATTTTGCTTCATCTAAGATAGAGCATTCTGCCATGATTCCAGTATGTGATTCATATACTTTGAGGTAGACAACAGTTGCGAATAGAATTCTTCCATTAAATCAAGTGAGCACGTTTCAGGAGTAGCAAGAATAGCTTCTGCACTATTTTGTGAAGAATGTCGATCTGTGCAGTGAGCTGACTCTTGAGTTCTCTAAGAGATTGGAATCTCTTAGCTCTCTCATTGTCATTCCTGATCAGTCTGTCATGCAGTTCATCTAGACTGGTTAAAGACATGAATGGAGTCTTGGAGTGGGACATATGCCTTGCATAACCTTTCTATTTCCTGCTCAGTTTCAACTTGATCTTTAGAAATATCAGAATAAAAGAAAGTAACATTGGAGGTAGAGGCAAGATACTTTCCTCTAGATTCAATAGCTTTCTTCAACAGACTTCTATTATGAGATAAAGCCATTTTTCTATTTTCAATGTTCTTAGCTAGCTTATCTCCATATGCCTTTTTATGGCTCTTCTCAACAGACATTTGAGCAGCATCTTCAAGTGTTTTGATTTGATCAGATGCCTCTGCAACTAACTGACCAAGTTTGCTGATAGGAGTGGGAAGATGTGTGACAGAGGTTTCCGATAGTAATCCAGACAAAATTTCTACAACATTCTGGATTGTCTCTACCTCTAGTCTCTATTCTTTCGCATGAGTTTCCATAACATGAGCAAGCTTCATCATTTCAGAAGCACTCAGGGTATTGATAGGTCCTGAAATACTTAAAGAGTCTTCATCATCTTCATCAAGCAGTTTTTGCTTTCACTTTTCAAAGGATATATGCTTAATGATGGCTCTTTCTGTGTTTGCATCTATTTTATCTTCTGCTTTCTGAGTAGCAGCTTCCTCCATGATCTCCTTTCGAGTGATCTTAATGACCGGTGGAGATTGGGGTTTCTCTAGTTGTTCAGTTGCCTGTTGGGGTTTCTCTAGTTATTCAGCTACCAGTATACTAACTTCCTCTGGTTGAGTAGCCGGTTGATCACCTGTTGTATCCTATACATCTATGATTGAAGAAGGATCCATATTTGGTGCAGTAGTATCTTCAGATTGGTCCACTGAATCCTCAATGTCCTCATCAACATGACTAATTGAGTCATCCTTCTTCTCAATTGAGTAGACTATATCAGCTGGAACAATTTCCTCTATATCCATTTCTGGTAGAGAAACATCATTTTTTATTTCATCCTTATTGACAGATTGGAGGTTATCTACCCTTTGTTTGATTTGACAGGCTAGCTGGTGAGTTTTTGTAACTGCCCTTTTTCCATTAAGAAGCTTCAATCTCCTTATTTTAAAATCAAAATATGCTTTGTATTCCTCAATCAAAGCACTAATTCCATCTGATGATAATTTGGGAAAATACTGTACAAACACTTCATCAATAATTTCCTTATCTAACTGAGTGGCTTCTTCCCATTTTTCTAACAAAGTATTATACAAAGATACTGAAATATCTTTCTCTAATTCATGTGGATATCTACAATAATGATTCAACAAAGTTATTACTTGTTGGTGTATTTTCTTCTGCTCATCTACAGTAAAAGAATCATAATATTCTTTAACATTTTCAAACATGTTCCTTCCCAACATTTTCATTGTTCTTTCAAATATTGTTTCAGGTTTGTAGGTGGCAATTTCTAATGGTGTAGTTACCTTTGGCACTACCTTTGCCTTCTTAGATGTTCTGCCAGTTGCCTTTTCCTTCTTAGGTTCTTCATCAGACTTTGTTCCCTCAGACTCTAGTTGCAAAATTAATTTCCTATTCCTTCTCTTCTTTGGTACACTCTCCTTTTTCTCAATTATTTTAGGTGTTGGTTCTTTCTTTCTTAGGACACTTCAAGTCACCCTTGTAGTTTTCTTCTCAGGATATTTTTCCTCCCTTTTCTTTTTCTTTCCTTTAGCTTTAGCTACAGATTCAGTATGGGTTTCAGCAGGTGCAACTTTGATTGCAAGAATATCCAATTTTGCCTTCTTTTTGTCTATAGGCGATGCTAACAGGGTATTAGCATAGCCGACTAGTAAGTCATCATTGACTTCGTAGCTCATCTTCCTCTCTAGTATCTCTTGCTTGCATTAAGCAAAAATCAGTAGTAACCATGAAGATTATGTCTTTTTCAAACTATCTTACTACATCTTCAGGTATTCTCATTCTTAGACTCATTTTCTTCTGAAATTCATTAAAGTATCTATTGGTGGCAGCCGAAAAAGTATTTTTCGTAGCTTTAATGTTGTTCCTTATCTGATCATTGACTGGTTGTTCTTTGGACCATTCAATGTCACCTATACCAGGTAGAAAGTTTTGAAATTAGAAAAATAACCCAGCCAACAGCTGACCAAACTTGAACTTCTGAGTATTGTCCTTTCTGATGGAATTCAAATTTAGAAATAGTTGGACTCTGATAGCTTCACAGATATCATAGTCTTCATCTTCAACAATCATAATATATGCTATATGAATTGTTGCGGACGGAACACTGTTAAGTCTACTGGAGTAAAATACTTTGTAGCCTATCACCATTGCTGCAAGTTTCACCGCAGGATCTCTAATATTGTTAACAAAAGGTGGAACCGGTTAGCTTGAAGACTGCATCTTTTGTGATTTTCCTCAACTTAGGAAATTTACCGGTTGAGAAATAACCCATTACAACCCTAATGGCTTCCTTGGTAATTGTGTGAGTCCTTTCCAGATACATATTCTCTCCATGTACTCGACTCAGAATTATTCTTATGTGTTCTTCTTCAAAATCTTCAAGAGGGTAGGCGACATTATGAAATCCTTTCTCAAAAACCCTAGCATACTTAGCTTTTATTTTTCCTTCCTCATCATAGAGTAATTTCAGCTGAGTATAGATGTGAAGAGTTCCCATATCTTCAATTTTTCAATCTATATAGCTGGACAAATCACCTTGGATAATGACTCCACTTGGAACTTGCGACAACGCATTATAAGACATAATTTTCTCTGCCTTTACAACTTCCTCAGGCTCACAATGATCAATAATCTCTCTATAGTCTTAGACGTAGATGCCATTTTTAGATAAACAAGATTCAAGATGACGTTCAAAGGAATACCTAATTATCTTGCACATCGCTCCGCTTCCTGGTTGAATTGTTCAAATGCACTCCCGTTCGCTTCTCTACAGCTACCAATTCAGCTTGATTTCTCTTAATCTCAAAGCAATTTGCTAATTCGCACCAAGACTATCTTGCTCCACTTCTGCAATCACTTCAATTCTTTTTCAAAAGGATTAGGGTAAAAATGATAAGGTAAAAATTGTTTTTATCCTTTTTACTGACCGTAATAAATGCTCATACTTTTGGGTTACAAACCCTAATTTTGCCGCTTAAGTGAGATACTAGTTGATTGACACGTCAACACAAAAAGTCTCCAAAATTCAAAATTCAAAATGATTATTTCTCGCTTATTCTATAAAAGGGGTCCGAATTATGTTTTACCATTGCACTCCCCTTAGCTGTTTTAGACAAGCTTAAGTCACTGGTGCTAGACTCTCTTCACTAGGTGAAGGAGTGATTTCTTTTACAAGCGCTTCTTCACTCTTCTTTTTCCATGTCTGATTCATATCTTCTCTTGTTTCCTCAACATCAACCTTCTGCTTGCCTTTCTGGTCCTTAGTAGAGTTGACCGGTTTGTTGTTTCTGGTTCTGCAAAACTTTTCTAGGTGCCCCGGTTTGTTGCAGTGATAACTGACCATACCAGATGATCTCCAGGGTCCTACATTTCCTCTTCCTGTTCTTTTTCTATAGTTCATAGCCACATGACCAATTTTATTGCAAAAGGTACACACAACATTTGTTACCTTTTCCATCTTGAATGGACTAAACATGTTGTCATAGGATCTTTGCCACTTCATGTTCATCCGGTTATCAAAATTTCTTATCCGGTCACCATATGGTCTAGGATGCATGTGTGGTACAGGATTGTTTGCACCATATCTACACTCAATATGTTCATGTCCATACATTCCACAAGTGTATCAATGTCCTTCAAACTTTCTAGATACATAACTAACATTCGTATTATAATTTGCATTTTTGATAAGTTTGTTCCTACAAACATTTGTAGTATGACCAAGCTTATGACAAGCAAAGCAGATAGGTTTGAAAAGTTTCTTACCAGTAGTCTTCTTGACTTTAGTAATATTCTTATTCTTTGCATAGTTGCTCTTGGTACTGGAGGATTCACCTTTTTTAGTTGTATGAAAGCCAAGTCCAGAGATATCACCCTTCATTCTCTATGATTGAATTTGTTCTTCCAGCATGGTAGAACTTTTGACAAACTTTTCCAATTCCTCATTGGTTTCAACAAGCTTAGTGACAAGATCTTCATTATGCTTAGATAGATTCTCTTTCAGAGATGATGCCAATTTGAGGTCTAACTTTAAGTTCTCCTTTTCTTCTATTTCAGCTATTAAATCCTCATGCATGGTGTCTCTTTCCCATTTGATTTTTAGGATCTCTTGATCTTTTTCTTTGATAAGATCTTCAACAGCTCTTCTGGATTCCAGCTCTTGACTCATGCAGATAGTGAGACCTTCCCGTTCTCTCCTTAGATTCAGTTTCTCACCCTGCAACTTTTCAACTTCTTCTGATAAAGCATCAAATTAGCTTTGTCTAAAGAACTATTGTCAGATATTTCTAACAGTTTCTTAGATAGCTCTCTCCTCTTGACTTGAGAAGCTTTCAGTTTACCCCTTAGGGATTCAACTTCATTTCTACTGGCTTCTAGTTCTCTAACCATCTTAAGGTAGCTTATGTCCCCGATGGTGGTTTCAAGATTCTCTTCTAAGCAGTTAGGATTCAAAGAAGTTAGGCTCTGATACCAATTGATGGACTTGAAAAACACTAAGAGGGGGGTGTGAATCAGTGACTCCAAAACACACACTACTTTCAATACTAATCCATAGATGAATTTAACCAAGCGGTTAAACAAAATACATGCTATCCAAAATGAAATAACATCATCCACATAAAGTAGAACATCCACCATAACACAAGTGTTTATACGTGGAAAACCCAAATAGGTAAAAACCATGGTGAGATGGAACTCACAAGTTAACTATCTGTAGTAATAGAAAACTAACCAGTTAAGGTCTTATAAAGAGCTCTGCTAGGAGCGAATCTTGCTCAAGATTCCAAGCTTGATTAGAAGCTTATACTCTATTAAGAGTACTACCCTATTAGGAGTAACCTCGCTAGAGGATTTGAGAATCCAAACTAATGGATCACCTTGTTAGAGCTTACCTGGTTAAGGGATTTGCACCTGTTGTAATGATTAGAAAACGACAAGAGTAGCTTGATATGTTCTGAGTAGCACAAGACTTGCTTGATCAAATCCTTCTAAGTACATTCAATATTGCTTTGCATCTTAACACTTATCACTTCTCAACAAAAGCTTTTTCACTCTTTTTCACATAACAACTCTCTATCTGTTATCATCTTCTTAAAAAAAAATGATTCTCTACGATGTCTTTAAATAGACATACAAACCTTATGTCGGCCATAGGAACACAATTTTCTAGGTGCAGTGAATCTAGACATGTAATCATAACTCATCACAAAAATGACCGCCAAACAAACGGTGCTGGTAACTCTTCACAAAAATAGATACCAGTTAGAGCAATTTAATACCAGTTGAAATAAAACTAGTGAACCATTGTTATGGAGTCTTCCACTTGATCTTCTTCTTCATCTTTGTTCTAATTCTGATGTTGATCTAGTGTTATCATAGGTTATCTCATAGGCACATATCGGTTGACAAAAATTACCGGTTTAGAGATAAACCTTAAACATACCGGTTGGTAGTGTAATCCAATTGAAGTTACACCGGTAGTTAATGTTATCATATATGTGTGTGAGAGTGTTTCATCAATGATAAGTGATGAATACATTACAATCATCATCAAGCCAATATACATGGGGAGGGCTTGGATGACAGACTTGAGAAGAGTAACTCTAGCAATTGTAGACAACCACCGATCAGTCCAATGAGTTTCATTCTTTCTTAACTTATCAAGCATCATCTACCAAGAGGACTTGGGCTGGAAAGAAATGATAAGAGGAATACCCAAATAGAAAAAGGGAAGAGACCCTATTTGAAACCATAAAATAGTTGCAATCCTTTGCTAGATAGCCTGAGGATTATTAAAGAAGAAAATAAAGGACTTTTGCCCATTGACTGTTTGATCGAAGCAGTAAGGTAGATATCCAAAACTTGCTTAAAGGATTCAACTTCCCAAATATGAGCCAACCCCATGAGAGAGGTGTTATCCACACACTAGAGATGAGAAAGTGTTGGCAGACCCAACCCACACTGCCAACCATGAATCAAGCCTTGATAAACCCAAAATTTAAGAAACTGACTGAGCCCCTCTGCCATAATAATAAATAGACAAGGAGAGAGCAGGTCCCCTTGAAAAAGACCCATGGTAGAACCAAAAATCTCTAAAGGTTCACCATTCACAATAACTGAAAATGAGGAAGAAGTCACACAACTCATAGTCCAACTCACCCAATCAGCAAAAAACCCAAAAGATAACAGAATCTTCTACAGAAAACTTCATTTAACTCTGTCATATGCTTTGGCCATATCAACCTTAATAAACATAGACCTATCCTTAGAGATCACCATGGAATGAATGACCTCATAAGAAACTACCACCCCATCCAAAATTTGATTACCCACCACAAAGCCTCCTTGCTCCTCAAAAATGGTAACTGGTAGACAAGATTTAAGCCTCATCAATCAATTTTATCATAATCTTGTATGACACATTACAAATAACAATAGGTCTAAAGAATTCAAGCTTATTATCACCTTCCTTCTTAGGAATGAGGATCATAAAAGTAGCATTCAGGGCATGCAACATCTTCTTATTCTAAAAAGACTCATGAACAACCTCTAACAAATCCAGCTTCACAATATCCCAAAACTCTTGGAAAAATTCAACAAGGAAACCATTAGGGCTAGGGGCTTTCCCCTTATCCATTCCAAACACAACCTCCTCCACTTCAGATAAAGTAATCGAATGAGTAAGCGAAGCATTCAAATTATTAGAGATCAAAGAAGGAATACATGCGAGATCCATATCTTCATCAGCCTCCACAAGAAGTGAATCCTTTGTAAATAGAGAAAAGCATAACTGACAAGCCTCTTTGGACACAGCCTATTGTGAAGAAATCATAACACCTTGAGAATTAACTAGATAAGAGATGTAAAACTTATTCTGCCAAGCCTACACAGAATGATGAAAAAAAGTAATATTCTTATCACCCTCTTGAAGCTAATCAATTATAGCTATTTGTTTCCAAAATATCTCCTCATGAAGCTCCCACTCCTCCACCAATTTCAAAGCCTAGGACTCAGCATGCCCAAGAGCCTCTCAAAATCCCAAATCCCTAATCTGGTGAGTAATAACAATAAGATGCTTCAACAATCCCCTTTTATTGGCCATTAAATTGCCAAAACATGACCTATTTCATCACTTAAGATGATACTTGACATATTGTAGCTTCTTGATAAGGGAAAACATAGTTGTACCATATGCAAGGGCTCCATCTTGCCACCACTGAGCTACGAGATCATACAAGGAAGAATCGCGAAGCCACAAGCTAAAATTTGAAAGGAGGATTCTTTGAATTAGGAAAAGAAGAAACTCAAAACCTAATTGGCCAATAATTAGAGTCGCACCAATCAATAATCTCAGAGCAAGTGACCAAGCTTCTTCCAACCCAAAACCCAGAGATAATAAATCTGTCCAACCTCTCTGATATCACTTTTGGCCCACTCCTATTAGTCCAAGTAAATATTCCACTAGAGGGTTTAACATAAACAAGAGCAAGATAATCCACATTTAACTGAAAAACATCTGAAGTAGGACCCAGCCTAGGCAACCCCCCTCATTTCTCCTCCAAACATAAAACAAAATTGAAATTTAGCTAAGATCCAAGGAAGACAAGGAGCACAAGCCCTAACATATTAGATACTAGCCTGAAGATGGATTTTGTCATGAATGTCAATCAGAGCATAAATATTACTAATCAAAATAGTCTTACCAGATTATAAAATAGAAGTCACCAGAGAGATAAAGGAATGACTAGAGATCCACCAATGAAGGACAACCTTACGTGGATCTTAGAAAAGAGCCAAACCTCTTGAACTTCCCCTGGATCCAATACAGTGACACTGACCAGAAAACCAAATACGAGGAGCATATTGAAGCATGAAGTCTACCTAAAGCTTAGTATCCTGAACACAAAAGATATTAGGTTAATGAACCACAATCAAATCCTGAATAGCCTTCTGATGGGAGTTTCTATTAAACCCCCTTGCATTCCAAGAAATAATAATCATCATGAAGGTTGAGAAAAGTGAGTATCAATGGTCTTAACAGACCAAGATTCCACTAACAAATCCCTAGTAGATTTAATCTTGTCCAAATCCTTCTTATGAACAGCTTTAGAGGAATTTGCAAAATTCCCCTTCTTGAGACTCGGGCATTGCAGCACCCCCAGATCAGGAGCCAATCCCTGGCCTTGAACTAAAGACAACACCTCCTTAACAAGGTCCACTAAAACAATATCATCGTCAAAAGAAGTAGAAAGCTTAGAGCCCCCCTTCTCCAAAACCCCAGAATTGTCCTTCACAATGATTGCCTTCTCCAACCCTGTATCCATACCAAAGGTCCCAGACAAAATCTTAAGAGGCTTCCCCTCCTCCAAAGCCTAATTACCCAAGACCTGAAAATGATTGAATTCCTAATCACTCTATCTATCCTTGAAGGCCAGCTTTTGATCCCTCCCCTTAGCCTCTAGCTTAAGAGAAATAAAGCCATCCTTATTGGGGGGGCCCTCAGCCATAGGCATTTTTCCTTTAACACCCTTCTCCACTAAAGGCCCAGATGAAGGAGAAGAAGAAACCCCATCCTTTTTGGATGCTCGAGGACATTGACACTGAAGGTGTCCATACTCATGACAAAGACGATATCGAAAAGGGAGGGACTTGTAATCCAACTATTGAACCCACGAAGCATTGCCAATACAAATTTCCTAAGAATCTGACAATGGATTGCTTAAATCATTTTCAACAAAAATATGAGAAAAATAAAATATCTTTTTATCTAGAGTATCCTAAGCAATAGCAACCGAGTTCCCCAACAAAGCAGTAATTCACTAGAGAATATCCTCTCGCCAAAATTCCAATGACAGCCATGGGAGACATACCCACACTGGAACCCATGAAGGAAAATCCTTTGCCACATTAAATCATCCATGTCAAAGCTTCATAAATAAGACAACATTATTATAAAAATATGGCCCTCCTTCAAAAACTCAATTTCTATCCGAAAAACAAGAAACATTAACCAAGAAATAGCCATTCCCAGCCACGAAAATATCAAAATCACCCTCAATCTGCCAAGAGTGATGCATCCAAGACTCTAAAGTCGAGAGAGGGAAACGAATACCCAAGAACTTAAAAATTAGGACATGCTGGCTCTAATAAGAAAATTCCTCCTATACTGATTCAGGAGAGATAACCAAGATTGGCTGATTATGACTCCTCGAAAAATAACCATTCACTTTCTTGAGCTTAGAGCTCTCACCCACAAAAGAGGAATCTGAAACTCGTGCATGTAAATCTGTAGAGAAACATGGAGACAACTTCTCACCAACAGGCACCAAGCTTTTTGAAGCCCCAACCACTCCACCACACCCCAAGCATGAGCCTCTCACTAATAGAAGAAGAAAACAAAGAAAAAACCCTTGTGGAGCCCTCGACACAACAAAATTCAACCAAGGCAGCAACCTCCATGGACCACTAAACCCCCAACATCCATGAAAATACACCGTAACAAATAGAATTGAAATGGGAGGGACCCCCATTTGCCACACCACCGACCCCAAGACCCTCAAAACCCCTCAAAAACCCCACGCACAAAAGAAACAAAGAAAAAGTCAGGGCCCACGAGCCCTAGCCCCGACACCCAACTTCGCTCCTCATCGCCACCATATCATAACAATTCATATATTACCATTTCATTGGACCAACATTTAGTTTAACTTGCATAGTTGTAGTGAATATACTATAATAAGAGTAGATTATATATTCTTTAGTGTAACTCTTGCCTATTTTTCAGTATTTGGTATCATATTCCCTCCTTCCTATATGTGTATATATGTATGCATGCATGCATATCTATTCATATGTATGTATTCCTCTAGCTTGTTATTCATTCATGTTTTTGAGCTCTCGTAATGTTGTTTTTGATTTCTTGTATTTGCTAGAAAAAAAATATTTTGAATTATTTCTTACATTAAGTTCTATATGCTTTCATTTTTTTTTTAATCTAACAAATTGACATGTGGCTTATATTATAAATTTAAAAGGGGTTGTTGATTATGAGCCCATAGATAGGTAACATTACAAAATTTAAACTATTAACATGCCCTAATATTATGATTTTCCGCAATGAACAATAAACTATGGGATTCAATTTAACTATAAATCATGACCTAAATGAACATTATAAATGGTTTTTCATATAGAAACCTTAACATAATCCTTAAAATAATGATCAAGGGCAAAATGAATATAATAATAACAATGATTGATTTTCCTACATGCATCTTAATTCAAAACTTTGTTCAAAATATAAAAAGTAAAATTAGAACTTATATCAAACATAACTATTAAATATAATGAATTCAACTAGATTATATAAAAAGAATTGTAAATAATATAACTTAATCGTTATTTAAATAAAAAAGAATATTAAAATATATTATATTGATATACATTTAACAAAAAATTAAATTAAAAATAAGACACTTTTTCCAAACAGATTATTTAATTTCAATAAAAAATACTTCATATATTTAAAATAACAAAATAATTCATTCATGATATTTATGGGAATGGTAGGGGGAAATTATTTATTATTTTTCTAAAACAAAGATGCAAATGATAAAAGCAAACTATTAATGACACTTCTAGATTTTCATTTCTCCTACACCGACTTCAATCTCTAACCTTGCATTTGTTTTTCCTTTAACGCTCTCAAGCTCAACACAGAGCCTTCAAGAAGAGGTAGGTGCAGAGTCCAGTGGTGAGCATCAATCTGCTACAGAAATCCTGGTAAGCATTGATTTACATTAATTTTCTGGAAGGTCTAAATGAACCATGACTAAAAATTAATGCGACCCAATTTAAAATTCATCCTACAAAATAAAAACCAGCAAGTCAAAGTGATCAAATAAACATTATAAATTTTATTTTAAAGTTCATCCTGCAATATACTTGTTAGTTTTTTCCACCCAAACAATATCTATTATACATTATAATATTTTATTTTATGAATATTTCAAATTTCTTAGACTCATAAATTAGAATAAAGTCACGATTTTCTAACTATTAAGTATAATGCTAAATATCTATTTTACATATTATTTTTTATTTTATGATTATTAAGTTCATATGCCCATGAATTAGAATAAAGTTATGATTTTTAAGCTATCAAAAATAATGCTAAATATCTATTTTACATATAATTTTTTTTTTTATGATTATTATTAAGTTCACAGGTCCATAAATTAAAATAAAGTTATAATTTTCAAATTTATAAATATACTACTAATATTAGCAGCACTTGTTCCCTTCTTTGTATATAAATCCCAAACAAACTAAAGAAAACCATACACCCATTTCTGATAGCAAAATAAGATTTAAATTGCTCCTAGCATTATTATGACTTTCTTCCATGTCAATCTTAATAGATAAGTTTGTATCTCATGTTTTTTTTTTAGTAAATTGGAAGGCATAAAGCATTATAATAAATTTTTTAAAGATGTGATCTATATTAATAGTCATGTATTTTAAATTATATTTTTTTGTATTTCATACATGAGTTCGCAGGCAGACATTAAACCATGCACGCCACCCAATGATAACTTTACTATAAAAATGATTACTTTACTATATTAATTCTATGAGATTTCTTGTCTAGCAGCACTTTAATTTTGGAACAGAAGATGCCTCGTGTTTAATTCAATGTTGTTCACCCAATTCAATTTGATTTTTTCTTGAATTTCATTTTTTTTTTATCATTTCCTTTTTTTTTTGTAATCATTTTCATTTCTTAATGGTGCTTAAATTTAAGGTTGAGAGGCTTAGTTTTCTTGTATTTTTGCTATCAATTTTCAATTTTTATTATAGTATTTTTTTTTTATCGGTAAAGGCAGAGCCGAGATTTATATTAATTTGAATTAATTATAGAATCTTCATAGCTGAGAGACATAGCATAAAACCATTCTCTGCAATCCCAGTAAAAAAAAGATTTCAAAAACAGGCAGGAAACCATTATCATTATGATTTATCCTCTTTTTTTTTAAAAACCCCACAAAATTATGCAGTCTTGAGATAATAGAAAAAAAGTTTATATGGCAAGTTTCCAACTGCCCAGACAACAAAGATTTTAAAAATAATAAGAAACCAAAATAATCTATATACGATTTTGGATTAAGATTCGAGGAAAAAAATTTCATAGCATCAAAAAGAAAGCCTAGCTTGCACTAGGAGGATCAGGTTGGGGCAGATCAATTCTCTCTCTTCCTCGGCCTCTACCTGATGGACGACCACGACCATGAAAAGAGACCCAATGACCTCTCCTTGAACCACCCCTACAATTTTGGTCGGCTTGGGGCTCTATGTTTGCAACTTTCAGGGGCAGGATTCCATTGAGTCTTGCAAATTGAAAGAGATCTTCCTCTTTTCCCTGAGCCTCTGGGTTTTCTCCTAGGAACCGCCATTTGAGGTAGCTCAAACCAACTCTAATGAAGACTCTGTGTCTGTCCAAATCTTTCCCCTTCAAATCCAGCAAGAAAGGATAATATTTGATGAGCTCTCCATGAGCATTGAAGAGAATCCAGTCGCTTGGCCGAGGTGCCCCAGAGTCGTGGAGGGCCTTATTCAATATTTCTTGGAATTCCTGAAGAATTTCCTCAGGAAAGATCTCCTTAGTGAGGCTCCAAACAACTTGCTTAGGTATTTTTTGGTCCAATAGAGAAGCCACAAATATAGATGAAATGCTAGTGTTGTCTCACAGGTACTCTTCCCTATTCAGATGTGCGCTACCTAGAATCATCTTTACTACTAGCAAAACTGGAGGGTTCACGTGAATGAGGAGATGCTTCAATCTCAAATCTGTGATCTTTTTGAAAGAGACCTGGCATGTGGATGTCGAGAGGGAAATGGGAGTGTCTGCACCAAAGCATTAGGAGGGCCTTGGGTAAACACTCATAATGAATCCAAATGGTTCCTCAGATGACATGGTTGATCAAAGAAAAACCAACAAGAGAGAAAAGAAAACTAGTATGAATTATGAGAAAATTTTGCAGGATAGAAATGGAAGCAGCGTGTAGAAAATGCTTCAACAGGATAATGAGGAACGAGTTTGGATTAATAACTCCATCGAAGGTGATGAAGAATAATTGTCCAGGGCAAACCAAATCTCCTAGGAGCAGATAAAAAGAGAAACCTACGACCAACACATACGTAGGGTACAAAAATGATGGTAGAAGCCAGCTGGAGCTTCGGGAAGCATAGATAGGAGAGAGATTAGTTAGGATAAGCGAAAGGTTGGCATGAGCTAAACTAAGCCCACCACAAAACCTAGGGCTAAGTGGAGATTTGAGTTCAAAATAAATATAGCCGTTGACCCAACCCCGCCAAAGGGGTGCATGTAAAAATTAATACAAAAACTAAAATTTGCCCACCTCAAACAAGATGATGAAAAGCATTTTTCCAAGACTCTACATGGATGAAACCTGCTAAATGATCTGATCTACTTTACCACTAATCTGATCACCCTGCTCCCACCAGTGAATGAAAGTTCTTTGAGCTACTATTTTTGATAAGGCATCTATCGCTGCATTAGCTTCCTTGTAGGTATGTTTAGCTTCATAATGCTCAATTATGGTCAAATTTTCTAATATTTTCTCTAAAATTGCTTGAAGTCTCCAATTTGGAGTTTTTTCTTTCTAATTGCATTTATTGCTATCTTCGAGTCTCCTTCCACTGAGACATTTCTTAAGCCATGGTTGATGCAATCCATCTAACCAAGTTGCAGAGCTATGAATTCTGCTATATTATTGGTGTCTGGTGGAATTGGATTTTCTATTTTCCCTATGATTATTCTTGATTGATCTCTGATTACGTAACCTATTACAAAGGGGCCTGGGTTACCTTTGGAGGCCCCATCAAAGTTTAATTTTACCCATTCAGGCTTTGGGGGGGATCAGGTTGCATCTTTTATAGCATTGATTTTTTGACCAAAGGATGGAGGAATTATGATCCCTTGCCACTTTAGCTTGATACTTTCATCCCATGAGGAGAAGACTTTGGACTGATCCAAAGAAAAAGCTATTTTGTAGTTGACTGAGTCCACTATTGCCGATTCAATTGAGTTTAGGATTGATTCTGACCTCCTAGCTTTGCCTTCAAATAGCCTGCGATTCCTTTCTTTCCAAATTTCCCAAAATAAGCATGATGGGGACACTTCCATAATTTGACTCAGGGAGCTCTCCTTAAGAGGAAGGGGGCAACTTTGGAAAAGAGACTTAATGTCATTCGGCAGGGCAATAAACAAACCCAGCTTAGCACAGAGCCATCTCCAACATTTAGAAACAAAGGGGCAATTCAATAGGAGGTGATCCACTGACTTTGACTGGGCTTTACACAAAATGCATCTTGATGGTCCTTCGTAACCCATTCTTGTAAACTTATCTGCAGTTAGAATTTTTTTTTTGAAAGGCTAGCCATGCAAAGATGTCTGCTTTTGGGATAATTGGGGATGTATATTTTATTAGAAGAACGTTTTTGATTAAAAAAGCAGTGAGAATGTTATTAGAAGAATGCTGGTCTTTTGTATTTTTTTAATTTTTTATTCTTTTAAATATTATTTAGAAAAATAGTATACAAATCCAAATAATGTTGAAGTGAAAAATGTGATTTTGTGATTTTATTTTTTTGTATTTATATGTAAAGGATACAAGCATATATTTTTTTCTTTTAATTTTTGAATTCAAATATCATTTGTAAATATAAAATTATATTTTATTTGATTTATTTGGTATTTAAATTAGTTTTTATTTAGAATTTGTGATTTGAATTTTATTATATAGTATTTTATTTCAAAATGATTCACATATCTTGATCATTTAATATCTTGAATTAGGCCACTTAATGTCCTCTTCATTACCAATTTAAATCCTTAGTTAAAAACTTTTAATTTAGTGACTACAAACATACATTTATAAGCATTGTATGGGTGACTAGTATAATCGATCAAGAATCAAATAATCACTTCAAAGACAAATTATATTATGAACACAATAAAGCTACATTTATCCCTCTCTCCTCTCGATTTATCCCTCTTTTTGTCCCTCTATCTTTTTATCTCTCCCTCTCCCCTCTGTATCCCTCTCCTTTTGTATCTCTATCTCCATACCTATCTCAATCTTATTCTTTGTCTCTATCCCCTACCTCTATCTTCTTACCCCTCTCTGTCTTTCTCCATCCCTATTGCGAATATAACATGATCATGTTGGTAATAGTGCTTGATTATCTCTTCTCTATAAATTGAGCTATCTCTCATCTCCCCCTTCTTCTCTTCCCCCTCTCTATCTACTTAACTTTATCCCTCTTACCCCATTCTTCTCTCTCCCTCTACTTATATCTCTCTATCTCTCCCTCCCACTCTCTCTATCTCTATATCTTTCTCACACACTATTGTGACATAATCACACATCGCCCCATTGCAAATGGGGACCCCACTTTTCTCTTAAGCATAGTTGTAAATATAATTGTCCTAGTTTAGTATAGTTTAGAATTAGTGTCTTTTAAAATCAAAAAACCAAAAAAAAAAAAATACAAAAATACAAAAAAAAACTCCAAAATTGAAAAAATACAAAAAAATTCAAAAATAAAAAATAAAAAAAAATTCAAAAATTAATTTTTTTCTGAAAAATTGAAAATTTTGACTGAGACATGGTGTACATCACACTTTGCTTTTACATATGTCACACTTTGCTTTTACATATGTTGTGCTTTGCTTTCACATACGCCATGCTTTTCTTTCACATACGTAGTGCAGCGATGTCACGTTGCGATCATGCAACAATGTCAGTAGGCTCATTGATCAACCAACATCATGCCACTATGTTTGCTAACCGCAACTCGGAAGGAAAATGATTATCATTAATGTGACTTCATTTTGAACTTGATCGATTGGTGTAAGTATCGAATTGAAGGAAGGATTATCAAATTGACATTAGCAACCCGATAAGGGTTGTGAGCTAGCATCAAGGACATACAATTTTGAGGTCATTTGACAAAATACAAAAATTAGCTTACGTTGGTGCAAGATCATAATATGCAGCATAGGGATTATTTTTTCATGTTATAAACTATGCTTATGATTATGACTGATCCAACTTCTTATATCTTTCTTTGACAAGCTGTTATCTTGAGATTGTTATGTGATCTTGGTTGATTTAGTCTTCTTGATTATTATTATAATTATTTTAGAACTCTTATAAGAGTGGTCAAGCGGTAGGAGTATAACCTAGGATTTTTATGATCAACTATCATACCGTGACACTAACTTGAACAAATCTTGCAGGTGCATGGTTCGACAGAATCGTGACAGGCGCTTATCAAGGAAGACACAGAGAGTGTCATCTTCAAGTCAAAGATCAAATCATATTGGAGCAATGTAGGTGACATCAACCTTGGATGCATCGACATGAATAAGTTTCAAAGCACACTTTACACCACTAGGCCAACAGGATGTGCAAGAGTGAAGATTGAAATTGGGATCGTCGATGCAGTCGACTTCCTCTTAGCAGTGCAGTGCAATGAGCTCATTGTTGAATGCTTGAGGTGCTACAATCTTGATAAAAGAGTGACTACCGCACTAGATGAGAGAGATATCTTATCTCTTTGATGAAGCAATTAGTGAAGCTTCACATACCTCAATTAATGAACATGATATACATAATCCATGATAGCGCGAAGGTAGTTTACGACAATGGTCCAAATAAATATTTTGGATAGTCAACAGGTATTGGTTATCAAAGATTAAGGCGAGCTCTCATCAAGGGGAACATTGCACTCCAAGTCTTTACAATGCAGCTAATAGGATCCTCGAGTCACAAGCTCATGAAAGATAGGAATAGGAGTCACGCCAGGTGCAATCTACATTTCATGGCAAGATGAGGATCATACATAGGTAAGACAAGGTCTACATTGGATGCAAATGCAGGTGATCGCAAATGTAGGTGATTGCGAATGCAGGTGACCAAGACATGCAATCATTTCAAAAGAGTTAATCAAAGTTAGAAGGTTGACATGAGCGGAGTCATCGCCACATCAAGCACTCACACATGTTGAGTATCCAGAGATATGTCACTTTCAATTACACACTTGTGATGAGTTACAGAGAAGTGAGAGATAAGGTGGTGCCTAATCATCATTATATCTGATCACATTATTTTACGAGAAGGCATTCAGATTCGATGAACCTAACAAAGGAGATAACCACCAGATGGGCACCAAGATCGATGTTACCTACCCTCATCACTTACTGGTCAAATTTTCCAAGGACATGTGTCCTCTCAAATGTAATCATGTCATTGGTCAAGCATTTAATGCTTTGTAATGGGTTCAACAAACCCAATTAGGGTTTCTATCTTGTAATATTGGCCATTGATCTAAGCCATTGAATGTAATCAGAGCACTATATAAGGCCTCACTTCATCATTTGTAAGGTTAATAGTTAGAAAATAGTCAAGAATCAATAGTTAGTAGTCAATAGACATTAGATATCTAGCATTTTAGAGTGGAGTGGAAAGGGAAGGCAAAGATTGTTGCCAAGACATTGTTGAAAAAGACATGTAAACTTCATTGAAGAAATGGTGAATTCTATGTGTTGATTCAACAATTTGCATGGTCTCTATACTTCTCAATTTGATTTCAAGTTATTTAGATGAATGGAAGACTTGTGTGATCAATGGTGAAATTTGCATATCCATATTACTAACACTTTGTCGATGGTAAAGTGCCTTGCGTGGTCAACTGGATCCATATTAGCCTATACTTAACTTCAATTATCATTCCTTCATTGATATGCATCAACATGATGGTGCTTATGCTTGCAGTGATGATTTGAACATTATAAAGCTATCCTTAGAAGATCACACTAGCCTTGTGGAGATGTTCGTTGCATGCTGAAGCAAGACTTAGTTAGAGTTTTATCAAAGATCATTCATTGCTCCTACATTCTTCTAAGAGTTAGACTAGATCTCTCTTCAACCCCTACTGCCTTTTTTTTTAATCAAATCAAGTGAAATTCCAGGTTCTAGCAACCATTCAATCATTCAGGTATTCAATGTAAGTCCCCTTGTAGGTACAACAAATTACATCAATATAACTGAAGCTATCTGACCCGTTAAGACCTAACATAAGAGAACATTGGACTCATCTCAAATGATCCTTATGCGAATCTTCAGCATTTGAGAGTCTTTTTATCAAGAGATGATAGAGTACCTTTGGTATTTTATTCTGTGTTTGGGGTAAATGCACAAAGATGGGGGATCAAAAAGGGGTCTAAAGATGTTACTTTTTTTTTAAATCAGTAAAGTCTAAACTTTGACGAGAAAATGAAGATAGTTACACTCAAAATATGAGGATGCAGTAAGAACAAGAGTTGTAGTACTCTGAGTCTACTTTCTAAACTACTAATGTTTTTTGAAAATGTTGGAGATTACGGGTTTCAAGAAGGGGGAGCACACAAAGTGTTGTTGTTTTTTTAGAAAAAAATAACATAGCACTTAGTGTGCTCCCCCTAAAATGTCAACTTTTTTGGGGAATTTTTAAAATCGCTCTAGTGAGAAATTAGCTAACACCATCTAGTTTATGCCAGATATTTTGGCTAATATTTTAATGAATATATGAGTCTAGAATCTGAAAAAAAAAAAAAAAAAAGATCAAAATTTAATAAACGAGTAAAAATCTATGGCCGAAATATGACATGTTGGTTTTTGACAAAAAACTGACACACTAACAAAAGAAATTATGGATCAAGACCTTAACATTATCAAAATTTGAAAAGAATTATATGGTAGAGTAGCTAAGAGAGAGCTTGATGATTGTATGGTTTTTTGTTTTAATTTCATTGAAACATGTGCAAACCTGATGTAGAGCATGAACAAAAAAGTAAGAAAATTTTCAATATTTGCTGGAAAACACATCTCAAGCCTGAGAAGGGCATCCAAGCCTAGTTGGATTCCCAAGGCAAATCCAAGCCAAAGTCATGGTGATTTCCAAGGCAGAGAGTTTGGTGCCCACACCAAATTTGGCACCAAATTGAAAAAAAATTTAAAAATTCATTTTGTGTGTGCCAAATATGGCACACACCAAATGAATTTCATAGGATTTTCTCATGTTACAAAGCAAAAAGTGTTCTCTTCCTTGGAATATATACATAAAATATATGTATAAGTCACATTTCTATTTTTATTTTTTCTTTCTTATACTTTAAGTTATATTTTATGTATATATTGTCAGGATGTTATAGAGTGGCTCCAGATCTCTAGGAGCTATAATGTAGATTCTAGTTTTTTGAGCATGCTCATATCAACATTATCTCTTTGGTCTCTTCCTTGAATTCTCCCTCTCTCTTCCTTAACCCCTATCTCACTCTCTCTCTATCTCCATATCTCACTCTCCTCTCTCAAGTGTATCTCTCTCTCATTCTCTCCCTCCCACTCCCTTTCTCCTTTTCACTTAACTCTCTCTCTCTCTCTCTCTCTCTCTCATTCTTTATCTCTTAAGTCTCTCCCTCTCAACCTCTATTTCTCTATATCACTCTCCTCCTCTCTCAGATGTATCTCTCTCCAACTCTTTCCTTCTCTCCTCCCCCTCCCTCTCTCTCTTTCTAACTATTTCTCTTTCTCACTCTCTCCCTCTCTTCACCTCTCTCTCTAGTCTCTTATAATCTCCTTCCATCCCTTCATCCCTCTCACTTAGGCTCTCTTTATCTCTTACTCTCTCTTTCTCTCTCTCTCACCATTCCTACCTCCACCTCTTAGGTATCTCTCACCTTCCATGCCTCAACCTCCTAGGTCTCTCTCAAAATCTCGCCATCCACCTCTCAGGTCTCTCTATCTCCTCCACTCCCTATCTCTCTCTCGACCTCTCTTAGGTGTCTCTATCCCATCCTTTCCCTCCCCATCCCTCTCTTTCTCTCTCCTCTCTTTGGTGTCTCTATCCCATCCTTTCCCTCCCCATCCCTCTCTCTCTCATTCTCCCTATTTCCCTCTATCTCTATCTCTCCCTCTTTCCCTCTTTTTGTCTCTCTCTACTTTTCTCTCTCCCTATCTCTCTTCCCCTCACATTGAATTTATCTATCTCTCTATCTCCCCCTCTCTCTCTCTCTCTCTCTCTCTCTCTCTCTCTCTCTCTCTCTCTCTCTCTCTCTCTCTCTCTCTCTCCCCTTCCCCCTCCCTTTCTCTTTCTCTCTCAAGTCTCTCTCTTTTCCTTTAACTCTTTTTTTCCCTCAAGTCTCTATCTCTTTCCCTCTAAATATTTTTCCCTCCCTCCCAACCCCTCTCTCTCTCTCTCTCTCTCTCTCTCTGGCCCTCCCTTTCTCATTTTCTTAGCTATCTCTCTCTCTCTCTCTTTCCCTCTCTCCCTCCCACTCACTTTCCCTTTCTCTATCAGTTATCTCTCCCTCTCACCCTCTATCTAGATCTCTCTCTCCCCTTCTCTCATGTGTCTCTCTCTCCCATTCTCTCCCTCTCTCCATCCCTCCTCTCTCTCTCTCTCTCTCTCTGAGGTGTCTCTTTTTCCTATTTTCTCCATTTTTACCTCTCTCCCTATCTCCTTCCCATTATTTCCCCCCCTCTCTCAAGTGTCTCTCTCTCTCACATTCTTGCCCTCTCTCCCTCTCTCCCTTTCCCTCTAACACTCTTTCTTTCTCTCTCAAGTATCTCTCCCTCTCACCCTCTCTTTCTTTCTCAAGTATCTCTCTCTCTTTCCCTCTCTCTTTTCTCTCCCGCCCAAGCCTAACTTAATAGAGAGAGATAGAGCCTAAGTGAGAAGGAGGAAGGAATGGAAAATGAGTAAGAGATGAGAGAGAGAGCCCAAGTGAGAGAAAGGGGGAGGAAGGGAAGGGTTGAGAGAGAGGTTGATGGAAAGAGAAGAAGAGACTAGAGATAGAGAGAGCCCATGTGAGTGAAAGGGAGGGAGGAAGGAAGGGGTTGAGAGAGAGATTTGAAGTGAGAGAGATGGAGGAAGTGAGGGGTTGAGGAAGGGAGAGGAGGAGAGAGATATCTCAAGTGAGAGAGAGGGGGGAGGAAGGTAGGGCTATCTCCCTCTCTTTTACTCAATCACTACCTTCCCCTCTCTCACTTAGGCTATCTTCCTAGTATATACTTCTCTTTCCATCAATCTGAGCTCCCTTCCTACCTCCATCTCTCTCAATTGGTCTCCCTCTCTTTCCATCAACCCTCTCTCTTCCTCAGCCCATTCCTCTCTCTCTCTCTCTCTCAACCCCTACATTCCTCCCTATCTCTCTCTTACTTGTGCTCCCTCTTTGGTCTCTCCCTCTCTTTTCATCAAATCACCTTCCTTTCTCTCTCTCACACTCTCTCTCTTAGATATCTCTTTCTCTTTTCATCAACCCCTACCTCCCTCCCTCCCTCCATCTCTCTCACTTTAGCTCTCTCACTTTAGCTCTCTCTTTTCCTCAACCTCTTCCTCCCTCTCTCACTTAATCTCTCTCTCTCTCCCTTGGATCTCTCCCTCACTTCCCATCCCTTCCTCCCTCTTTCCATCAACCCCTCACTTCCTCCCTCCATCTCTCCCAATCTCTCTCTCTCTCTCTCTCTCTCTCTCTCTCTATCTCTCTCTCTCTCTCTCAACTCTCTCCCTCAACCTATTCCTTCCTCCCTCACTCTCTCTTTCACTTCACCTCTCTCTCACACAGTTGGGATCTCTCTATCCTTGGTATTTTCCATTCTTTCCATCTCTCTCTCTCTCTCTCTCCCTAGCATTTTCATTTATTTCCATCAACCACAGAGAAGAGAGAAGGAGATACAAAGAGAGAGAGGTGAAGAGAGAGAGAGAGAGAGAGAGAGAGAGAGAGAGAATGCTAATACAAGCATGTTGATTACTGAAATTTATATGAATACACTAAAAACTAGAATCTTCATTATAGCTCCTAGAGATCTGGAACCACTCTCAAACATCCTGACAATATATACATAAAATATAACTTAAAGTATAAGAAAGGAAAAAGACAAATATAAATGTGACTTATACTTAAATGTTATATTTTATATATATATTTAGACAAAAGGAAGCTAGAAGAGAAGGATAAATTGCACCAAATTGAAAATGCACTTGTCAAAATGCAAATACATTTGGCGCACACCAAATTTGGCACTTGCCTTATTTGGCATGCCCAAGCCTTAGGTTTGGCATGCCAAATAGGGTGCACGCCTTATTTGGCATGCACCAAAGGCCTTGATGGGGGCCAAAAAAAATTGGCACCTTTTTGGTCCCCCATCTTGGTACACTTTCCCTTTGATAGTGCATCAAAACAACATCAACAGAATTGGTGCTAGAAGGAGGGCCGCTAAGTGAATATTTGAAGCAAAGTCTTGAACAGGTGAATTTAGTGGAAAGAAAGGACGTTGGATCATTAGTTGGACTTACAAACAAAAGAAGCACATCACACAAATGGAGCTCCAATGGTGCCTTCAAGCTAAAATTTGAGATTTACAAGATCTCTCTTATTCCAGAAAATCCAAGAAAATTAAAAAACCAATAACATAAAATTTTTTTTTAAAAAAGAACTAAAATTTCTAAAAAGAAAGATTTCTCAATGGAGCAGTGACAGTATCACAAAGATGAGCAAGAATTTGATATCGCACAACTTTGGTGGAGATTGAATGCACAACTTCATCCATGCCACTTGTCTGAGTTTGCATCGCCAGGATGATGTAGGATTCATGAAACAAATGAACATGATGAAACACATTGCCTTACATTCTTGTCAAGGATAGAATTAGTAGTACAAGGAAGGATATTCTTTTGAGATGTCCCCAAGCCAGAAGAAGAAGAAGGCAATTTTAGTGCCCCAATGAGTAATGATCCTTTTTCAAGATACTTGGGAATGATTAGAAGTCAACTTTCTACTAAAAGAAAATTGCGCTTAGAAAAAATATTGCTACCAACATGGTGTAGAATTAACAATGCACCCCATTCCAATTTTACTTGCTCACAATGCGAAATGGCTACAATCAAGTCAGACATCAATTTGGATTGCCAAACTTATCCAAGGAAGAGTGTATCATGAACAAATATTAGAGCAAATACCTTGCAATTGAATTTAAAAGAGCACATGAACAAGACATTGCTACATCATCTGACAGTAAAGGAAGCCAGCTACAAGTTGATGACACAAGTTCACATGACGATCAATGCATTGATAGCTCTACAAGACTTGCATCTAAGGAGGAGTATTCTACAAATTCATCCCAAAAGGATGAATTACAAGAAGATAATGTAAGTGCTCCAATTGAAACAAACGCAGTGACAGATGACGATCAAGATATCAGTTCAATAGTCAAGGAAGATATTGATTCAAATCCATTACAAGAAGAGGAGTTCCTTGAAGAATTTTCAACCACACTGCAAAAGGAGATCCTTGAGAATGAATTGCAAGAAGTTTCAAGTAGCATCCTTGAAGAAGAAGACAATTAAATAGAAATGTTGAATGAAGAATGGCATGTTATCACGATCTAGCCCAAGTATGACAAACAATTTGAGGCGGCACACAAAGATATCATCACCATCATTTTATTTGAGGCGGCAATCACAAGAAGAGTCATTGCTAACATTCTCTCGAAACAACAGAGTTGTTGCAAGTGGCATGATTCATCATCAACTTCAACCTCTTGAAACATTATTTGAAGAATGGCTAGCTGCCAGCGTGTTTCAACTTGACGATCAATGTGTTATAGTGATCGATAGCTCTACACACCTTGTATCCAGGAAAGTCAAAGAGGCAGTGGAAGACATCCAAGTTAGCAAAATGATGGCAAGTGAAGATCAATGTGTGGAGACATCAAAGCATGAAATTATACAAAACGTGGATACCTATGAAGGTTATCAAGCAATTGAAAAGAAAAACATAGTAGAAGGAGAAAATGACTTGGAGAACCATCATCAAGAATCAAATGAAGAGGTTCAAGCCATCCCAAATGAGGAATTGTTGAACATCCTTGAAGATGAACAAATAGAGTTAGAGAGTGAAGAGCACTTTGAAGTGATGCTACCATCAGTGTCAGCATTTGACCGATCATTAGAAGCAATTTTTCAAGATCAAACACTTAAGAAGACTCATTTTTTAAGACATGGTTATGGAGTGTCACAACGATGCCTGGTTTATGCAAAATATTGAACCTATCATCACCATGGAAGCAAAGAATGAAGAGAAATTCGAGGTTGCGCTACATCCATTCCTAAAGATGCAAGAAGAACTAATAAGTAAAAATTTGCATATCAAATATGGGAGTGGATTGATACATCACCAGTGGTGACCTCCTGAATCGACTAATGGTCTTTCTTCTGATGATGCACTGGTGGATGGTGAGCAAGAATTTCCATTCAAGAATGTACAATGCCATGTTGTCTCTTTCCTTGATCCTAAATTTGGAAGCTATTGTGATTTTTATATGGTGGTTATGGAAAAACAACTTGCATTTGGATTGACCATGAACCTGATGAGCTGCCTCAATTAATCATTTTGAGTGAAGTCTTGTCTTGATATGAGAGTTGCCTTATGAGAGCTTACCTTTCCATTTTCAAGGATAAGTTTTATTGTCTCTAGACCATCATGATTACCATACTCCTATTGCATAACTTGATAAATTTTGCAAAGTCATGTATATATGTCACTTATTTGATTCATGTCTGTCTTAAGAGTTTTGTATATAGCTTAGAGTAGTTTTTTTTGTGTGTGTGCTTTAATTTAGAGGTTTTGTTGAGCCAAGCTCTTAATTTTCCTTGAGTCATTTGACTCATACCTCAAGTAGTTTACTTATTGGTTTTCTTTAAAAAGTTTTATTTTGAGTCAAGTCGTTTTGCTTTGTTTAGGTGTCCTAAGTGGGAACCTTTAGTTTTGAGGCAAGCGTTTGTGTTATTTTCCCACACGTTAGAAAAATTTGGGATCTTATGTTCTGGTCCAATTCTTAGATACCTATTCATGAAGTACTTTTGAATCCGAGATTATTCCTTTCTAACTTCATCATTTGGTTAGGATTTGTACTTGACTTGGAATAGAATTACTTACTTTGTCTTAATACCGACAGCTTTTGATTACTATATTTTTACACACTTAATCTAAATGCTCTAAGTCACTCTGGTTTCTTAGGTGAAGTCATGGCTAGTGAAAAATCTTAAATCTTGCTTCAGCACCACTGTAATTCTTAAGCCCAAGTGAGCTTCACTACTTATGAGACAAAGTGTGGATGATATATGTGAAAAGAAAGCAACATTATCAAAAAAGAGAAAAAATGAAAAAAGAAAAGAGAATAAAAAAAAGATAAAGGATGAAATGAAAATGAAATATCAAAGTGTTTGGCTTTGGGAATATGCAAGTAACTCCATCGGGGATATGGATGACCGTCTGGCAATGGAGCAATATTGGTGAGATTATAGTGATATCCTCGTCAGGGCTATAGATGCTCGCTGGTAGCAATGCTCTATCCAAGATGCTTATGAAGTATGGATAACTACATAGCTATTCACAATAGATCTTAGCAGTCACATTGTTCTTGTGATATGGAATGAATACAGTTGCACACACATGGGTAATCAAAGACTAGGTGCCTTGATCCAATTTGAGATTCTTCATCCACTATGAGTTATGTTTTCTAATCTCTTGATAAGTTAAGTTGAATTTTCGAAGGTTCTATGTATGGATTAAGTCTTTTCATTAAAATATTCAGGAGCATTTATTCGAGGTGGTGCTAGATGTTGTGACGTAATCACACATCGCCCCATTTCAAATGGGGACCCCATTTTTTTCTTAAGCATAGTTGTAAATATAGGTGTCCTAGTTTAGTATAGTTTAGAATTAGTGTCTTCTAAAATCAAAAAACCAAAAAAATAAAAAACTTCAAAACTACAAAAAAACTTCAAAATTTAAAAAATACAAAAAAATTCAAAATTCAAGAATCCAAAAAAATTAAAAAATTAAAAATTAATTTTTTTTTGAAAAATTGAAAATTTTGACTAAGGCATGGTGATATGTCGCACTTTGCTTTTACATACATCGTGCTTTTCTTTTACATACGTCATTCTTTGCTTTCACATACGTCGTGCAGTGATGACGCATTGCGATCATGTAGCGATGTCACATTGTGATCATGCAACAATGTCGCATTGCGATCATGCAACAATGTCGCATTGCGATCATGCAATGGTGTCGCATTGTTGTCGTGCAGCGATGTCATGTCACTGTCGCACATTGCCTTCACGTTGACGTCACGCATCATTGTCACTTGTTTCTTCCGTGCATCACATTGCACTTACTGCACTCAGTTGTCATGCATTTCCTTTGTGCATCGTTGTCATGCACTCGTCACATGTTCCTCTCACACTTATCATGGATTTTTATATACATCATGCAAAGCCTTTGTGCTTACACGATAGTATTGCACTTGTCATGCCTCGTGCGTGTCACGCATTGAAGACTTAATTAATTAACAAAGAAGATATTGCATGATGCATTTTTCATGTCGCATTCATCGTGACGACTCAATGGGTAGATGAAGAGATGTTTAGTGAAACACATTCAGATGGAGCCCATAAGACTCAAGGTGGCCACCTCATGATTTCAAAATCAAAATTGAACGCACCCTACATACGATCGATTTGAAGATAATTAATAAGGGTGGCAAATTTCAATATAGGGTGACTGCTTAAAGAAGACATCGATGAATTCATTTCAAAAAAGATGGTGAACTTGGTGATTATCAAATCAAACCTTGCAAAGGTGGCCTTCCACAATGCAAGTGGTAAAATAAGGTGAACCGCATTCAATGCTAATATTTTGAAGTTCTCCATGATGATAAGCTTTATCCATCTTTAAAATGATTAGATTGGAAGATACTTAGTGAAGGTGGGAAATGCAGTAACAAAGCATTTTATAAAGAGATAGAAAAAAGAAGAACATTCCACAAAGCATAATATGAGAGGAGATTTCATTTAATAAAAGGTTCAAAGTCAATATTGTGTCCCATGATAAGCCATATGAAAATGAGATACATTTGAAATGGTGAAGGCAATAGACTTAATCAACACCTCTTTATTTAGATGACATTTAATATGTGCTAACCATGACACACATCAGTGCATTTCATTCAAATCGATTATAAGTTTGAATCGACCATTTCATTTGGTCGATCATGGTCTTGCCTTCTGCATGTGATCTGGCCAAATTAGCCACATCAAAGAACTCATCTTGGGGGCGATCTTGTTGTTTACATAAGCTGGCGATTTCACACCAAAGTGATTATCGAATTCATGAGTCATGATAGTATTTGTCAAAATCCCATTCTGCATATAACAATCTGCATTTGAAGGCCAATTGATGACTTTCATCGACAAACTTACAATAGCAATTTCAGGGTATTGGGAATTCCTTTATACATGTTGTGACTCTATTTTGACAACAACAATTTGACATTGGTGATTTCATCTTAGGAAGCAAAAGACCCCAAAGCTCGGCAAAATGATTGTTCAAATAAATTTTTCAAGTCAACAATGCAACTTTGTCACCAGGTGCACACAATTGATCAACGATCTCATCTGAAAACACTTAGAAGATGGCAACTCACATTTGGCTCCAACTTAAGTTAGAATTATAATATCAAATTTTTCTTCATGTGCACAGGTCTTTATCTCAATAAGCGAACTTACTATTGGAATGAACTGATATTGGGAGAAAACTAAGAGGGGGGTGAATCAGTTTTCTCGCAAGTACAATAGTTAATGCAAATTAAAAGATTTATACCAGAGCACAACATAATGAAAGATAAAGCATGAAATCATGATACACATGACACCAATATTTTGACATGGAAAACCCGATAAAGGGAAAAACTACAACGGTAAACCCTACAAACAATCAGATAATACTTCTACAACAATATGTGAAATAATTACAATGGGGATTGCACTTGCAATCAGGCCAATAGCCTAGAGCTCACTGCTCATCACAAAAAGAGAAGTCTCACCGACTTAAAAAACATCACACTACAATCCAGAGAAAATAAAACGTGAAAGTATCATCCACTAATGCTTGATACAGTTACAGTTAAACACATATGTCTGCCCTACAACACCAAAACCTTCTCAACCCTCACTGAATGATCTAACCTTATTCACACAAAAATATTTCTCTCATTATGCTAACATAACCATTGATCCCAAAAACCATACCCAATTACATGAATAAGTCGCCTATAAATACATATCATCAACCTTATTGATAAGGTTGGCTAAACCCTAAACCCAAAAACCCATAATTACAAAAAATACATCACACGATACCACTGAACCAATATTATGATTTACAATACATAGCATGGACCTAATTCAAATTCTCAAACAATTACATCCATCAAAAATTGCGCTAAGACCAAAATCCAACACATTTCACCAACTGGTAGAAACCCTCAGTGCAATAACACAGAAAGTCTAACCAGATCCAAATAGGACCATCATAACAGTACACCAGCCAATGCAAAGTCATGAAACAATTAGGACATGATCAAGAAGCACCTTCAACATGATAGAAACTATTTCCATAAGTCGAAACAAAATCATCTAACCAAATCATCAAATATCATTGAATCGGTAAAGCTAACCGATACTAGGAAATATCAACCGAGAACATAAGCGATAGCTACCAAAACACCAAATCATGAACCAAAAAAATATGCCAAACATATAACCATCTAGAATAAGTATCCAAAACTGAATCCAAGGATCTGATCATAGTGGATCAAATCGAAATCAAAACCAAGATAAACACCAAGTCTAACCGGGATAGGTCCAACTGAGATAGAAAAACCATATCCAACTGGGATACAGTGTTGACATCAATGACAAAACTTAACCAAATCCAGCATATGCCAACAATCTCGCCCTTTGGCATTGATGGCAACACTAAATGTGAAAAACATCCAAGTGCCAAAGAATACCAACAATTTCCCAAAAGTTGATCTAAAATGTATCTCCCCCTTAGATTAATTGATTTTCATATGAGCACCATCTCTCCCAAAGCTTTGATTATTTTTCACATGAACACCATCTCTCCCCCTTTAACATCAATGACAAAGGATGGATACCAAACCAAAAATACTGAACCAAACATCTTACTACTCCCCCTGAGTAGTAGCAACATCTCATCAACCCGGATAAAAAAAGTATGTCTGATAAGCTCATTGTGATTCATGCATCCCTACATTTCTAAGTCTCTTCCGAGGGGGTGGTAACCCCCAACTGATCTTTGAGATATTCAAAATTATCTCCAAGCAATGGTTTTGTTATAATATCTACAATTTGTTCCTTAGTAGGCTCATAAACCAATCTGACTTCCTTTGCTTCAACCTTTTCTTTCAAGAAATTATACCTTATAGAAATGTGTTTTGATTTTGAATGAAATACCGGATTCTTTGACATATCAATAGTAGTTGTATTATCATAGTGAATAACAATAGGCTCATCATAACTTACCCTTATATCTTTCAACATTTGTTTCATCCATAAAATCTGAGTAAAGTTGGTTGCAGCAGCTACATATTCTGCTTCAGCAGTAGATAATGAAGTGCATGATTGTTTCTTACTAAGCCATGAGTTCCTCTAGGATCTAACTGAAATCTAGAAGCAATAAAAATATCATTCATTATATCAGGTCTAGTTTGAGTTAAGTACAACAATCCATCAATCATTGATTTGTATCTAATTGGATTCACTTTAGGAGATTCATCATCCTTTGATAATTTGCAACTAGTTATCATAGGAGTACCAACAGGTTTAGAATTCTCAAGCCCAAATTTCTTAAACAATTCTTTCACATACTTAGTTTGACAAATGAAAATACCTTTATCGGTCTGAGTAATCTGCAAACCTAAGAAATTTTTTATCTCACCAATCATAGACATTTCAAATTCATTCTTCATATCATCAGTGAATTTAATGCATAGAATTTCTTCTCCTCCAAAAATGATATCATCCACAAAGACTTCAATAATCAAGGTGTCATCATGCTCAATTTTATAATATAGGTTACTGTCAGCATTACCTTTTCTAAAACTGAGCTTTGAAAGATATCTATCCAATCTAGCATACCATGCTCTAGGGGCTTGTTTTAATCCATATAAAGCTTTCTTCAATCTTCAAACCATGTCCTTGTCTTCTGATAAAGAAAATCCATCAGGTTGCTCAATGTAGACTTCCTCCTCAAGATCTCCATTTAGAAATGCACATTTGACATCCATCTGATATACTTTGTAGTTCTTGTTTGTAGCATAGGCAAGAAATAGTCTTACCGCTTCAATTATTGCAACTAGAGCATAAGTCTCCCCATAATCAAATCCTTCTTCCTATGAATAAAATTTGCAAATCAATCTAGCTTTGTTTCTTACAACTTGACCTTCCTCATTTAATTTGTTTTTCAAAATAAATTTAGTTCCAATAATATTCTTATCTTTAGTTCTGGGAATTAATTCCCATGTCTTATTATTTTCTATCTGATCTAATTCTTCTTCCATTGCTTTCATCCAAATTTCATCTTTACTTGTTTCAATAAATGATTTTGGTTCAATTTGAGAAATTAAACATACCTCTTTAGTAGCTAACCCTCTTCTAGTCATCACGCCTTTCCTTTTATCTCCAATGATCTGATCTTCAAAATGATTTTGTTTCACATACTTGGGAGTCTTTGAACTTTCTTGATTTACTAGCTCTTTTTGTTGTTCAATAGTCACTATTGAATTTTTTGATATTGTCCGAGTCATTGGTTCAATGCTCTGAATAGATTCTTGCATTACTAATTTTGGTCTGCTAAATTCATCTTCTGGTCCATAGTCATATGATTTGATCTGATTACTACCTTGCTCATGCACCTTAACATTTATGTTCCCAATTATCCTATTCAATCTTTTGTTATAACATCTATATGCTTTTCTCTTAGTAGAATAACCCAAAAATAGTCCTTCATCACTTCTAGGATCAAATTTTCCTAATGCATCATCTCTTCTAATGTAGCATTTACTTCCAAACTTTTTTAAATATCTAACAATAGGAGTATGACCAAACCATAATTCATAAGGAGTCTTACCGGTATCACCTTTTATGTGTACTCTGTTGAAAGCATATACCACAATATTGGTAGCTTCCCTCCAATACATATCAGGCAATTTAGCTTCAGTCATCATTGTCCTTGCAGCATCCAATATGGTTCTATTCTTTCTTTCCACTCATCCATTCTATTGTGGAGTTCTAGGTGCAAAAAGTTGTCTTTTGATTTCATTTTTTTCACAAAAATTGTCAAACTCACCAGATGTAAACTCACCGCCTTGATATGATCTTAAACACTTCATCTCTAGTCCTGTCTCAGTCTCAACCATAGCTTTGAAGACTTTGAATTTCTCAAGAGCTTCTGACTTTTATTTTAAAAATGCAACCCACATCATTCTAGAATAGTCATCAATGAGAAAATTAAAATATCTATCACCTTGAAAACTTCCCTGCCAATCCACATAGATCAAGAATTTCATTAGATTTATCATGTATACTTTTGAAAGAAGTTCTAACTTGCTTACCCATTAGACATTCTCTACATACCGGATTATAAGGTTTAACAATATTGGGAAAATCTCTGACAACCTATGTTGAACTGATCTTCACTATGCAATCAAAATTTACATGACACATCCTCTTATGCCATAAACAACTTTCATCAATCTGAGCAATCAGACAAGCCTTCTCACCAGAGTTCAAATGAAAGATGTTTCCTTTGGGCTAGGTTCCGGAAGCAATTTCCAATCGAGATCTATTGATGATCTTATATTTACCATCCTTGAATTGCAAATGAAATCCTTTATCCACCATCTAACCTACACTTAAAAGATTATGCTTTAAGGCTTAAACATAATAAATATTATTAGTATTAGTCTTACCATCCAATGATATTGTTCCTTTGCCTTTGATCCTGCATACCTTGTTGTCTCCAAATTTGACTAGTCCGCCATCAAATTCTTGCAATGCTATAAATTTTCTCTTGTCATCGATCATGTGATGAGAGAAGCCACTATCTATAACCCATTCATCCTTTTCTTCAATTTTAGTAGCAAAAGCCTTCTCCTCAGTATGAGTTGCTTCAATGATAGGTTCTAGAGAATCATCCTTGATAGCAACAAAGACCCAATCTTTACGAGAGCTTCCATTGTCTATTCCACTTACAGGGTCATCCTCATCATCATCATCATCATCATCATCATCATCATCATCATCATCATCATCATCATCATCATCATCACCAGCATAATAACACATGATTTATCCTTATTACTTCTAAATCTAGGTCTGCTTTGATATTCCAGATTAGGCTTATAAATCCTCACAAATATTTCATGATTCCTATAAGCTCTTTCAAGACATCTAGAAGCAAAATGACCAATCTTATTGCATGAAAAACATTTAAACGGGTCTTTTCCTTCATACTTACTTCTAGTCAGTCCTTTAGGAATTATTCTCGCAATCAGGGCTTCCAACTCTTCAAGTCCTTTGTCTTCTCTTTCAATCTCCTCAAAATATTTAGCATACAAATCCTTCCAATCTATCTTCAACTTACTGGAGGCAAATGCTTTGAATGCAGTTTCAGTTTTAGTGGCACTCTGATCTCCAAGTTGCTTAATCTCAAAAGAAGTCAATTTCCCAAGTAATGTATCTCTAGTAATAGGGGTACTTGACATCGTTCAAAGTTCATTGATTGCGGTAGCCTTCATCTTGTAAGCCAGAGGTATAACTCTCATAATCTTTGACACAACCTCATATTCACTAACTAATCTGCCACAACATTTGATTCCCATGACAATTTCATTTACTCTATCCATGAAAGAACTAATCTTCTTGTCTTCTTCCATCTTCAAAGTTTCATATCTCACCCAGAAACCTTCAAGTTTTGCAATCTTTCCTGCTTGGTCGCCTTCATAAAAAGTTTCAAGATTCAACCAGATATGCTTTGCATTCTCTGACTCTTTGACATTCAATAGCTTTTCATCAAATAGGTCACTCAACAATGCTTCTTTTGCTCTAACATCATTTTCAACTCTCTTTTGTTCATCAGTAGGTGTTGGTGTTCCCAAATTAGGATCATGAGGTATATACCCTTTCTCCACTATCTCCCAAACTTCAGCTCCAAGACATCTCAGATGAATCTTCATTCACTCCTTCCATATTTTGTAATTTGTACCATCAAATATGGGACTCTCCTTTCGAGAGGGGTTGAATGTAGAACTTGATGCTAATGCCATCGGATCTCCTCAAGCGGTTAAGCTTTTGTAGAGAGGACCTTGCTCTGCTACCAACTGTTGGAATGAACTGATACCAGGAGAAAATTGAGAGGGGGGGGTGAATCAGTTTTCTCACAAGTACAATAGTTAATGAAAATTATAAGATTTATAACAAAGCACAACACAATGAAAGAGAAATAATGAAAGAACAATACACATGACACCAATATTTTGACATGGAAAATCAGGTAAAGGGAAAAACCATGGTGGGAAACCCTACCCACAGTCAGGTAATACTTCTGCAGCAGTATGTGAAATAATTACATGGGGATTGCACTTGCAATCAGGCCAATAGCCTAGAGCTCACTACTCATCACAAAAAGAGAAGTCTCACTGCCTTACAAAACATTAGACTACAATCCAGAGAAAATGAATTGTGAAAGTAGCATCCACTAATGCTTGATACAATTTTGGTTAAGCACAAATGTCTGCCCTGCAACACCAAAACCTTCTCAACCCTTGCTGAATGATCTAACCTTATTCACACAAAAATCTTTCTCTCATAATGCAGACGTAACCATCGATCCCAAAAACCATATCCAATTACATGAATAAATCACCTATAAATACATATCATCAACCTTATTGATAAGGTCGGCTAAACTCTAAACCCCAAAACCCATAATTACAAAAATTACATCACACGATATCACCAGACCAATATTATGATTTGCATTACATAGCATGGACCTAATTCAAATTCTCAAACAATTACATCTGCCATAAATTCTACTAAGACCAAAATCCAACACGTTTCACCAACTGGTAGAAACCCTCAATGCAATAACATAGAAAGTCTAACCGGATCCAAATAGGACCATCATAATAGCACACCAGCCAATGCAAATTCACCAAACAATTAGGACATGATTAATAAGCACCTTCATCATGATAGAAACCATTTCCATAAGTTGGACCAAAGTCATCTAACCAAATCATCAAATATGCCTAACCAATAAAGCTAACTGGTACCAGAAAATATCAACCGGGAACACAAGTGATAGCTACCAGAGCACCGAACCATGAACCAACAAAATATGGAAAACATATAACCATCTAGAATAAGCATCCAAAACCAAATCCAAGGATTTGATCATACCGGATCAGAATGGTAGCCAAAACCAAGATAAACACCAAGTCTAATTGGGATAGGTCCAACTGGGATAGAAAAACCATATGCAATTAGGATATAGTGTTGACATCAATGACAACACTTAACCAAATCTAGCATATGCTAACACTTATCTCATATTATAGGTTTTGAAGATTCTGCGAAGCCATTCCAATTTCCAACGATATTAAAATCATTGTCTGACAATGAATTTGTCTCCTCAAGAAGCGATTGCACCTCCTTTCAAACTTTGGGTCTACGATTCAATGAATTAATTTGAGTGGTAATACTGCAAGATTGGTTATTCGAGTATAAAGATTGATTTAATAACAAAGTTAGTAGGCTCATTGATCAACCCACAAGATACCACTATGTCTGCTAACCACAACTTGGAAGGAAAATGATTATCATTAATGCAACTTCATTTTCAATTTGATCGATTGGTGTAAGTGTTGAATTGAAGGAAGGATTATCAAATTGACATCAACAACCCGATAAGGGTTGTGAGCTAGCATCAAGGATATATATAATTTGAAGGTCATTTGACAAAATACAAAAATCAGCTTACTTTGGTACAAGATCACAATATGCAGCATAAGGCTTATTTTGTCATTTTATAAACTATGCTTATGATTATGACTAATCCAACTTCTTATATCTTTCTTTCACAAGGTGTTGTCTTGAGATTGTTATGTGATCTTGGTCAATATAGCCTTCTTGATTATTATTATATTAGAACCCTTATAAGAGTGATCAAGTGGTAGGAGTATAACTTGGGACTTTTATGATCAACTATTATATCGTGACACTAACTTGAACAAATCTTGCAAGTACGTGACAACAGGATCATGACATGCACTTATCAAGGAAGACACGAATTGCGTCATCGTCAAGTCGAAGATCACATCATATTGGAGCAATGTAGATGACATCAACCTTGGACACATTGACATGAAGAAATTTCAAGGTGCACTTTACACCACTAGGCCAACAGGATGTGCAAGAGAAAATATTGAATGTGGCATCGTCAATGCAGTCGACTTCCTCTTAGTAGTGTTGTGCAATGAGCTCATTGTTGAATATGTGAGGCACTACGATCCTGATAGAAGAGTGATTACCACATCAAATGAAAGAGATATCTTATCTCTTCGAGGAAGCAATTAGCGAAGCATTTCACATACCTCAATTCACGAACATGATATACAAAATCCATGATAGTGAGAAGGAAATTTTTGACAATGATCTAGATAAATATTTTGGATAGTCAACAAGTATTGGTTATCAAAGATTAAGGCTAGCTCTCATTGAGGGGAACATTGCACTTCAAGTCTTTACAATGCAGCTAATAGGATCCTCAAGTCGCAAGCTCATGCAAGGTAGGAATAGGAGTCACTCCATGTGCAATATGTATTTCATGACACGATGAGGATCATGCATAGGTAAGACAAGGTCTACGGAAGATGCAAATGCATGTGGTCGCAAATGCAGGTGATCGCAAATGCAGGTGATTGTGAATGCAGGTGACCAAGACATGTGATCATTTTAGAAGAGTTAATCAAAGTTAGAAGGTCAACATGAGTGGAGTCATCGCCACATCAAGAGCTCGCACATGTTGAGTATCCAAATATATGTCGCATTCAATTACACACTTGTGATGAGTTACAGAGAAGAGTGAGGTGAGGTGGTGCCTAGTCATCATTATATCCAATCACATTATTTCACGAGAAGGCACCTAGATTCGATGAGCCTAACAAAGGAGATAATCACCACGTGGGCATGAAGATTGATGTTACCTACCCTCATCACTTATTGGTCAAATTTTCCAATAAGGACATGTGTCCTCTCAAATGTAATCATGTCATTGGTCAAGCATTTAATACTTTGTAATGGGTTCATCAAACCCTAATTAGGGTTTCTATCTTGTAATCTTGGCAATTGATCTCAAATTGATCTGAGCCATTGAATGTAATCAGAGCACTATATAAGGCCTCACTTCATCATTTGTAAGGTTAATAGTTAGAAAATAGTCAAGAGTCAGTAGTTAGTAGTCAATAGACATTAGATAGATAGCATTTTAGAGTAGAGTAGAAAGAGAAGGCAAAGATTGTTGCCAAGACATTGTTGCAAAAGACATGTAAACTTCATTGAAGAAATGGTGAATTCTATGTGTTGATTCAATAATTTGCATGTTCTCTATACTTTTTAATTTGATTTCAAGTTATTTAGATGAATGGAAGACTTGTGTGATCAATGGTGAAATTTGCATATCCATACTACTAACAATTTATCGATGGTAAAGTGCCTTGCGTGGTCAATAGGATCCATATTAGCCCATACTTAACTTTAGTTATCATTCCTTCATTGATATGCATCAACATGATGGTGTCTATGCTTGCGGTGATGATTTGAACATCATAAAGCTATCCTTAGAATATTGCAGTAGCCTTGTAAAGATGTTCATTGCATGTCAAAGCAAGACTTAGTTAGAGTTTCATCAAAGATCATTCATTGCTCCTAAATTCTTAGAGTTGGACTAGATCTCTCTTCAACCTCTACCCTTTTTTCCTTTTTTTTTAATAAAATCAAGTGAAATTCCATGTTCTAGCAACCATTCAAGCATTCAGGTTTTCAATGTAAGTCCCGTCGTAGGTACAACAAATTACATCAATATAACTGAAGCTATCCGATATGTTAAGACCTAACATAAGAGAACCTTGGAGTCATCTGAAATGAGCCTTATGCAAATCTGCAACATTTGAGAGTATTTTTATCAAGAGAGGATGGAGTACCTTAGGTATTTTATTGTGTGTTTGATAGTGCATCAAAACACCATCAACACACACAAATCTCTCTCTCTCTCTCTCTCTCTCTCTCTCTCTCTCTCTCTCTCTCTCTCTCTCTCAGACCCCTATCTATCTTCCTTTCTATCTCTATCCCTTATCTCCATCTCCTTACCACTCTCTGCGTCTCTCTCTCACTCTTCCCCCTCCTTCCATTCCCCTGTCTCCCTCTCCCTCTCTCCCCATTGCAAACATAATACGACAATATTGGTAATTGAGCCTGATTATCTTCTAATTCAAAAGTTTTGCTTCAATCATGTTTGAATCCATGTAACCAAATGCATAATTGATTTGGAATTATGAATTCTCTACTGAGACTTTTGTTACACAAACAACATTATTTTCTAAATAACTTATCTATTGACCTCAGGTACTTCACAAATGCATACAAACACAAACCATTTTTTTTCTATTTGACCTTCAACACCTCCTCGGCATACCCATTGCACACCAAGGTGCAATTGCTAGTTAATATTAATTAAAAAATAATTATCAGAAGACTTGTTTGTGGGCTTTTGCTCCCCAGAAGTGTCAGCATTCTGGTGAGATGTGTTTTCCGACACGGTTCCGACAACTCGATCTTTTCTTGACCCACCACATCGTCTCCTGGATACCTAATGACAAGACAACCACACCTCCTCTACTGTGAGAAATGTTACAGTGGAAATTGTAGTTTTAAGAAATTAATGTCTTACTACCGTGTACCGGTTCACAGGCCCATAAAGGCAATACATTTCATATATTTATATTTTGAAAAGACAATTATCTCTTCACACGTATGATCCTAAGGAAACTTTAACATTTAAAAGAAATAATAAGATTATTTAAATACAGATATTTTTATTTTAAACTTTTTAAAGCTCACTTTTTCCAATTCTACATCGGACAAGGTTTTACATATTAATTATTTCTTGTTCCCTTGTTATTACCCATTTATTTTCTTAAGTTTGAAATTTTCTTATTAGAGATTTTAATAATTATAATATTTGATGAATATAATATATAAATAATAAATTACATGCTTTGTTTCTTATTTTATTTTAAATTTATTTTAATAATTATTTTATTATAATCTATCATATAAATAATTAATTTAAATATATTACATAAAAAAATTAATAATATTATTCAAATTATATAAATATCAAATATATTTTTGATAAATATAATTATTTTTGAAATAACGATATTAAGTTGAATTAATACATTATGAATTGAATTTTTACTTTTTAACTAGGTTTCTTTTTTTTTTTTAATTTTAATTTTGGTTTCATTTATAATTTTTAATATAAAAGTTAAAATTTAGTTTTAACAATCCTTAATCTTATATGACTAGCTTATCGAATTCTACTAGCATTAAATTTAGGTGAATGAAATTGTAGACACCTAAAATTGTCCTATCTAATTAAATAAATATTTTAAGCCTAAGTCTTCTATTAATTAAATAAATCTTTATTTATTTAATTAATTCATTTATCCTCTTCTAGCCTTTTTCCTCATTTAATCAAATATATTTATTTATTTAAATTGTCTTTTTTCTAAATTAAATAGATATTTTTATTTATTTAATTGATCCCACTTCTTCTATTAATTAAATAAATCTTTATTCATTTAATTAATTCGTTAGCCTTTTCTACCCATGACACATGGCATTCATCCCTTAATTCCTACACTAACTACCCTCTCATGTTTTTCTTATTTCCTCTACCTACCCTTTAATCCTAGCCAACCATTTATCCTTTTCACCTCTCAATTTTATCTCTCCATTTCTTATAGTGTCTTCTATATAAGAGGATACTCTCTTTCATTATCAACCCTAATCAAGGTGTCCAACCAATCTTATGCAATCAAGCCTTCTTGCAATCAAGATATCAACCACATTTCCGTTCTTTGTTGAGCTCTTGTGCACACATAAAATCTAAGAGCAAATATATCAAGAAAAATCAATGGAGATAGAAAGACAATGGAGATTGAAACCCTACTAGACATGTGATGGTATATTCTTTTTTATTTTGTTGATTTGCATTATCTTAGGTAATCTTCATATGTTATGGTGGATCTTTGTTTTTTTAGGCCAGGGTTTTGTGGTTGAACTCACTTAGTCTTTCAATATTATTGTTTTCATTATCCCATAATGGGGTAACTTTGTATTAGTTTATCTTATCTTCTTTGAGCCAACGCAATAAGCTGCATTATCTCAAAGAAGGGCAAAATGTAGACACCTAAAATTGTCCTGTCTAATTAAATAAATATTTTATTTATTTAATTATTTTAAGCCTAAGTCTTCTATTAATTAAATAAATCTTTATTTATTTAATTAATTCATTATCCCCTTCTAGCCCTTTTCCTCATTTAAATAAATACATTTATTTATTTAAATTATCATTTTCTTAAATTAAATAAATATTTTAATTTATTTAATTGATCCTACTTCTTCTATTAATTAAATAAATCTTTATTCATTTAATTATTTTGTTAGCCTTTTCTACCCATGACACATGTCATTCATCTCTTAATTCCTACACTAGCTACCCTCTCATTATTTTCTTATTTCCTCTACCTACCCTTTAATCCTAGCCGACCATTTATCCTTTTCACCTCTCAATCTTATCCCTCGATTTCTTATAGTGTCTTCTATATAAAAGGATACTCTCTTCCATTATCAACCCTAATCAAGGTGTCTAATCAATCTTATGCAATCAAGATATCAACCACATTTCCATTCTTTGTTGAGCTCTTGTGCACACATAAAATCTGAGAGCAAATATATCAAGCAAGATCAATGGAGATAGGAAGACAATGGAGATTGAAACCCTACTAGACATGTGATTGGTAATATTTCTTTATTTTGTTGATTTACATTATCTTAGGTATCTCTATTGGTATTAGTGAATGTTTCATTGTAGGACTTAGATTGTTTGTGGTTGGATCTTTATGGTTTTACAATAGTTTATCACTCAATTTTCACCATACACATTTTGGTACGCCTGGTGGGACTCTTGTCCCTTTTGCATTTAACATCTTTAGTTGCAGATTTTGTGTTTTTGAAGTTGCAGATCCAATATTTTCTGACGACATTTCAACTTTTTGCGTTTGCACCCTCTGAAATCATGTTTTTGTTTTCCTGTCACGTCTGCTCATTCCAAAATCCCGTCTGTGTTCCCAATATTTTTTATTTTTTTTCAGATTCCAGGTTTTCATTTCAGTCGCATCTATGCAGTATTCAAGGATGTCTATGAGTTTAAATCACATCTAGGCATTTGAATATCGCATCTATGTTCCCAACAACATTTTTTATTTTCCAGATTACAAATTTTTCATTTCGGTCGCATCTGTGCAATCTTCAGGGGCGTATGTGAGTGTAAATTGTGTCTATGATTAGTTTAATAGCGTATGTGTTCTCTGCATTTGTTTTTGTGTTCTTCATTTTTCAGTTCCTCATTTAGGGTTTTCATTTCATCTTGAATTTAGGATTTCAGATTTGGTTTATTTGAGCTAATATCTTGTGATCCAACTAATGAAGTGGTGCATCTTGTCTTTGGAAGAAAATCATGCGTCGAAGGCCCCTATTTTTCACAAAGTGTTTTGGGATTTTGTTTAAATAAACCTAACTTGTTTTCTTGCAGATAGGGGTAATCATTTGAAACAACCCAAACTACTAACAAACCTTTGTTGTAGGACCTTGGCAAGGGTTTGATTTTGATTCTCATTGTGTGCTTTGTTTTCATAGATTAGAAAACACTTCAATTGGTGCACTAAAATTGAACCAGTGTCTTTTGTGTCTTGGGAAATAGGCTCTTTGTGTTTAATCTTTAGAGGGCCTGCCTCCCCATGTGGTCACTAGGACTACTAGTGAGGAGGGAATGACTTAAGTGGTAGCGATGAAATACCCTCCTCTTCTGAACCACTATAAATAGAAGACATAGTGTCAATGAGCAAAAGTCCTCTATTTTCTTCTTTAATACTCCTCAAGCTATCCAGTAGAGGATTGCAGCTATTTTGTGGTTTCGAATAGGGTTTCTTCCCTTTGTCTATTTTTCTATTCCTCTTATTGTTGGTTGCTAGCCCAAGTCCTCTTGACAGATGCTTCTTGATAAGTTAAGAAAGAAGGTAACTCATTGGACTCATCAGTGGTTGTCTACAACTGCTAGAGTTACTCTTCTCAAGACTGTTATCCAAGCCCTCCCCATCTAAAGGTGCTTTGTTTAAGTGGCCCCAATGTATTTCCTTAGGGAATTTGATTCTCTCTCTCATCAATTTCTTTGGAGTGGTAACTTACTAGCTACTAAGTGGAGCCTGGTTGAGTGGGAATCTGTGTGTAGACCAAACCAGGAGGGTGATCTTGGATTATGTTCTCCTATCTTAAACAAACAAGTTCTTGTTGCCAAGATTTACTGGCATTGGTGTACCCATCAACACCAGTTATGGGCCCGTATTCTTAGCCACAAATATCTTAGGAATGTTACTTCTTTTGAGGTTCCTCAATATCCTCTAGAGGGAAGTGGTTCTATGATTTGGCATACTCTAAAAGTGGGGGCTCAGTTGATTAAACATGCACTTTTTTGGATTTGTCATTTTTGGTCACAAGCTCTTTTTTGGTTAGATTCTTGGGATGGTCACCCACCTATTCTATCTTCTTACCCTCACCTTCAGTCCCTTTGTGATGGTTTTTTTGTGATTGGTTGGGACACTGTTGAGCATTACAATATTGATCAGCATTATGGTTTGGCTACTACCTTTCACTGGAAGCATCCTTTTGAGTTTCCACCTGGGGGGTCTAAGGGCAATAGGCATGACCTTGCTTAGCTTCAAGCTTCCCATGCTTGTAATTCTTTGAGGGGCTCTGATGTTTTGGTTTAGGATGGTTTTGATGTGTCTAGGAAGTACTCTATTTCTGTTGGTTATAAACAGATGGATAGGCAGTTGTTTGGGGATATTGAAGTCCTGTTGTGGAAGCAAGTTTGGCACAAGTTGTCTTGGGCCAAGTATAATTTCTTCATGTGGTTAGTGGCTCAAAACTGGTGCCTTACTTGGGATAATTTGTGCAAGCGTGGTTTCAATGGCCCCCTAATGTGTTTTTTGTGTTGTGATTCTGAGGAGAGTGTCTCTCATCTCTTCTTCCAATGTTCTTATGCTAGGGAGATTTGGCATTTTTGGTGGAGGGTGTGGAATACACCCTATAGGCATGTTTCCTCGTGGGCTAAGTTTGTGGATCGGTGGGGTAGGTCCCCTGTTTCTACTTCCTTCCTTCAAGCTGCTTGGGTTATTGGACCATCCTTCATTATTTGGAACCTTTTGTTGGAGAGGAATTTTCAGGATGTGTTGTTGGCTGCCCCTCACTTGTGGTGGAAAATCTTGCATTCCCTGGAAGAAACTGTTGCGGCTAAGTGTGATATGACTGAATTGGTGGTTCCTTGTGATGTTGGGTGTTCTAATTGTCTTCATCTACCTCCTTTGCAATGACACTTCAAGCACAACAGATGTAGACATCCTATCTCGAATGTGGATAGGGAGGGAAGATGGCCTCCTTCACCTCAGGGAGTCTTAAAAATTAACATGGATGGCTCTTCTCGTGGAAACCCTGGTCATGCTGGTATTGGAGGTGTGGGTCAGGATAGTTCTAGAGATGTTCAGTTTATCTTTTCTATTTATATGGGTCTTGATACTAATAATTTAATGGCGGCTTGGGCCAATTTATTAGCTCTAGAGTGTGCAAGTAAATTGGGTTGGTGCGTGATCATATGTGAGTTTGATTCTCAGTTATGGTCAACTTTTTGAATAGGTGGCATTTATATGGTGTTAGTTGACATTTGGATTTGATTTTTGAACATATTCTCAACCTATGCACTTCTCTAGAGTCTGTTACTTTTACCCATATTCCTAAAGAATGGAATTGCGTTGCTAATTGTTTGGCCAAATGAGCCTCTGATTCTATTCATGATTAGAACTTAGTGGATTGGGGTTAGTTACCCCTGGATTTGTCTCAATAGTTGGCTCACTTAGTAGAGCTTGATAGGGCTATGTAATGCCCTTGCTTTGTACTTCTTCTTGTTTTTAATAAATTTTTAACCCTCCTTTATGTTTAAACTAAATGTAAACACATAATATACAATTAAAGAAACTAAAGACTACACTAACAACCTTCCTTAAAAACACAACTTATGTGAGAAAAAATGTGGGTCCTAACAAATGAAGCTTAATGAGTTACACACATAAAATAGATCCCCTTCCATAAGAAGCCCCCTAAGAAAGAAAAGATAAAAGCTTTTGAAATACATTGAGAGAAATGAAAGACTAAGTAGCCCTAATCAAAAGAAGCCTCCCACAACATAACAAAGCTTGTAAATGAAGAAACTTATTTTTTCTTAAGGTTTTAATGAAGATGTTGATGGTCTACTCAAAAGTTGGAAAGTATTCAATAGATCAATGATATATGAAATTTTCTATGCTTGGTCCATTGATAATGGATCAAAGTCTATAATTTATATGGTATTAGATTTCACAAAATATTAGTGAAGATTGTCTAAACTAGATACCAAAGTTAGTCAAAATATCTCGAAGCCAAATAACCTCAATGATGTCCATTATTAATAACCTCTAATATTCAACCTTAGTGGAAGATAGAGAAATGTTTGACTACTCTCGAAGAAGAATTAGAACTTCAACCAAGTGAGAAGTTGTAACTTGAAGTGGACTTAAAATCCTAAAATTCAGATGCCTTATCTGAATCTGTATATCTTATCAAGTCAATATCAATATCTAAACCACAAAAGTATGAGTACATGCCTCTTTTATGCAGCACCCTTCAAGAACAGTGAATGAACTATAAAGAATCCGATTGGAAGATGTTTACTGGATTTGGATACAAATATTTTATGTCTCTTCACGTATTTTTTTCATAGCGCTCAATATCTTGATTTAAACTTACGTCACTCGATACTTCTTTATCACGCCTCGCATGCATCCCTTAGCAAATATGGCACTTCTTAATCTCCATTTCATGTGCAATAATTTTTTTGGATTATAATTGATTCATTTGTGCACTTTTATTGATACCTTAACATCTATCTGAGACATTTGTACATAAACATTGGCAATTTTAAGTATATGATTATTGGGCCATCTTTAAGCAAGTATAAGATGATAATTCTAAATGTGTACTTTTTTATCCTTATCCATAGTGTGTATCGTTACTACCCAAAAGCCAAAACAATAGATATAAGTAGTTAAGTCGCATAGGAGACAACCAAAAAAATTGTCGAAATATGATGTACCATTTAGAATCTATGGATGCACTAAGTTAGCTATAATAACTACTGCTACGCTTCTTCTATTAGATGAAAACTTGGTCTATATATTATTCAATGCATATAATGAGAATATATATAAGAAGAGTTACTAAAATCTAGTTTAACTAACATAATTGTTCAACATATGAAAGTAATTTACGTTTACTATTTAACGATTAACTGAATTCATAATTGATTTCACTTTGAGAAAGTCATAGCAAGCTCAAAGTTGATCTTCAAAACCCTTCTCTACTACCACATGCAACAAATTTTTACGTTGTCCCTAATTTTTATACTAATCTTTTCTCAATTAAAACAAAAAAATTTACATGTTCCTTCATTTATATATTCAATAATTCTTCTATGTATATTGAATAGGTATTTATTTATCTATAAACTAGAATAGGCATTCATCTATATGTATGAGTTAGCTATGTTTATCTAGCTAGAAACTTTGACTCATCCAAATATTTTATCCTTGATTTTTTTAACATATCATTTTTTCTTATTAGAAAAGCATTAAAATCGTCAAATATCAAAATTTATAAAAATTAATTTTATACACTTGCTTAATATTTAGCTACAAGTAATGAGGATACAAAAAGGTTCATCCAAAATTGTTCTGTGTATATAATAAATTTTAATTTTATCATAAATTATATTAATTTATTTAATATTAGCACAACTTAGTCTATCCAATCTTTAAAAAAATACCAACCTCACTTCAAAAAATCTATATATTGGGACATTCCTTTATTCACCAAGTTTGTCCACATACTTGTATCCACAAGAGTAAAGTGTAATAGATGTAGTTTTATTTTTTATCTAAATTTTGATGAGAATTATAAGGTATGGGTATATAATTCTTTTCACAACCCCTCTTTACTAGATAGTTCCTCTTCAATTGCTAGCCACTATGTGAAACATCCATTCATTAAGTTCTTTATCTATTTAGATAAAGACTCATTTTATATTATGTAAAAAATTTATCTTTAATTAAATAAAAATATTCTTATTTTATCATTTTCTATATTATAAATACTTTATTTTCAATTGAATTAAAGCATTCATATTTCTATCTTTTTTGAGACTATTATCTTCAATTAAATAAAAATATTAATTCTTATTTGTCATTTCATATCATAAAAAATGACATCTATACAACCAACATAATAGGACCTTAAACAAGAGAGGAAATGCTTCAAGTTCCTGCCAATAGTATAGTTAATTTAGAGTAGATAAAAATATAAAGATAGAGATGTGAATTGATATATGAAGATAGGTATAGAGAGATATCTAGGGCTAGAGAGAGATGAATAGATAATGAGACAAAGATAGGGAAGGAGATTAAAGAAGAAATATGGAGGGATGGAGATAGAGGGCGAAGAGATATAGATATAGAGATCTAGGAAGAAGGAGATGGAGAGAGAGTGATGAATTGATTTATAGAGGGAGTCATGTCTAGAGATAGAGGGGGGGAGAGGAAAAAGAAGGTAGAGAGGAAGAGAGAAAAATAAATAGAGAGATCAAGAGAGTTAGAGGGAGAAATAAAGATAAAGATGGGGAGATATAGAGGAGGAGGGAGAGGAAAATATAGAGATAGAGAGATGGAGATATTGAGATATAAGAAGATATAAAGGGGGAGAAGGAAAGGTAGAGATAGCTCAATAGATAGAGAGGGAGAGAGGGAGTGATATAGATTGCAAATCTATAGAGGGATAGCGGGGGTGATATATATATAGAGAGAGAGGGTAGTTGGAGAGATAGATAAAGATATAAAAAGTGATATATAGATAGATAACAAGAGGGATAGATAGATAAAGAGGAAGCTTGTGAAAGATGGGAAGATAGAGATGGAGGGGGGCAAGAGTGAGAGGTAAAGGACGTGATATTATACTAAGAAATATTTAAATCTAACATATTTTATATTATATTCAGAATATTAAATATTAAATTGTGTGATGGAAAAAAGGTAATGGTAACTTATATTTTACTCGAGTTTACAAAAAATCAAACATATTAATTTTTTAGAGATGTAGCCAAAAATTTAAAATAAATTTTTAAATTAAATATAAATATAAATTAAAAGAGAATAAATAAAGTGCAAAGTTAGAATATATCAAAATCCAAGTAATAATTTAAAAATTATAAACGAATATTAAACTTGAAAAATATAATCAACATATTACAAACAATATTGAGAAAGCAAAATTCAATATTAAAAATAAAAAACTTTTATTAAAATTAAATTAAATTTTAAAAACTAAAACCATACTTCAAATAAAATATTAAAAATAAAGATAAAATATACAAAACTGTTAGTTAAAAATAAAATAAAATATTTTAAATATATATATATTATATTTTTTTATTATTTAATTTATTTTTATTGAATGTGAAATTGTCATATTTCTAATTTGATTTAAAAATAATAATAAATATGTTCAAGAAAAAATTTAAAATGAAAATATTAATAATAAATCTTTTAAAAAATATTATAATAATAATAAATATTTTTAAACTCAACCCAATAAATTTTAAACTAAATATTAAAAAAAAGACTTTATATTCTTTTAAAAGAAGAAGACTATAAATAATTTTTAATCCAATTAAAACCAAATCACTACATTAACTTAAACTCAAAGTTTCCATGATAATCAAATCTTTTTTTTGGATCGGTAATTGGTATTTGTATTAATTCAAAAGAAATTTACATTTCATATCATCAATTCATCAATTATGCATGCCAGAAGCTAAATTACCAGTTCAACATTTTCAACCCTTATATCATAATACAAAATTGTGATGCTATCCCCAATCAGTATGCATTGTTCTAATCGACAGTAACTAAGAAAACAAAAAAAAATAAAGCACAGTACTGCCCTTTATCCTTGTCCTCCTCCATGACTGCTTTCCCTTTGTCATCGTCGGCCACCATCGTTGATGCATTCTAGCTAACATGAATCCACACCCCACCTAGACAAGAAAACCCCTCCTTATCGCGGGCAATTTCCAAAAAACTCTCCATCCCTAACAACCATTCTTTACTCACGCACTTTCTCATAATCTCCGCCACCTTACTTCTTGGCTCCAACTCAAGACACCATGCCATGAATAGCGATGCGATATTGCTCAATTGATAAAGGTTCTTTTCTGGAAGATGAAAATATTTGCAAGCATAAATCATCAATGATTTGGCCCCAAAAGGCAACTTCTTGTTTGTGGATCTGTAGCAAGAAATTTGCGTTCATCTTTGACCACTTCTCCCTCTCCACACACCAATCTTCACCGAGATACCAGAAAACTATAAAACAACATTACAAAAAATGGAGGTATATAATCATCTTTCCTTTTCCCTGCACCTTTAATGCCAATTCCAACTTGTCATCTTTCATTAAATTTGGCAACATTATCTTGTATATGGATCCTATCCAATACTGGAGATTTTTTGGTTTTCGAACTCTAATTTGCAATGATATTTTGTCAGTGTGGCATATATCAACCCGCCATTTTTTCTTGAAGGGAAATGCCACTGCTAATTGCCGCCAATCAGCTATGTTGCTAGTGAGATGGAATTTTGCCTTCGTGCATCCACCTCTGTGAATCACATGACCAAAGTACTTCCTTACTGCTCCTACACTCACAAGCTACATATTTTGCATAACAATCAAATCATTGTTGTTCAAGTAATTTTATTTAATCATCCTTTGTTACGGGACTTTTTCTCGTGGAAATAAACTGTAATAAATGTAATTATGAACATTAAATTATAGTTATGAAAGGGTGTGATTTTTGGTAACCATTGGCCTGTGACATTATATAAACCCGTCAATTAATAAAGAAGGATACACGGAGAGAGGGAGAAAATAATAGAAGAAAAAGAAATTGAAAGAAGCAAAAGCGAGAGGATAGTTAAGGTCTGGTGGTTGGGCATTGGGCATTGGAGAAGGGGCATACAGTGTGTGTCCAACTCGGGGTACAACGTACCCCTGGGAGTGTCCTGGCTAGAGCTGTGTTTATTTCATGTCGTGAAGGTATGTGGGGTTCTATGTAGGAACTGTGTCCTCCTGGAATGCTTCCTTGCTTGGAAACCCTAGGCCTATAACTAATCCTTTGTGTGTGAAAAGCAACCTCTCCGTGATTTACAAATATGTATTAATCAATTTTATTTAGTCATTGCCTCAATATTTCACTATTGCAAATCATTATCTCAATGTTTTATATATTATGAGTAATTAGTTTATCATTACTTGAATAAATTGCTTTGATACTTCATTAAAATGTTGTGTAAACACTTCATAATAAATAGTAAATTAAACATCTTACTATTAAATTATTTATTGTAGGTAAAAGGTTGATTACATTAGATTTAGATTAATATTTTATTTATTTAATCTGCTACTAATGACAAAATTAATGACAAAATTAACCATAGAGAAAAGTATCATCACATTTGCTATCAGACCCAAATCGGTCTTGAGAGCCTGTACGAGATCATCCAATTTTATTTGATTCAGTTGCTACACATTTATCTTCCCTGCATTACACATTAGAAAATAAATCACCAAGACAATAAAATAGTAGTTATTTTTTACTTTTGATTCAAGATTATTAGATTCCCTATAAATTATTTACCAAAGTATTTATCACAAAGACAATAAAATAGTAGTTACTTTTTACTTTTTGATTCAAGATTATTAGATTCCCTATAAATTATTTACCAAAGTATTTACCACCAAGACAATAAAATAGTAGTTACTTTTTACTTTAGGTTTTGATTCAAGATTATTAGATTCCCTATAAATCATTTACCAAAGTATTTACCATCACATTTTTATTACTGAATATGACTTTATGAGTGCATTACTTCTCATTAAGAAATAACTACTAATAGAATAGGCCAAATTTTAACATCTTTAAATGTAAATATGGTAAATTATGTGAGAAAAAGTAACCATTCTTAGTAGATAGTAACTTTTAATTAACCCTTTGTATGTTTTTTTTAAAGAGGGAGGAAAAGGAAGATTTGGGAGATAAACCTTAGATTACACATGATCTATCAATCTTTTAGAATTAAATTATATTTTAGTTTGTTGTATGTATTAAAAAAAAATTGAACCAATGACATTTGTTTTAATTTTATTTATGTTTTTTTTAATTTCTATGAGTATCTAACAAAAATCCTGGATTTCACAGAGAGAGAGAGATCCACATCAACTTTGCCTTTTGCAACTCACTGAGGGCATTAAATCAAATGATGCATTTTTATCCCTTATTCTAAAATTATTTTCACTAGTTCCTTGTTGGATTCCCAACTTGATATTTGTTGCTCTTGGCATAAAAAAATAATAATCTAAATTGCCTTGTAAGGAAAATAAATTGGTTAAGCAAAGGAAGTACATTTGAAAGTAAACATATAAATCATTAAATAATTGAAACAACTCTAAGCTAGAAAATCTCCTTAAGACAAAAAAAATCGGTAAAGACCTTAGGAAAAAGGGAATTGACCCATCACAATGGCTTCAAAAAATGACCGAAAAGCTTACGAAGACCTAGAGAGAACCAATCAAGTCCTACTAAATGAAACCGTTGAACTAGCAACTCAAGTCAATAAACTTAAGAAGGAATCTATAGAACGAAGCAAACAACAAGAGATGTCAATCTCAGAAAGCAAGAAAAGTTCTCAATCAACATGACATCAAAACAAAAGAAACGAAAAACATAGAACAAAAAGTAAATGACGACGAGAATCATTCGAAGAGAGTGACACTTCTGAATCAAGCAACTCTAATACTTTTGAATCAAAATCCTCAGAAAATATATTTAGCAAACAAACACAATGAGAATTAGATAATTTTTCTCATAAAATCAAGCTCCCTGAATATAGTGGTGACACCGGTACAGGAGAGGAAGCAGAGCAGTGGTTGACTAACCTAGAAAGATATTTTGACTTACAAAACACAAGTAGCTATGCTAGAACAAAGATCACCACCTACCAATTGAGAAGTAGTACATTAAATTGGTGGCAAGATACAATTAGATCTTTAAAGCTATGAACTGATAGAAAAAAATGGTCACAATTTAAACAATTCTTTCAACAGAAATATCTTTTCGATTACTTTTTACAAGAAAAGAAGAATGATTTTTTTGAATTGAAACAAAGGCTACAAACTGTAAGTGAATATAAACAAAACTTTGAAAGACTTAATAGATTTTTACCATTCATCGAAGGACATGATCGTGTTGTTTTATTTATAAATGGTTTAAGATATGAATACCAAGCTCAAGTATGGTGCGACAAGCTAGTATCAGTAGATGAAGTTGCACAAATTGTGGAAAAAATTAAAAATTATAATCAAATTTCAAGACAAAAAAGAGAAAATCGCAAAAGAAATAGGGAAGGATCATATAAGGAAACTTTCAAACAAGGAAGACAATATTCCAACCAAAATAAAGTTTAGTTTAGATCCACCAATATGTCCCATTTCAACAAAGACCACAAGACATCATCAAGAATTCAATGTTGGGCTTGTGGTGAGAATCATCTTCAGCGAAATTATCCTCGAATGCACCCTTATTGTGGGAAATGTGGCAAGAACCACCGTAAAAATGATCATTCATGCAACCCCCAACAACACCAAAATCAAGATAATAAATTTTTCACCCCTTCCAACATGAAGATTTATGCAGCTGCAGATATAGGTATGGTGCATTACCAACCTTCTTTAATTGAAATTAAAGGTTCTATAAATAATCATCCCATTGTTTTTCTTTTTCATTCAGGAAGTAGACATAAATTTATTTCTCCTAGGGTTGGAGCACAACTAAGGATTGCATCTAAATCAATAGAACGTTTAGATCATGTGTCAAAATGGTAGATGGTAGATGGTAGAATAGTTAGACAAACAAGTGCAATTATTGAAAATTGAAAATTTGAATTAGACAAGCCTGTAACATATGATCATTTTCACATATTAAATCTAGGTACATATGATGCTATTCTAGGTATTAGTTGGTTGGAGAAAAACAATGCTTTCCTAGGTTGTGAAAACAAACAGGTTATGCTTAACTCTAACATGGGGACATGTCATATTTTATAGGGGGAGAAAAGACCTCTTCACATTAAAACTATTTTAGCAATGCAAGTTAAGTGTAGTGCGAGGAAAAATTGTAAAATATTTTGTGCTATGCTTTTTAAAACATGTGATAAATTTAAATTAGATATTAATATTAAACCTGTGGTGCAAGAATTTAAATCTATGTGTTTCCCAAAAAATTAAATAGATTACCTCCTAAACGATCTATAGAACATGTAATTGATCTAGTTCCCAGGGCAAAACCTGTCTCCAAAGTTCCCTATCGACGGTAAATCCCTAAATTAACTTAACTAAAAATCCAATTAATGCAACTGCTTAAGGAAGGTAAGATAAGGCCAAGTGTCTCTCCATGGGGTGCACCAGTATTATTTGTTAAAAAGAAAGATGGGATCATGAGGTTATGCATAGATTATAGACAACTTAACAAATTAACCATAAAGAACAAGTACCCCTTGCCTCGAATTGATGACCTCCTAGACTAGTTACATGGTGCCAAATGCTTTTCCAAAATAGATATACGATCAAGATACCATCAAATTCGTATTAAAGAATCTGACATTTCCAAAACAGCATTTCGAACACGATATGGTCATTATGAATTTGTGGTAATGCCTTTGGTTTAACTAACGCACCTGCAACCTTTATGACCTTGATGTGTGATATCTTCCAACCATTTCTAGATGTATTTGTTATCATCTTTTTGGATGACATATTAATATTCTCAAAAAAAGAGCAAGAACACGAGCAGCATTTGAGGCTGGTACTAGAAACCTTACGAAAACACAAATTATATGCCAAATTAAGCAAGTGTGAATTCTTTAAATCAAAGGTATCTTATTTAGGTCATATAGTTTCAGAAAAAGGTATTTCACCGTACCTTGCTAAGATTAAAGCAATTCAAGATTGGCCTACCTCCAAGGATGCTCACGAAGTAAGAAGTTTCCTAGGATTATCTGGGTACTCTCGTTGGTTTGTTAAAAACTATTCAAAATTTGTTGCACCTTTAACTGACCTAACTAAGAAAGATCAAAATTATAAATGGTCTGATGAATGTGATAAGGCTTTTGAAACATTAAAAACATTGCTAACAACTGCACCTATTCTTTGCATCCTAAATTTTAGTAAACCTTTTGTTGTGATTACAGATGCATGTGGGTCAAGTATAGGTGGTGTTCTAATGCAGGATAACCAAGTTGTATGCTATGAATCAAGAAAATTATTACTTATCGAAAGAAACTATCCTATTCAAGATCTTGAATTATTAGGGATTGTCCATGCCTTAAAGGTTTGATGACACTATTTATTGGGAAACAAGTGTATTTTGAAAACAGACCATCATAGTCTTCAACACATATTTACTCAACCTCAACTTAACATTAGACAAATAAGGTGGATGGAACTCTCAACTAAATATGATTTGATTATCCAGTATGTTCCTGGAGAGAAGAATGTGGTGGCAGATGCCTTGAGTCAAAAAAGATTGTGTTAATGCTTTGACGTTGGTAAGGAGCCAATTTGAACATGATATCAAATCCAAATTACCTATCGATGACTATTTCCAACTAATTTATGAAGGAATCCAAAATCAATCCCCTAATGTCCATTTGAAAGATCGATTAGAACAATAGTTACTAAGTAGAAATGGACTCCTCTATTTCAAAGGAAGATTGTGTATTCCTAATATACTTGGCATTAAAGCACAAATATTGAAAGATTCTAATGATATACCTATAGCCGGACACCCTGGATTTCAAAAAACCTATCTTTCAATCAAGAAAAACTACTTTTGGCCTCAAATGAAGAGTGAGATCCATACTTATGTGCAACAATGCTTAACTTGTCAAAAGGTAAAAGCAGAACCGTGTAAACCTCTTGGCCTCTTGCAACCCTTGTCTATTCCAGAGTGGAAATGGGAATCAATTAGTATGGATTTTATCACTGGATTACCTCGAACCCGAAAAGGTCATGATTCTATCTTTGTAGTAGTAGATCGATTAACCAAAATGGCACATTTTCTACACATCAAGATAAAATCTTCTGCTTTTGACATTGCCCATATATTTGTTAAAGAAATTGTTAGATTGCATGGTATTCCAAAGAATATAGTTTTAGATCGAGACCCTAGATTTACATCATCTTTTTGGAAATCTCTTTTTTATGAACTTGACACTAAATTAAGCTTCAATATTGCATATCACCCTGAATCTGATGGGCAAACTGAACAAATCAATAGGGTCTTAGAAGATATGTTGTGCATGTATACCATGGATAAACCCAAATCATGGGAGGACTACTTACATTTAGTTGAGTTTGCCTACAATCAAGGATATCATTCAACCATTAAGATGTCACCTTTTGAAGCTATGTATGGTCGAAATTGTAACACACCTATCTCTTGGTCTAACCTTATTCATAAGATTTGGTATGAAAATGAAAACTTGTTAGAGATGGATGCTATTATTAACAAAGCCAAACAAAACATGAAAGCTACCCAGGATCGATATAAAAGTTGGGCTGATTCCAAGAGGGCTACTCAGGATTTTGATGTTGGTGATCATGTTTTCTTAAGAGTCAAACCAAAAAGGAGCTCATTAAAGCTTGGAAAGTATTCTAAAATAGCTCCTCATTTTTGTGGTCCTTTTCAACTATTAGAAAGAATAGGAAATGTTGCTTATAGACTTGCTTTACCTCCTCAGTTACAAATTCATGATGTATTTCATGTAAGTTTACTTAAGAAATATGTTTATACTGTAGATCACGTTATTGATTGGAAAAGTATTTCTATTGAACCTTTTTGTGAATTTAAAATTGAACCAAAAAGAATAATTGAAAAAAGAACTAGAACATTAAGAAATAGAATTATAGAAGAAGTAAAAGTTAAATGGAGTCATTGTGGTAATGATAGTGCTACATTGGAAAAAACTGATTTTATTAGAGTTCAATATCCACAATTGTTTGACTAAATGTTATTTTACATGTGTTAATGATGTAGAAAATCCTTATGCTACTAAGGGCAGCAACTGATTTACACAGGGAGAAATGTTATGGGACTTTTTCCCGTGGAAATAAATTGTAATAAATATAATTATAAACATTATTATAGTTATGAAAGGGTGTGATTTTTGGTAACCACCCTGTGACATTATATAAACCCGTGAATTAATAAAGAAGGATACACGGAGAGAGGGAGAAAATAATAGAAGAAAAAGAAATTGAAAGAAGCAAAAGCGAGAGGATAGTTAAGGTCTGGTGGTTGGGCATTGGGCATTGGAGAAGGGGCATACAGTGTGTGTCCAACTCGGGGTACAACGTACACCTGGGAGTGTCCTGGCTAGAGCTGTGTTTATTTCATGTCATGAAGGTATGTGGGGTTCTATGTAGGAACTGTGTCCTCCTGGAATGCTTCCTTGCTTGGAAACCCTAGGCCTATAACTAATCCTTTGTGTGCGAAAAGCAACCTCTCCGTGATTTACAAATATGTATTAATCAATTTTATTTAGTCATTGCCTCAATATTTCACTATTGCAAATCATTATCTCAATGTTTTATATATTATGAGTAATTAGTTTATCATTACTTGAATAAATTGCTTTGATACTTTATTAAAATGTTGTGTAAACACTTCATAATAAATAGTAAATTAAACATCTTACTATTAAATTATTTATTGTAGGTAAAAGGTTGATTACATTAGATTTAGATTAATATTTTATTTATTTAATCTGCTACTAATGACAAAATTAATGACAAAATTAACCATAGAGAAAAGTATCATCACATCCTTAATCTTTTTCATATTTTGTAATGGTTTGCTTTATATTGTGAAGCTAAAAAGTATGAAAATTTTAGAGAAAAAAAATAGGAGACATGATTGTTTCTTTAATTTTCTAATGACAAAAAGTTGGTTTTAAATTTAAAAAAAAATCATCTTTGCAAATAAAAAAAAACCAAAAAGAAAAACCAACATATGTTGTAATGGTTTCCTTTATATTGTGAAGCTAAAAAGTATGAAAATTTAGAGAAAAAAATAAGAGGCATGATTGTTTCTTTAATTTTTTATTTTTAATAACTAATTCAATTAAATATAAAAGCTATTTTACTTTATAACATAGGTAGGTTGCCAACGAAACTTTAAAAACATGGAAGCTAGAAAGACCAAAGGGTCGACCACCCACGTGTCGGCGACAAACTAGCTATGGTAACCGGCTATTCCAAGGAAAAACGATTATCAACCGGGCAAAACAATCCTATATCGCGAAAATGTCAATTTTGTCTGCTAATTTAACAAAAAATCAACCCACCTATGTATCTTTTTTAATAGGATTCAAAGCCAAAGCGATAAAAGAAAGTAAACAGTTCCAGGTGAGTTGGTTCGACTGGTTTCCGGGTTACCGAACCCTCTTTGCATTGAATTTTTGTGTTGTCCAGAAAACCTAGGTTCGACTCTGGTTTTATATTTTATCTAAATTTACCAGTCTGGGGAGCGTTTTGTTATTTCTTTCTTACCTTAAGTCGATCACAAATAGTGCCGATTGGATGCTTCAAACTCTTAAAATATCTCTCTAAGTTGTAATAAGCTTAGAATAGCAGGGAATTTCGATATTAGGGTTTCAGCGTGCTTTATAAGGGATGCGACGGGCATACTGAGAATGATAAGGGACAAGACAGTCACAATGTGAATAACAGAAGTGATTAAGGATATCCTCCATTTAAGGAGAAAAATTTAACAATGATATCCAGAAGGGGTTACGGCGGAGTGTTGTATTTTAATGATTAGCATTCACAAAATGGAAGAGAAAGAATTATCGCTTAAGTTAATTTCAGAAGAAACCTCTGTATTTTCAGATGATCTATGACTGTCAAAATACTGAGCCTAAATTATTCGAGCCATTGATTGCACGGTAATATGGAAAATGGCTACATTATTTATAAAGATTTGTAGACACAGAAGCTAATTACGCTTCCAGATCTTGATATTCCTCCACCGCGACTCCATTCTCTGACTCGGACTGTTCTGTTCATAAGCACCGCTTCCAGTGCCAGGGTTTGGGGCGTCCAAGCTGAGTTTTCCGTCCAAATAGACTTATTGTCAGAATCATGAATAACATTAACATGAATCCACCGATTGTACACATTGGCGGGACCAAAAGGAGTGGGCGCCGCAGAGCCTCCATTAATCCCACCCATCACTTGCATCACCGCTACGCCCGTGCTTCCAGACGGCACGTACATATCCCCTTCGAATTGCCAAACCCCTGACGTATAATCGCCGTCCTGTACAAAGTTTTTTGCAAGATTCAGAAATTCCCATTTTTGTTACATTTTTCTTACCAATCATACTTACCTTGGCTTGCAAACGCATTTCCGTGCGGGGCTTAGTATTAGTGTTGGGTGAGGCGGGTTTATCATTGCTGAAGACCCACATAGTGTGGACGCCATTGATGAAGGTATAACGTTGATCTACACTTTTAACGTTGAACCTTAAAGCTGAAGTCTTGAGCTGTGAAACCGTCTGTGGGAGCTGCAATCGAGCCCGGCAATTGCATCTGAACTCATTCAATTGGCTTCAAAATGGGTTATTGACTTTTTTCACAAAAAGTTTCAAAAATTGAAGCCACAGTTAATTATGTTGATCATTGATCAACCATCTGTAATTTTTGACAAATTTCATGTTATTGACTTTTGATGCAGTTTTGGAATCAGTTTAGCCACAATCTTTATTAAACAATGAAAATTTAAAATTGAATTATCTTTCAAATTTTGATTATTTAATAAATACAGTTAAATGTGTATTCAAAATGTAGATAAAAAGGATAATTAATTTAAGATAGGAATTTTGTTAGTCTCTAATATATATTAATATATTTATAGTCCTCTCATGTTCATGATTATCTAGAAGGTTAAGTTGAATGTTTAAAGGAACTAAAATAAGGTTGTGATGAGAAAATTAAAAAGAGTGGAAAGAGTGTATTGTTGACTACTTAAATACAATGAATAAAAAGTCATTAGTAGTGTTCTAATAGTAATTATACATTTCTATTATATTAAAAATAATAATAAATATTTCTTTTTTTAAGGGGCAAATGTTGTTTATTGAAACCAATCAACAATGAATAAAAAGTCATTGGTAGTGTTTTAATAGTAATTATACATTTCATTTATATTAAAAATAATAAATGTATGTCTCTTTTTAAAAGGGTAAATGTTTTTTATTGGAACTATGAACTAGTGAGGTCACATGTAGAGCATCTCATTCCCAGCATGAAAAATAATTATCTTATTTTTATTGATTGAACTTTACTTTTTATTGTAAAATTATTAATTTTTTAAAGTAATATTTAAGATCCACCCCTTAAAGTAATATTAATTTAGTGTGGAGCTTTTTACTATTCCTTAAGATCCACCTTTTAGTTAAAAACAATACTAGCACAAGATGCTCTAGTTCTTATTTGGTGAAAAATTGATCAATATATTATTCAATGCATAGAATGTGAATACATACATGAATAGTTGGTTAAGAGTTCATTTTTAACCAACATAACAATGTAATAATACTAATACTTTCGACCATAAACCGAACAAATATCATACAAACTAATTTTAATAGAATCCTTAAACAAAAACATTAAGATGCTTATCATCGACATATAAACATACATACCAAACTTAGCAATTCAACTCTCTGAACCATAGACCACTCAAATGTAATTTATATCCATTGCACATCATCTCTCACATACACCTAACTTCAATAAAGAATATACAATATTTTATCCACCTACAATAGGAATTAATCTATTTGTATGGTTAAAAAGGTATATGTATCTAGCTAGATTTTTTGACTTATCTTAATATTTTCTCTAAGTATTCTTGAAATAATACTTTTCCTTTCTAGAAAAGCACTAAGGTCGTCATCAATCAATACATAAAAATTAATTTTGTACATCAAATTAGAATTTAGCCAAAACCCTCGAGGATGCAAAAAAATTTCATTCAAAATATATAATAGTTTTAATTTTATCTTAAATTATAATTAATATAACTAAAGAAATATTTATCATTATTATTAATATAAGTGGAATGTATAATTACTTATTTAATTGACCTCACCTCAAAAAAATTGCATATTAGGAGACTCCTTCATTTACCTAGACTATCGACATACTCATGTCCACAAGAGCAAAGTGTAATATAGGCAGTTTAAAAAAAAAAAAAATTCTAAATTTTGAGGTAAGTTGTAAAGAATGGCTACACAACCCTTTCAAGGGCTTCTTTTCATTATATAATTCCTCTTCGATTGCTAGTCACTAAGTGAAGCATTAATTCATTAAGTTCTTGGTCACTTAGACATGGAATTATTTACTATTTTATATTGGATATGATTTAATATTTCAAACTGATTTTACAAAACTCTAGAACTATTTGTAATTTTTGGTAGCAATTATTTTGTCGATTCATATTTTAATGTCAAGTCATCATGATTGAACTACGTTTTATTTATAGTCTAACATAGCTGCAACAAAAACATATGTGGTTCTATCTCTTTATTTTGTTACGGGGTAATAAGGACACCTTAATATTATTATTTAAATATGAATGAAGAAAAATCTTCCTTTGATAAATAACTAATGTTAACTTAATCATCTTCGTAAGGTGTTGAAAAAATAAATAATTTTTATAACACTTGGTGATATAAAGAGACAAAGCCACATAATTTGTTGTTAATTTATCTATCTAAGGAAGAATTTTTGTTCATTTATATTTAAATAAAATAATAAGATATCCTTATTACACCATAGTGATTTAAAGAGACAAGGTCACATATACTATTGTTGCATTTGTGTTATGCTATGTAGCATTTCAATGACAACAACTTGACATGTAAATTTGAATCAAAGGAATCATTGATATCTTATTAAAAAAATTAAAAATATTGAATTGAAATAATAAAAAAAATAAAAAATAAATACTTAACAATTAAATTGAGATTAAATGATATCATTAAGATTAACGAAATGAATGAATTAATGAAAACCTAATTTTCAATTGAATATAGAAAACCTTGTTTCCTTAAAAAACTAATGATTAATCAAAAAAGCGTTATTGTTTTTTCATGTTATAACATGTGAAACTTTATTTTCAATTAGTTAAATAAATAAAATATTTAATATATATTATAAAAACTTAATCTTTAATTAAATCATAACATTATTGTTTCCTCATTTCATATCATCTAAACTTTATCTTCAATTAAATGAAAGCATGAAAACAGTTTTAAGGAAAGGGGTCCAGTTACCTATGTTCTAATGACTGTTCACTCTTTGCTTACCCAACCTCTCAATTACTAACATTTGTGCACAAGTATTGATCAACACAATTATTAGAAGAAAATGTTTTGGTTCTTAGAGGAATATGTTGGTCAGCCTTAAAAGAACACACTAAGCTTGACAAGTCAAAAGTCTACCCTTCATTTCCGTTTTCCGTTTGGTCAGTTACTATCATGGTCAATTAAATAAGTTTCAAGAGGCTTTTAAAGAGCCTTCCCTTTGACTAAAAAATCAAACAAGTGCTTACCTTTATGAGTTTTGGTGCAATCGTCTCGTTGTTATCCTTCACCTTCATCTCTATAATTTAGAGATGTAAAGGGCAAAAGTTTTGTTTAAGAGGAAGAATCTAATAGATCATTGTGAGTGTTTTGAACTAAACATTAGCGTACATTAAATTGAAAATGTCAAGACTGATGATAGTTCATTTATATGAGTTAAATGTAGTCATATTTTAAAAGTTCATATTTATCGTATGATTCTCAAGTAGTCAATATTTGTCTTATTGAACATTTAAACATATTCTTTTGAAATAGGTTGTGGTTATTGTGGAATTGTGAGATGATATGGATAGTTTATTTTTTATAAAAAAATATTATATTTGTAGACACCTAAAAATATCTCATTGATCATGTACTAATTATTCGTCTAATTGATTAAATAATTCTTTGATTATTTAATTAAGTTAATTAATCTTATTCTTCTAATTTCATATTTCCTCATCATCTTACTAATTAATTCAATTTTAATTATATCATCATTTAATCATTCTAACCATTTTCTAATGTCTTATTTAATTAATTCTGATTAATTCCTCAATTTAAATAATCTTTATTATTTAAATAAATTCATTTTCAATTTCTATCTCTCTAATCAATTAATTATTCAACCCTTTTCTAAATATTAATTAAATCTTTATTATTTAATTAATTGTGATTTTAATCCTTTAATTTAAATAATCTTTATTATTTAATTAAAGTCCATTTCTAAATAATTAAATAGTTTCTTTAAATTATTTAATTAACTAATTAATTCTTCTAATTCTATTTCTAAATCCCCAAATTCTCATTTCATTTAATTCATATTTCTTCTAGTTTCATTTAATTTCAAATTATTCTATTTCTTCTAGTTTCAAATACATGTGCATGATTTCAAAAATCAAATTGAAAATCAAAGTCAAGTTCTAAATATATTCAAATATTAAATTGAATAAATTCAATTATTTGAATAAATCTCATGCAAAGATTAAATTGAAAATCTAAGTCAAAGTGCAAGCACATGCTAAATTAATTATTTCAATCAATTATCTCTTCAATTCCTATTTCCATCTTTTAGTTAGCTTTTTCTAAATAAAGCTTTCTTTGTCATCAATTAATTTTCCTCCAATCATCCTTTTCCTTCCCTCTGTCAGCTTTTTCTCAATCAGTTAACTCAATTAATCTATTCAATCTATTTTGTTTCACCTCTAAATCAGTAGTTCAACTATCAATTTTCATATGAGCTCACCTGAGTTCCACCTCTTGATCAACATGTTCCAACTTTCAATCAATCCTCTCCAATAATCTATAAATTGAGCATTCAATCTCCATTTTCAATCCTCCTCAATCCTGGACAATTATTTTCAATCACGAACTTTGATCTTTATGTCATTTGCAGGTTGCCAGCGCAATATCTAAGAGCCATCATACCACAAAGAGGAGAAGAACAATGGAAGTCATACGCAGTCACGGAATATGGAGTTTTGATTGATTTAATTTATAATTCTCATTTTGATTTGATTGTGTTATTTCATTGTCAGTTTGTTTGAATTCTTTGATTAGATAGGGATTTGTGATTTCCCTTTGTTTCTTATTTCCTATTTAGCAATGATGAATTTGAGCATGCAACAATATTAATTAAAATTAAAAGATGTTTTGATTAAATTTATTTTTTAATTATAAGATGTTTTATGAATAGAATTTATATTTTAGAAATAAAAGTAGAGATTTTATACTAGGTTAAATTGTTTCACAAGATTTACTAAAAGTGTTTAAAAATTTTGCACAATATATCAACAAGTGACAATTTTTTAAGAGTTGCGGGTGGCTGCAAGAAGTTGAGTCCCACTTTTGGGCAAAAATTGGAAGTGTTTTCTCTATTTTTCAATTTTTTTATCAATTGATGTCAATATTTGAGGCACTTAGAGATTGAATCTCGGAAAACTTCAGTAATTGAAAATGTAGTTCTTGGAGTCTACTTTTCAAATATGTAATTTATTTCAATACCCACATGGTAGAAAATGTGTTTTAGTATGCATGTTTAAAAATCACTTTTTCAAAACGCATGTTTCAGGACCATACCACACATGTGTACAACCACCATTTTTTGATGCAAATAAATGAATTTTTGCAGATCCTTCTGGGAAACAATACTTAAGACACCAAATATTGATGAGAATATTTTTTCTTATTTTTTTATTGAATATATTTTTTTTTTGTTAATTTTTAATTGGCAATAAAGTACATTTTCAAAACATCGGGTGTACGACCACCATAATTTGATGAAATTTTCATATTTTAAATTTATTTTTTTTAATCTTCAAAAGAATTGTATGTAGATTGATGTCATATAGTTTATTTTTTTTAAAACCTAAAAAACAAAAATGTTATTAAAGTTTTACTGAACCTCGGTATTTTAGGTTTACGTTCCACTCTTGACTAATAAAAAATGCAAAAATAGTAAAATAATCTTATCTCTATGAATTTTAAATCTTTGAAATCAAGACACTAAGAAATCTAATGGGTTTTTGTTTAATCAAAAAATTCGATCAGGAAGGCCCTCAAAAAATTAGGGAAGGTCACCCCTTTCACAATAAGACTAGTGGTAGAAACAATAGACTCCATAGACACCGTAGAAACGACTCCCCTAACTTTAACTTTACCCTCATTCTAGGAGCGAAAAAACTACCGAGAGAGAAGGGTGAAAACCCTTCATGCCCTCAACATAGCATGCCAAGTTACCTCTTTCAATTGTCAGATAGACTCTTTCATTATAATTAAAATTATCATACTTATTCATCTTGGTGTGTATGATATCACCCCCCATAGTAAAACCATTCATAGGGAAACCACTAATGGGTAAGTGCACAAAGATGGTGGTCAAAAAGGGGGGTATAAGTGAAAAAAAAAAATTTGAAATCAGGTGAACCTGAACTTGGAGGCAAAATTTGAAAGTCATCCACTTAAGATATGAAGATAATCAAAGAACAAATATTGTATAATTCTGAATCTAGTTTCCAAACTACTAAAAATTTTCAAAATTGGATAATATTAAGGGGGTCAAATCCTTCGCGCATGAAAAAACAGACCTTGATTTTTTCTGAAAAACATAACATAGTGTCTGACGTGTGCATCAAAAAAGTCATAGTTAAATTTAGTATTTTGACAAATCCTTTGGCAGAAAGATAGTTAAGAGTGAGCACTAGAAGATGTGTATTTTTTTGTATTTTTTTTGTTCAGTATGGTTTTTTTAATGAATTTTCCAATCAAGCACATCCTGAAAATTAGGTACTTTTCTCATGTGCGAAGCATAAGTTGCACTAAATAAATAAAAAAATACAATTCTTTTTTTAAATTGTAAAGAATCAAGTGCACTACAATAATATTTAAAAAAGAAAAAAAATGGATAAGTATATCAAAAATTTAAAAAATGGTGCACCTATGTCTATGAGAACTATGGAGACACTGGTAAAAGAAATTCAATAATAATATGTTATTGTTGTTCAAATTTTTTAAAAAATTATATGGTTAGAAAGCTCAGAAGATGGGTGAAAATATGGTGGCAATTTTAGAAATACCCACTTGATGAAGTGTAAACTTGATGATGACAAAGTCGATGAACCAAGTTGATAAAATAAAACACGTAAAAAATGAGAGAAATGGAGGGAAATCAAACTTCCAAACCGTAGCTTTGTCATCCTGGCCTATTTCAAAGCCTAAACAGTCAAAAGCGAGTACGAGGTACTTATGGTGTAAAAAGCGCGTACGCGCTATTGTATATATAATATGTGTATATATATAATATATAATATTTATATATGTGTGTGTGTGTGTGTGTGTGTGTGTGTGTGTGTGTGTGTGTGTGTGTGTGTGTGTGTAATATATTAAGTATATATATACCTCTCCCCTTCTCCCTTCCTCCATACCCCATCCCTCCCTCTCTCCCCTTCTCCCTTCCTCCATACCCCATCCCTCTTTCTCTTCTTCTCTCCCTCCCTCCCTCCATACCCCACTGCAACTGTGTCTGCACCTCTATAGAAGTAAGTGAATTTATTTCTTGTTTGCAACTTCCTCTTTGATTTTTATCATGTATGCTCTCCTAAGAAAATTGACTGATGGATTTGTGTGTGTATATTGAATAGGAGGAATAGGGTTTGAAATTGAACCATGGGTGTATTACCATGACAAATAAGGAAACCTGCAGAAATATTCTTCTCGAATTTGTTTTTAATGAGCAGAGAAGATGTGGAAAATAGTGTCAACAAAGCAACATGATGAGTCAGAGTACCTGCAATATGTTTTTTAAGAAGGAAACAACCGGTAGGAAGAGAAAGAGGGAGAGTAACACAGATGATGTCCTTAAGAATGATAGTGGTTGGTATGCGAGAGTTCCCATGTTGTTACACAACGCCCGTCACCTAAAGAAATTAAAGTTTGTTGTATGCATGGCATTGGTAGTATATGATAATCATCACTTGTCAAGCGGCTTGGAACGGTACATACCCATGAAAGAAATCAAGTGTTTAATTCCTATAGTCACAATCGAGATAAGTCTTATAACCTTGCAAATTTAATAGAATCATGTTTTAGAACTTAGGCAGTACTTTTACGATTAGGTCAAGCACTTACACTTGCTTTTTAGCGAAGCCTCGTTGTTTGTTTGCTTGGAGTCTCATTGTATGATGTTCTATTCATAACTTTAAATTTAATATATCATTTTATTATCTCACCATATGACCCCTTAGGTGTCATTAGAGGTCATATTGTTTCCTAAGAGGTCATATGGTGTCTTGTGACCCCTTAGGACACCATATGACCCCTTAAGAAACCATACGACCCATAACAACACCATATGGTGTCCTAAGGGGTCATAGGATGCCATATGACCCCTCGGGACACCAATGACCCATAACAAGACCATATGGTGTTGTAAAGGGTCATATGGTGTTCTATGACCCCTTAGGACACTATTTGGTATCGTTATAGGTCGTATGGTGTGCTAAGGGATAATATAGTATCATAGGACCCCTTAGAACACCTTGTGACCCCTTAGATGTTGTTAGGGGTCATATTGTGTTCTTAGGGTCATATTGTGTCCTGGATTCAATATCTCTTCCTCTCCCTCCCCCCTCCTCTCTCTCTCTCTCTCTCTCTCTCTCTCTCTCTCTCTCTCTCTCTCTCTCTCTCTCTCTCTCTCTCTCTCACTTCCTCCATACCACATCCCTCTTTCTCTTCTTCTCTCCCTCCCTCTTTCTCTTCTTCTGTAATTCCTATAGTCACAATCGAGATCATTCCTATAACCTTGTAAATTTAATAGCATCATATGTTTTAGAACTTAGGCAGTACTCTTAGGGTTAGGTCAACCTCTTACCTTGCTTTTTAGTGAAGCCTCATTGTTTGTTCACTTGGAGTCTCTCTTATGCTGACAATGGTCTAACTTAGCTATATCAAAACGAAACTACTGAAGTTCTATTGTATGATGTTTTATTGTATGATGTTCTATTCATAACTTTAAATTTAATATATCATTTTATTAGCCCATCATATGGCCCCTTAGGTGTCATTAGAGGTCGTATTATTTCCTAAGAGGTTATATGGTGTCATGTGACCCCTTAGGACACCATATGACCCCTTAAGACACCATACGACACATAACAACACCATATGGTGTCCTAAGGGGTCATCTGATGCCATATGACCCTTAGGACACTATTTGGTGTCGTTATAGGTCCCTCCCTCCCCCTCTTCTCTCCCTCCCTCCCCCTCTTCTCTCTCTCTCTCCCTCCCTCTCTCTCTCTCTCTCTCTCTCTCTCTCTCTCTCTCTCTCTCTCTCTCTCTCTCTCTCTCTCTCTCTCTCTCTCTCTCCCTCCTTCCCTCCTCTCTCCCTCCACCCTACTCTCCCTTTCCCTTCCTCCATACTCCTTCCCTCCCACCCTCCCCCCTCTTCTCTCCCTCTCTTCCTCCCTCTACCTCTCTCCCTCTCTATACCTTCCCTCCTCTCTCTCTCTCTCTCTCTCTCTCTCTCTCTCTCTCTCTCTCTCTCTCTCTCTCTCTCTCTCTCTCTCTCTCTCTCTCTCTCTCTCTCTCCCTCCTTCCCTTCTGCCCCCTCCTCTCTCCCTCCCCCTACTCTCCCCCCCCCCCCCTCTCTCTCTCTCTCTCTCTCTCTCTCTCCCCCTCTCTCTCTCTCCCTTTTCATTCACATTTTTTCTACTACCAATAGCGTGTACGAGGCACTAAAACTATTACTTCACTGCCCTGCCATAACTTTCTTAAAGTATAGGAGCGCCTACACGGTAATTATTACTTGTAAGCATGTATGGGGTATTGAGCCTATTATTCACTACCTTGCGATAACATTTTTTAGGCTTAGGAGAGTGTACGCACTACTTATTAGTACAGAATGGGAAAAAAATACCATTGGGCTTCCCAACATTTTATGGACTAGTAGCACGTACACGATACATAGACATAGTTTTAGTTGCCCAAGAGCCTCAACGGCCTCAAAAGAAGTTTTTGAGGTCGTTGAAGGCCCCACTGGAACTGTGCCTACACTTCTATCACTGTTTTATACATAGAAGTAAATAAATTTTTTATTTTTGCATGATTTCAAATGATTGAATTGTTGTTCTTATTAGTTTTGTCAATAGTATTGTGATTGTTTAATAGTTTGATTCCAAAAAATAGTGATAAGATGCATAGTTATTGTTATTTGTTTGTTTATGAAATTTTTTTTACATATATATGTAATATGATTCTATTTAGGACAACTGATATCAACCATGGGAAAGAACAAGCGAGGAACAATGGAATAGTGAGAGGCTGAAAAGGAAAGACAAAGGCAACGTATGAAGAAATTACGTGACATAAGAACAATGGGAGAAGAAGGTATGTCATCCTCAACATCTCAATTCAATTCACCAAACGAACATAATGCACCTAATGCAATTGAAGAAGAGACATTTGATTTACGTATGAACCTAATGCAATTGAAGAAGATACTACATTGAATAATCAATTAAATGATGAACATACACCTTCTCTATTTGATGAATTGAATGTAGGGTATATACATGAAGTTGTGGTACCAAAAATGTGCCACACTTCAAAAAAAAATTAAAAAGCACATAAGGCACACGCACTATAGGGCGTGTGCCCTATAATGCGCACGCCTTATAAGGCATGCACCTTATAAGGCGTATGTGCATTATAAACAACAAAAAAACCTTGATCCACATTTTTGCATTCCAAACCCGCATTTTGGCATTTTTGGGTGCTATTGTCTTGCGCTCACCCTTTGTAAAAGCTTGAAATTGGGCACTAAGTTGTCCATCTCTCATCAAAATGCTGCCACGCCATCAAAGAGCTTGAAGAGGTATGTATTTTTATTTTCTTATTGTCATTTTTTTTTATTAATTTGAAGATTAAACTAGGTTTATTGATTTAAATTTATTTTCATTATCAAAAAATGAGATTAGACAAGAAAATATTGAAAATACTCAATCACCTCCTCATGAAGATCATATTGAAGAAGAAGCACATCAATTGGCTCCTCATGAAGACCATATTGAAGAAGAAGCACATCAAGAACCTCCTACAATCCCTAGACACCCCATAGGTACACAAGAAAACCTATTAGGTCAAATAGAAAATAGCCAGAAAGAGCTTGAAGGTTTAATCACAAGGCTAAAAGATCCCACTGGAACAAACTCCCATATGACAAACCTTGCCAGTTCTTTGCAATCTATTGTATCTCACATACAATCTGTGAGTGGGCAAATAAATTTTTTGTCCCGTAAGAAGGAAGAACAAAAGCAATTTTATGCTAACAAATTATCATATGTGGCAGTGAAGAAAAAGAAAATTAATAAATTTGACTTGTGTGCTCTTTTTATGAACCCCCAAACGAATCAACCTTTACACCCTGGATGTAGAAGATTCCCTATTCATTGGTGTCATCATGAAGGGATTAAGAACAATTTTTGGGATAGGTGGTGGATGGTATTTGATCAGCCCCCATGCAATAATCATGAGGTACCCCAATAGTTTTTGAGAAAACTGTACTGTGAGTTTGTCCTTAATGAGATCCCAAACTATTTTGATTTTCTAGATTTCCAAGGTAAAGGTGGGGGTTCCTCACATGATAGAGAGGGTGCACAACGTGATCCAAATCTCCCACCAAGACCCTTGGCTAGACCTATGGTGGAGCATGTTATTATTCCTTCCATTATGAAGGAGAGTATTGAGGTCGAAACTCTAGACTCGATTAGCTCACTCACTCAAACCCTTATACAGTATGCTAGTCCTCTAGTAGAGGGTGCTGCGAGTGATGATGTTGATTCTTCTAGGCATCGAGTTCCAGCTCATTTTTGTTGATCTTGTGGTTATCTTTGCACTTATGATCCTAATAGTTCTGAGAATGCATGTGCACGAGCGGAGTTTGCTACAAAGAACATTGTCATGACAGAATCCTTGCTGAATGAAACATTTGGCATTGATACCCAAGTGAATTTCATTACAAGTTCATTTCATTCTTTTTATTAAATCTTATATGTAAATTTGAGAATATATCTAAATTAGTAAATTATTATGATAAAAAATTAGGGTCAAAGTGTTCACAATACTAGCAACATTCCTACAACACCCTTTTTCACTACTTCGTCGACTCCACAGGTATACAACGAGTGAAAAAATATAATTATTATATGTAGATAGTTGAACCTTATGTGAATGATTTTCTAATTACTCATTTTGGATGTCAAATAGTTTGATGCTAGACCTTCAACATCAACACCTCGTAGTGTATTTCATTGACAATCTTTCACCCAGGTAAACAATTTATCTTTAATGTTGTTATTAAATAATATAGATAGTTTTGGCGATTAATCAATATACTTTGTTTCATTTTGAGATGTTGAATTCAGAGACTCCTCCTTCTATCTGCGCGTCAATGGAGCATGGTGTTGCTGCAGCAGTAGCAAGTTCAACTGCTTTAATAGAAGTATGAGACATATTTGTAAATTTAGTAAATTTAGCATTACATTTGTTATCTTAATAATATGTTATTGAAAATTTTAACAACACTTGTATTTAGTTTAATTTATATTGTGATGCTTACAGGAGGGGCTTGTCACTCCAAATCATGAACGTGCACCTGTTGTGGATGAACATCATGATTATTTGTATGCGGTAAGTGACTATTCTATTATATGTCATTCTAAAATTCAATTTTTGCATATGCTAACATCATTCTTTTCATTGTATCAGGTGGAGTTACAAAAAAGTCTGGAGAGGAGGTCAAGTGGACATACTCGAAAGACACCTGCATCATATACATCTCCATCCCATCAACAGACAAAGATATCTTGTGATCTGTTTCCTTCTCCTAGAGGGAAATGAATAGAATAGGGTCCTATGTTGTATGCCTATATGGCAATTTTGAACATATGTTTTGTATTACGAATATGTGACATTCTATTGCCATATGCCTTTTGGCAAGCTCCTATTTGACTTTATTGGATACCATGTTGTATGCCTATATGGAAAATTCGAACATATGTTTTGTATTACGAATATGTGACATTCTATGTCCATATGGCTTTTGGCAAGCCCCTATTTGACTTTATTGGATATCATGTTGTATACCTTTATAGCAATTTTGAACATATGTTTTGTTTTATGAATATGTGAAATTCTAAGTCCATATGACTTTTGGCAAGCCTATTTGTTTGTATTGGATATATTTGATAGTTTTAATGGTATACAATGTTGCCTGGATTTGTAGCTTTTTGGTTAATGCAAATCATTTATCATGGTTATCCATAATTGCAGTACAAATGATTAGATGAATAATTGCACAAAGTCTATTATTACTTAAGCTTTGAACCTAAATATGTGTTTGTAATCCAAGACACAAGCCACCCCGACGCGTACGAGCTAACAGTTTGGTGTCGCAACATGACCCCGTAGGATCAGACGGATCGTTCTTATGATTAATGGGCATGGAGAAACGCGATACCGAATATTGTCAACTTTGAGAAATTTGAGCACTTGGGCGATTTGGCTACTAGGGTGTGGCCCACAACGTTCAGGTGAGTTGAAGAGAAAAAAGAAGGCATTCCTAGTGTAAACTCGGCCACCCCGACGCGTACGAGCTGACGGTTCGGTGCCGCGATGAGCGGATTGAAAGATTTGGCATTGTGCAACTTTTCATTGAACTCATCTGACGCTTTTTGTCATGACTGAGAAAGAGTCGCCACGAGCAACTGGGTCCGAGTCTACCCAAACTGAGAGAAGCTTTTTTAAAGTTCCATAACACAACCCCGTAGGATCAAATAGATCATTCTTTTGATTAACAACCACGGAGAAACGTGATGCTGAATATTGACAACTTTGAGCATTTTGAGCACTTGGGCAATTTGGCTGCTAGGGTGTGGCCCGCAACGATCAGGCGAGTTAGAGAGCAAAAAGAAGGTACTCCTAGCGTAAACCCGACCACCCCAATGCGTACGAGCTGATAGTTCGGTGCCACGATGAGCGGATTGAAAGATGGGGCATTGTGCAACTTTTCATTGAACTCATTTGACACTTTTTGTCGCGACCAAGAAAGAGTCACCACAAGCAATTGGATCTGAGTCTACCCAAACTGAGAGAGGCTTTTTTAGAGTGCCATAACATGACCCCATAGGATCAGATGAATTTTTCTTATGATTAATGGGTACAGAGAAACACGATGCTGAATATTGACAACTTTGAGCAATTTGAGCACTTGGGCGATTTGGCTGCTACGGTATGGCCTGCAATGATCTGGCTTGTTGGAGAGAAAAAAGAAGACATTCCTAGCGTAAACTTGGCCACCCCAACAGGTATGAGATGACGGTTCGGTGCCGCGATGAGCGGATTGAAAGATGGGGCATTGTGCAACTTTTCATTGAACTCATCTCTCGCTTTTTGTCGCGACCGAGAAAGAGTCGCCACAAGCAACTGGATCTGAGTCTACCCAAACCGAGAGAATATTTTTTAGAGTGCCATAACACGACCTCATAGGATCAGACGGATTGTTCTTATGATTAATGGGCACAGAGAAACGTGATGCCGAATATTGACAACTTTGAGCATTTTGAGCACTTGGGCGATTTGGCTGCTAGGGTGTGGCCCGCAACTATCGGGTGAGTTGGAGAGAAAAAACAAGGCATTACTAGCGTAAACCCGGCCACCTTGATGCATACAAGCTGATGGTTCGGTGCCACGATGAGCGGATTGAAAGATGGGGCATTGTGCAACTTTTCATTGAACTCATCTGACGCTTTTTGTCGCGACCGAGAAAGAGTCGCCACGAACAACTGGATCTGAGTCTACCCAAACCAAGAGAGGTTTTTTTAGAGTGCCATAACATGACCCCGTAGGATCAGACAGATCATTCTTATGATTAACAGGCACAGAGAAACGCGATGCCGAATATTGACAACTTTGAGCAATTTGAGCACTTGGGCGATTTGGCTGCTAGGGTGTGGCCCGCAACGATCGAGTGAGTTGGAGAGAAAAAACAAGGCATTCCTAGCATAAACTAGGCCACCCCAATGCATACAAGCTGACAGTTCGGTGCCACGACGAGCGGATTGAAAGATGGGGCATTGTGCAACTTTTCATTGAACTCATCTGTCGCTTTTTATCGTGATTGAGAAAGAGATGCCACGAGCAACTAGATCCAAGTCTACCCAAACCAAGAGAGGATTTTTTTGAGTGCCATAACATGACCCCATAGGATTAGATGGATTGTTCTTCTGATTAACGGGCACAGAGAAACGTGATGCCGAATATTGACAACTTTGAGTATTTTGAGCACTTGGGCAATTTGGCTGCTAGGGTGTGGCCCGCAATGATTGAGCGAGTTGGAGATCAAAAAGAAGGCATTCCTAGCATAAACCCAGCCACCTTGATGCATAGAAGCTGACAATTTGGTGTCATGATGAGCGGATTGAAAGATGGGGCATTGTGCAACTTTTCATTGAACTCATTTGATGCTTTTTGTCGCGACCGAGAAAGAGTCACCACAAGCAACTGGATCCGAGTCTACCCAAACCGAGAGAGGATTTTTTAGAGTGCCATAACACGACCCTATAGGATCAGATGGATTGTTCTTATGATTAACGGGCATGGAGAAACAAGATGCTGAATATTGACAACTTTGAGCAATTTGAGCACTTAGGCAATTTCGCTGCTAGGGTGTGGCCCGCAATGATCAAGTGAGTTGGAGAGAAAAAAGAAGGCATTGCTAGCGTAAAACTAGCCACCCTGATGCGTACGAGTTGATGGTTCGATGCCGTGACGAGCGGATTGAAAGATGGGTCATTGTGCAACTTTTCATTGAACTCATCTGTCGCTTTTTGTTGCGATCGAGAAAGAGTCACCACGAGCAACTGGATCCGAGTCTACCCAAACCGAGAGAGGCTTTTTTAGAGTGCTAAAACATGACCCCGTAGGATTAGATGGATCATTCTTATGATTAACGGGCATGGAGAAACATGATGCCGAATATTGACAACTTTGAGCATTTTGAGCACTTGGGCGATTTGGCTGCTAGGGTGTAGCCTGCAACGATCGAGCGAGTTGGAGAGAAAAAAGAAGGCATTCCTAGTGTAAACCCAAACACCCCAATGCGTACGAGCTGACAATTCGGTGGCATGACGAGCGGATTGAAAGATGGGGCATTGTGCAACTTTTCATTAAACTCATCTGATGCTTTTTGTCACGACCAAGAAAGAGTCGCCACGAGCAACTAGATCCGAGTTTACCCAAACCGAGAGAGGATTTTTTAGACTACCATAACACAACCTAGTAGGATTAGATAGATCATTCTTATGATTAATGGGCACGGAGAAACGCGATGCCAAATATTGACAACTTTGAGCATTTTGACCACTTGGGCGATTTGGCTACTAGGGTGTGGCCCGCAATGATCGGGCGAGTTAGAGAGAAAAAAGAAGGCATTTCTAGTGTAAACCCAGCCACCCCAATGTGTACAAGTTGACAATTCGGTGCCGCGACAAGCAGATTGAAAGATGGGGCATTGTGCAACTTTTCATTGAACTCATTTGTCGCTTTTTGTCGCGACCGAGAAAGAGTTGCCACGAGCAACTAGATCCAAGTCTACCCAAACTGAGAGAGGCTTTTTTAGAGTGCCATAACACAACTCCGTAGGATCAGACAGATTGTTCTTATGATTAACAGGCATAGAGAAACGCGATGCTGAATATTGACAACTTTGAGAATTTTGAGCACTTGGACGATTTGGCTGCTAGGGTGTGGCCCGCAACGATCGGGTGAGTTGGAGATCAAAAAGAAGGCATTCCTAGTGTAAACCCAGCAACCCTGATGCATACAAGCTGACGATTCGGTGTCGTGACTAGCGGATTGAAAGATGGGGCATTGTGCAACTTTTCATTGAACTCATCTGACACTTTTTGTCGTGACCGAGAAAGAGTCACCACGAGCAACTGGATCTGAGTCTACCCAAACTGAGAGGATTTTTTAGAGTGCCATAACACAACCTTGTAGGATCAGATGGATCATTCTTATGATTAACGGGCACGGAGAAACGCGATGCCGAATATTGACAACTTTGAGCAATTTGAGCACTTGGGCGATTTGGCTTCTAGGGTGTGGCCCGCAATGATCGGGTGAGTTGGAGAGAAAAAAGAAGGCATTCCTATCATAAACCTAGCCACCCTAATGCATACGAGCTGACGGTTCGGTGCCGCGATGAGCGGATTGAAAGATGGGGCATTGTGCAACTTTTCATTGAACTCATCTGTCGCTTTTTGTTGTGACCGAGAAAGAGTCACCACGAGCAACTGGATCTGAGTCTACCCAAATTGAGAGAGGATTTTTTAGAGTTCCATAACACAACCCCATAGGATCAAATGGATCATTCTTATGAGTAATGAGCACAGAGAAACATGATGTCGAATATTGACAACTTTGAGCATTTTGAGCACTTGGGCGATTTGGCTGCTAGGGTGTGGCCCACAACGATCGGGCATGTTGGAGAGAAAAAAGAAGGCATTCCTAGTGTAAACCTAACCACCCTAATGCGTATGAGCTAATGGTTTGGTGCCGCGGCGAGCAGATTGAAAGATGGGGTATTGTGCAACTTTTCATTGAACTCATTTGATGCTTTTTGTCGCGACCGAGAAAGAGTCGCCACGAGCAACTGGATCCGAGTCTACCCAAACCGAGAGAGGCTTTTTTAGAGTGCCATAACATGACCCCATAGGATCAGATGGATCATTCTTATGATTAACGGGCACAGAGAAACGTGATGCCGAAATATTGACAACTTTGAGCATTTTGAGCACTTGGGCGATTTGGCTGCTAGGGTGTGGCCCGCAATGATCGGGTGAGTTGGAGAGCAAAAAGAAGGCATTCCTAGTGTAAACCCAGCCACCTCGACATGTACAATCTGATGGTTCGGTGCTGCGACGAGCGGATTGAAAGATGGGGCATTGTACAAATTTTCATTGAACTCATATGTCGCTTTTTGTCGTGACCGAGAAAGAGTCGCCACGAGCAACTGGATCCAAGTCTACCCAAACCGAGAGAGGATTTTTTAGAGTGCCATAACACGACCCCATAGGACTAGATAGATCATTCTTACATGTCACTAAAATCGAGAAAAACCATGCCGAATTTTGAAAAAATTTCACACTTTGAGTGATTGACAACAAATGAGCATTTTTTACATCTTTTACCATATTAATAGGGTATACTTCACTAAATGATCCCATGTGACCTCTAATGGTCCAAAATGACATTATTTACATAAAATCACACAAAACAAGACAAAAACATAAATTTTTTATATTGCAATGCCTCGAGTAGTAAAAAATACAAGTCATGTACATATATCCAAATAAGATTGATATTACAATTTTTTACATTTACATTTAATCCAATGAGCCATCTGGATCTGCTCTACTCTTTATCATGTCTAGTATGGCCTCATGGTCAGACTCACAAACCTTCCATAGGTTCTTGTTTAGTGGTCTACCCCCATATCTGATCAAATGAACATTTGAAGCTACAACAAGGTTAGAATAATGAAGAATCTTTTTATGTGTCTCGAAGTCCTCGAACAACCACAAGTTAGATTTTTTCACTGGGTACCTTCTAAGCCATGTACCAGTAACAACTACTGATCCTGTGGGGTACTCAATATTTTCTCCATCTACCACAGGGCGATCCAATTTCTTTTTTGTGTCCACAAAATGACACAGGTAATAATTTGTTCCTTCTTCATTGTCTTCAGCTGCAATTACTGCATAAACATGCCCTGCAATGATAAGGCAAGAAGAATTTAGTAAACAACTAAGGTAAAATATTAAAGTACAAAAATTACATGTGGATAATTTACCTGGTTGGACTAAATCCAATACATGGTCAAAGTCAATTGATGCTTCCATCTGTGTGATTTGTAGTGCACTCAGAGGTCGGTATGTCTCAAGTGGGATTAGAGGTCTCATACACCATTCGTCCACCAACTCCTTTGACTCACGGTCATTATAGGCACGATCTCTACATGAAGAACAATAACATGCCATCCACCACGTATGGATAGTCCATGAACCTGCATTAGATATTTTCAAAGAGTGTAGCTCACTCGATCCTTTCAATGTACAACAATCTTCTAATTTTGCAATGTTAGTATCATCTACCAACCAAAAAATCTGCGAACTAAAGACTTACCTTGATTACCTAGACCAATTGTACCATTGCATCATTGAACAATTGATTTTGCATCTTTTAAGTTTGCATTCCCTTTGTACTTTAACTCTTCTCATGCTAAAGCTCTTTTAATACATGCTCCTGCACGATCATGCTCCCCTTTTCCATGCCCAGCCTCAGAGAAATTCCACATATGTTGAATAGTAGTCAACTTATGCATCCTACTTAGCCAATAAAACATCCAAGAGTTCTTAAATTGTGATGCACAATTATCTGACCATGTGATATGTTGACGGAATGATATGCCTCAGCTAGCCAAATCATCGTAGAATATCTAAAAACAACCTTGCACAAACTGTGTAGAGTGTGAGCGATCATCACTGATGTAAAAATGATACTCCCTCAATATCTTCCTATCCTCTTCCATACTATCATGTGCATGAATGAATGCTATATGCACAAATATGGAAACTTGTGTGGAGTTGTAATATTGTGATTGCACCTCGTTCTACAGTTGTAGTGTGTAATTCTCTGCAAAGTCAACAATTGAAACGATTGTATGAAGTGGAAATGTGTCCTTGCATAGCTTAAATTGTGAGTCCAACCAATGAGCTCGATGGTTATGCCTTGCATACTCATACACTATATTCTCATGAAAGATTCCCATAAACTGATACACTAGAATCTTCTCACTAACCAATTCACACCTTTTTGCTTCTTTTCCATCTTTTAGCATGTAGGCCACTATCTTATATTTTTCAAATTCTACTAATTCATTACCAATTTCTTGTCCAATATCCATATGTTGACAAATTTGTAAATGTCACAATCCACCACAATAAACACATGTGCCATCCAAGCAACACTTATTGTAACATACTTGACCATCTACTCTTTCACATAAGATGCTAGATATGAATTCCCTTGAAGATGTCGGTGGACCATTTATGTTGCATTCCTGCAAAACATTGTTAGCATGCAAATCTATACATATGCGTTGACAAACATCATAATGGTTAGAAAATTAAATATGTACTCTACAACAACAATTTGTGTGTGTGTGAATTTGACATAAAAAGGCTTTACCATTTCAAAGAACTTTTGACTAATTTTTATTTGAGGATACATACATTGAAACTTGGCCAAAAATTGTGTTTTAGTCATATCCAAAAAATGTTTCGGATGTGGATCACGGATTTTACTACCAATCCTCCTTCTTACAACATCTCTTTGATTTGGAGAGACCCTTGTGTTATTCTTCCAAAAATCTTCAATTAGGGATCTCAAGGCTTCAACAATTGCTTTATCTTTCCGTGGTAATCTACCGGAAAATGCCCATAACTCATTGTTATATGGATCCTACGCTCTTTGTCGCCTTACCAAAGCTCTCATTAGAGTTTGTCTACTTATCTTCAATTGTTTACTTTTCTTTCTAAGGAGGCGAGCTTTCTTAGTTTGAGTGCTTACAATTGTTGATGTAATGACACGTCGTGTGGCATTACTATCTTTTGTGTGTGAGTTAGAACCAACAGTATCATATGCATTAATTAGATTCTTCACAATAGATTTGTCACTTGATTCAATAGATGTTCTTAGCCCAAGAATCTTCATTATAGGCCTAAATTTCAGATTTCTCATCATTTCAACAAATAGTTGACATCTTCATGTCTCATTTAAAGGCTCAAAAAATATTTTCCATATCCGGTTAGCATGTCTTTGACAAGTACGCTTCGGAAACTTGTCAACCATTGGTTTCAAAACATTAGCATCAATATCAATCAAATACTTAGGATTTCTATGCAAAACTCTAGGAGGTGTTCTCAAACTTTGAGTTATCTCAAGATTAGGAATGTCAACAACATTAGGGATAGGTGGCATACCTTCAAGCGGAGATGAAAATGATGACATACCTTGAAATTGAGGTGTACAAGATGGTGTAGCTCCAATACTTGATGTTAGTCGTGAAGTACTTGCAACATCAAATGTCATAGAGGGAGTGCATTCAATATGAGATGTTGTAGACACCAACGGTGTGCCAATAAGAGATGGTGCGCCTTCAACTTGAGATGTAAGAGATGGGGTGCCTTCAACTTGAATTGTTGTAGATATGCTCTCAACCTCGGGATTCAATTGTCTCATTGCATGAAGGTTTTGCATCCGTTGCCTTTGTGTGGCCAATTTTGTCTCTCTCTTAGATTGGATGGATATTTCATGTTCCTCTTCAATTGGCACCTCTTCAATTGACACCTCTTCTTCTATGGTATTCAATTTCCTTTGTTCACGAAGTTGCTTCATTCCTTCTCTTTTTTTTGCATTCTTAGCGTCACGCTCTTCCGGTGTTACATTTTTTAGTCATTTCCTCAGCATGATGATGATGCTGCATATGTTAAAATGGATATATGAAATTGAAATTATTTCATGTATTCCTTTTCTAAATTATTTCATAAGATCTTAAAAAGGATGTATGAAATTGCAAATTTTGTTTTAAACCACTAAATAATTAATTTTCTTATGCAACTTCCTTCAAATGCATTGTTAAATCTAATGTAAATCTAATAGGATTACAATCAATTTTGACTCACACTTTTATTCTAACATTTAAACAAAATAACACTTAATAAGTATTTGAATTCTAAAAACAAGAAAATATTACCTCAATTATTCAAATTTGATAAAAAAACTATGTTCTTCCTCTTTGACGTTGCCAAATGAAAAAAAAGGTGGTGGAGAGCTAATGGAATGTATAAAATAACCTTGCATAAAATGTCAACACCATGCAAAAAGCATTTTTTTGTCTGATCATGCACAGAAAGAAGACAAAATGAGAGAATGTGGGCTTGGATCACGGGTCAAGGGTCCCATATAACCATTTTTTAGTTCAACTCATTTGGCTAGCAACAAATATGGCACTAGCCAAATGACTTCCATTGAATTTTTTTACCTTAAACTAAACACTAACTATATACCCTATAACCTTTTTTTTGTGCAACTCATTTGGCTAGTGCCAATTATGGCACTAGCCAAATGACTTCCATTGGAATTTTTTACCTTTGATAAATTTCTACTCTACACCCTATAACCTTTTTTTTGTGCAACAGCCATATTTGGCGCTAGCCAAATGACTTCCATTGAAATTTTACCTTTCATAAATTTCTACTCTATACCCTATAGTTTGATAGCCACAACCATAAAAATTAAATCATATGACTCTTTAGGACATAATATGGTGTCTTAGGACACCATATGACCCCTTAGGGCATAATACGGTGTTGTTATGGGTCGTATGGAAACCTAAGGGGTCATATGATGTCCTATGGGGCCATAGGACACCATATGACCCCTTAGGTGTCGTTATGCGTCGTATGGTGTCGTAAGGGGTCATATGGTGTCCTATGACCCGTTAGGACACAATATGGTGTCGTTATAGGTCGTATGGTGTCCTAAGGGATCATATGGTGTCTTATGACCCCTTAGGACACCATATGACCCCTTAGGACACAATATGGTGTCGTTATGGGTCGTATGGACACCTAAGGGGTCATATGGTGTCCTATGGGGCCATAGGACACCATATGACCCCTTAGGTGTTGTTATGGTTCATATGGTGTCGTAAGGGGTCATATGGTGTCCTATGACCCCTTAGGACACCATATGACCCCCTAGGACACAATATGGTGTCGTTATGTGTTGTATGGTGTCCTAAGGGGTCATATGGTGTCTTATGACCCCTTAGGACACCATATGACCCCTTAGGACACAATACGGTGTCGTTATGGGTCGTATGGTGTCTTAAGGGGTCATATGGTGTCCTAAGGGGTCATAAGACCCCCATTGTAGCTTCCATTAGGTTGATCCAATTTTGGTCTTCAAACATGTTAGCAATCAGAATTTCTCCCTCCCAAGAATCGTGCCAGAACTTGACCTTAGACCCATTTCCAATTTTCCATGAAACATGGTTAGTGATGATGTGCCTACTATTCCATAGGAAATTCCATGTGGCAAACCCCCTACGTGCATCAGCAATGGTGATTATTCTCTCTGGATCAAGGGAGTCAAGATATTTCATTTGGAATAATCTGCACCAAAGTTTATTTGGTTGTTTTAGCATTTTCCATGTTAGTTTGGCACCGAGTGCCACATTTTGTTTTGCCATACTTCTTAGGCCAGCACCACCATCTTCTTTTAGGAGGCACATCGTATCCCAGTTAATTAGTGGGATCTTCTTCTGATCATTTGTGCCTTCCCATACAAAATTCTTTAGTAGACTGTCGAGCTTCTTACCAGCTATGTTTGTCATTTCAAAACAGCTCATACTGTAGATCAGTATTGCAAAGAGCACACTTCTGATCATCGTAATTCTACCTACCTGTGAGAGCCATCTATTTTTCCATGTATCTGATCTGGCCTTACATGAGTTGAGTACCTCATCCCAAACCTAGCACTGTCTTACCCTAGGGCAAATATTGACACCAAGGTATTTGAAAGGAAGCTCCCCAATCCCATACCCGAGGGTATGTGCAATTTTTTTTTGGGCCACTTTGCCTGTATTGAAGAAGACTACCTATGTTTTCCTAGCATTCATTTCTTGACCCAATATTGCAGTGTATTCTTCTAATACTTCTTTCACACGCCTCGCTTCATTGATAGTTGCTTCTCCAAACAGTATGGTGTCGTCTACGAACTGCGAATGGGTGATGTTTTCAAGTTGTCAATGAATGCAGATGCCATTCCACAATCCGCCAGTGTGTTTTTTTTTATTAACCCTCCTACTACCTCCGCCATTAGAACAAACAATGAGGGTGATAACGGATCCCCTTGATGCAATCCATTTGTAGCATGGAAGAAGTCTACAACTGAGCCATTAACTAATAGTGAGAAATAGACCAAGGATATGTAGGTCTTAATGTGTTCAATCCAATCAATAGGGAATCCAAAGCTTTTCAGGACATCAAGTAAGAATCCCCACACAACCTTATCATAGGATTTTGCGACATCTAATTTGATGATCATTCCTTTCAACTTCTCTTTGTGAATGGTGTGCATAACTTCTGAGACTAAGATGATGTTGTCAGCGATTTCTCTTCCTGGAGTGAACCCGTTCTGATGCTCCAATATTAGCTTGGGGAGGATGACCTTTAACCTTTCATCCATGGCTTTGGATATAATTTTGTAAATGTTGTTGCATAGGGATATAGGCCTATAATCTTGAACCATTTCACAATTTTGTTTTTTTGGAATTAGGGCAATAAGAGTATAGTTTATTTCCTTGATGAACTTTCCCTTCTTTCTGAACTCCTCCACCACCTTCTAGATGTCTATTCCCATGAATTCCCAACAATTTTGGTAGAATTCAGTAGTGATTTCGTCTGGGCCAGGAGCCTTGTGGGGGTGCAATGCAAACGTGGCTTTCTTAACTTCCTCCAATGTGAACAGAGCATTCAACAAGTCTATGTCCTCTGGGGATATCAGATTTTCAATAATTCCTTGAAGATTGGGCAACATAGAACTTGTGCCATTCCTGTCCAAGAGATTTTTAAAGTATTCTACCACAGCCTACTCGATTTCTTGCTTCGTACAAACCTTGTCTCCATTCATGTTTTGGATGACCGAAATTTAATTATTTAGTCTTTTTGCCTTGTATGCAGCATGGAAGAATTTTGTATTGCAGTCTCCATTAGCAATCCACAATTCTCATGATTTGTTGCACCAATATATTTCTTCAATTTTAAGTATCTCTGCATGTTTCTCTTTGAGTCTTTCCTCCAGAGTGTATAATCCATTTTCCATTCCTCTCATCATCACTTCCTTAGTGACAAATTCCAATTCATCCTCAATTCTAGCTTTTTCTGAAAAAATATTTTTGAAGGTGTGTTTATTCTAATGTTTGATCTCCTTTTTTAGAAGCTGTATTCTTTTGACAAAGCTATAGCTGGGAGACCCATAGTGCCTGTTGCTTTCTAGCCACCATTTTTCCACCAATCTCTTGAAGTCCTTGTCCTTCCACCACATGCTCTGGCACTTGAAATAGTTCATGTTCTTTGGTGCTTCAGGGCATATTAATAAGGTAATTGGGAGGTGGTCTGAGCCAGCCTATGATTCAATGAACGTTTCCATGGATAGACGATTACTTATCCACCATTCCCCCACAAGAATGATCTAACCTCTTAGATATTTTGGAGAATTTTAACCTCCTGTTAGTCCATGTAAATCTTCCATTCTTCGGTATAATATCTACAACCCCACACTCATTGATGAAAGATTTGAAGTCCTCCATAGTTTTTGTATTCTTTCGTAATCCACCATCCTTCTCATCAATGTCCATTATTGCGTTGAATTCTCCAACAATTATGACATTTTTGGAATCTAGCATCGCAAGTTGGCTGAATATCTCAACCCACACTCTTGCCTTCTCTTATGTTCTAACAAGTCCATAAACATTGAACATGGGCATGGTATAATTGCCCATTTTGTGCCTGACATTGAATGCCATCTAGTATTCTTTAGATGCCACTGGCTCTACCTCTAGTGTCTCAGGATTCCACAAAATTCTGAGACCCCCAGCAGTCCCTCTAGCCTCCTGAAAGTGCCCTTCCCATTTATAGCAGTATTTTATGAATTCACATGCCTTGTCATCACTGACCTTGGCTTCTTGTAGAATGTACATGTCCGATCCCATCTTGGTCAAGGCTCTCTTGACCAAGTGTCTTTTTTTAGGGGCCGATAAGCCCCTGACATTCTAGGTGGTGAGCTTGATTGCCCACCAAGGAAGGGGCAGCCTCCCTTGGTATGTTTCATGTAGTCAAGAACGCTGACTAGGCCTTTTTCCTTTGCCTTCTCCTCTCTAATCTATTTATAGCTTTTCCTTCCCTTGACTCCTTTGTTTCTTCCTAACAATGTATTGGCAGATTGGCTTATGCACCTAGGGTCCAATATGTCTAGTTCATCTTCATCATTTCCCTGAATAGATGCCAGCTATTCAACTTCCACATCCTCATTAATTTAGATATCTTCCCCAACACCCTCTTTCTCCTGCTTAACTCCATTGCTTTGAGGAAGCTCATTACCATTCGGCATCATCATAATTGGGACAATCTACAATGGGTTCTATGGTGTTTTATCTGTTTTCAGGGGGTCTTCCACATTGTTCATTGTAGGGGCATTCCTATCCTTTCTTTCCCAGGTTTGCTTTCCCATTTTGTTTAGTCTACTATGTGCTTTACGAATGTATATTTTGCATTTGTTCCCTTGATGAAGTAAGCTTCCACATCTATAATAGGGATTGAGTTCTTTTTCAATTTCAACTTCCTTTCTCCATTTTCCATTCACCATAATCAGTCTTATGTGATCTAGGACTTTTTGTATAGCGGCTATTTGCAACCGAGCATATATGTATAAATCGTTCTTGGTAATTCCCTCATCGATTTCTAGCAAAGTTCCCAGACTCCTCCCGATCCTTTCAAGGCTAGATTCCCCCAATATTCTATCGGTAAGTTAAAGAGCCTTAACCAAATGGGTTTATCATACCAGGCCAAATCCATGGGATTGAAATTTGGTTCCCACGGCTGCATATACATTGGATGTTTTTCAAGATACCAGTTTTTAGACCCAAGCACCTTATCTCTTTCATGGTTCTCAGCGCATTTGGCTACAAAGAATCCCTTAGGGAGGAATTTAATGATGGTCTGTCTGCCCCAGTTTGTGTCTACCCAAGACCATATTACTTCTCTGGATTTTTTTGGTCCATTTATCCTAGCAATTAAGGCGTATTCTTCCCACGCATATCTATCATCCTCAACATCTTCTGTAAGGTTAATTTCGACCTCGCCCGATATGCATGGGGATGCGGCCTGTGTTTCCTCTTTTACTTCATTACCTTCGTTGGAATTTTCCCACTCGACATCAAATATTATCCAATTATCAGAGCGCCCCATGATCCCTGAAGTCTTTTTGTCAATATTGGATGCACCCAATCTCACCTCGCCCAAGCTTTTTAGTTTTTCGCACTCCATTTTTAAGCTTTCGCACAAGGTTTTTAATTTTGCACATTCGCTCTTCCATTTCCCGCATTCGACTTCGACCCTTGAGGATGCACCAAGCACACTTTGCTCCTCTTTCCACTCCACTCACTCTGCCATTTTTCCTTTTTTAATTATTGTCATCTACTTAAATTTGCTTTGTTGTACGCATGACATGTTGTTGTAGGATGCATATTGAATTTCCAGGCACTATGATATTTTTCGTCATATTTGTTCTCCTTTGCACACTAACGATGTTTTGCAGGAATGTAATATACAAGCACCTCCTAAGTCAGTAAATGAATTTATTTCAAGTGTGCTATGTAATAGACATGATGGTTGCATTTATTATAAGATGCCTTGTTTGGAAGGTTCTTGTGTTATAGGTGGTGGTTTGCAACATTTACCAAGATGCGTACATTTGGAGAGCACACATGAAATTGGTACGAAACTAGTTTCTTTCAGAAAATATAGGAAAGTCACATATGGAGTTAAAGATGGAAAAGATTTGAAGAGATGTGAGCTAGTGAAAAATGATATATGTGTAGCTGAATTTATGAAAATGTTTCAAGAGAAACTAGTTTATGAGTACATAATGCATACACATAGAGCTCGATGGTTAGATGAGCAATTCAAGTTATGTAAGGACACATTTCCTCTTGGCACCATTATCTCTATCATTGATTTCGCTGAAACTTATAAACTACAACCTCAAAATGAAGTGCAATCTATGTATTATCACTCTACACAAGTTTCTATTTTTATACACATAGCATTCATGAATGCAGATGATAGCACAGAGGAGGATAAAAATGTTGTAAGAGAGTATCACTTCTACATAAGTGACAGTCATACTCATTTATCAGAGTTTGTACAAGGATGCTTTAAAGTTTTCTATGATAGTTTAAGGGAAAGGAACATCTGATACAACCGACACTTAATATGGTCAGATAATTGCACCGCACAATTCAAGAATGCAAGGATGGTTTATTGGTTGGCAAGGATGCATATGACAAGTGGTGTACAATATTTTTGGAATTTCATTGAGGTTGGACATGGTAAGGGAGAGCACGATGGTGCAGGAGCATGTGTGAAAAGAGCCCTAGATAGAGAAGAATTGAAGTATGAAGGTGGTGCTAAGTTGATAGATGTAGAAACAATTGTACGATGGTGTAAGTCTACGATGGGTCTAGGTAATCCAGGTATGTCAATGGTTCATAGATATTTTTGGTTGATCATTGAATCTAACATTGAAAACTATTGAGATTGTTGTACAGTTGCAGGATCGAGTGGCATGCACTCATTTATGAGTTCAAATTCAAGTTCACTGGTAATTTATACGAGACAAATGGTATGTTTTTTCTCTTCATGCATGTATTATTTGTGGGAAGAATTTGAATCACAAGAGTGGGTTGACAAATGGTCTTGTAGACCGTTGGTTCCCATTCATTCATATCAAATTCCCAAAGAACTACAATTGAGCCAGATGGAGACATCGGTGGATCTTGACCATGTATCAGACCTAGTGGATTCAGGTAATTTTTGAGTTAATTTGTTTGCAAGTATTCTTTTTGGTTTGTTTTGTTGTACATCATACTTTATTTTTGGTATTAATTAACACTTTATAAAATGCAGGTCATGTGTATGCAGTTGTTGTAGAAGAGAACAATAGAGAAGGAACAAATTACTATTTGTGTCATTGTGTTGAGCCAAAAAGAAAATTGACAACCACAATCATTGACGAAGAGGGTATTGATTACCCAATAGGGTCTGTTGTCATGACAGGAACATGGCTTCAGAGATACCCTATCAATAATTTTGATGTTTGGTTGTTCAAGGACTTTGAAACACACAGACATTTTCTTCATTTCTCTAACCTTGTTGTTGCAACAAATATTCATTTGATGAAGTATCGTGGTAGACCTCATAACAAGATTTTATGGAAAGTTTGTGAATCTGACCATGAGGCAATACTTGACACAATACGGGTTAGAGCCGATCCTGAAGGCTCACTTGATTGATTCTATGGTTCAAAGTAGAATGATTTTGAGAATTTTGTATAAATCATTGACAAATTGTTCTATATTCATTTTTTGTTTATATAAATGCCCATGAGCTGATTTTTACATGTTTAGGGGCATAATTTTGTATATTTAAATGGCAATGAGCTGATTTGTACATATGTACATGCCAAATTTTTTATATTAAACTGGCAATGAGTTGAATCGCACATATTGTAATGCCAAATTTTGTATAAAATCCCATGAGATGATTTGTATATTAAAATGGCAATGAGTTGAATCGCACATATTGTAATGCCAAATTTTGTATAAAATCCCATGAGATGATTTGTAAGACATTTTTTTGTATAATCAAATAGCCAAGAGTTGATTTGACCATATTTAGAGGCAAATTTTTGAATAATATGTGACAATATTTTGTGACTATTTTGTGTGTCAATGTTTTGTGACTATTTTGTGTGTCAATGTTTTGTCACTGTGTTTTGAGTATATGTGATGTGTCCCTAGTCAATCATGAGCATTCTTAATTCTTGTATAATCATGGAGAATTATTTGAGTCAATATCAGGTCATATGGGTCATACATTGATACTAGATACAATTTGAGCAAAAATTGTCATTGTTGTCAAAAAAATTATCAAAAAAGTTATCAAGCAACTTCTACATTGCGTCAGTATGGTATGAATCTCGATGTTTTGGCACTTTGGGATGCACAAGAGGGGCATGCCTAGCATAAAAATACTCACCGATATGCGCTCATGACATCGGTTTGTGCACACGACGAACCGAATCAATTCTAGTCAATCTTGCAACTTTGCATTGCATGCAACTGATGGTTTTTGCAGCAGGCAAAAAAATGCTACCAATTGAAAATGGCTTAGAGTCATCAAAAACTGAGATAGGCAATTGTAGAGGAGCCTCACGCAACCCCACAGGTTCAAACAGATCGACCATATGTGTCCTAAATTTGAAAAAATAGTCCGTCAAATTTTGATAATTTTTTGGACTCATGGCACTTGAGATTGCCTCGGTACGGTATGACTCTCGACGTTCTGGCGCTTTGGGATGCATGAGAGTGGCATGCCTAGCATAAACCTACCCACCCAGACATTCTCGCAACATCATTTTGTGCACACGATGAACCGAATCAATTCTAGCCAATCTTGCAACTTTGCATTGCATGCAACTAACAGTTTTTGCAGCAGGCGAAAAAATGCTACCAATTGAAAATGGCTCAGATTCGTCAAAAACCAAGATAGGAAATTTTAGAGGAGCCTCACATGACCTCATTAGTTCAAATGGATCAACTATATGTGTCCTGGATTTGAAGAAACAGTCCGTCAAATTTTGACATTTTTTTTGACTCATGGCACTTGAGAGGTTGCCCCGGTATGGTATGACTCTCGATGTTCCGGCACTTTGGGATGCACAAGAGGGGAATTCCTAACATAAACCTTCCCATCTAGATGTGCTCGTGATTTTATTTTGTGCACATGATGAACCGAATCAATTCTAGCCAATCTTGCAACTTTGCATTGCATCCAACTAACAGTTTTTGCAGCAGGCAAAAAAATGCTACCAATTGAAAATGGCTCCGAGTCATCAAAAAAAAAGATAGTTCATTGTAGAGGAGCCTCACATGATCCCACGTGTTCAAATAGATCGACCATATGTGTTGGATTTAAAGAAACAGTCCATCAAATTTTGACAATTTTTTGAATGCGGGGCACTTGAGAGATCGCACTGGTATGGTATGACTCTCAACGTTCTGGTGCTTTGGGATGCACAAGAGGGGCATGCCTAGCATAAACCTGCCCATTTGGATGTGCTCACAATGTCGGTTTATGTACATGACAAACAAAATTTGACCATTGTGAGCGTGAGGGTGCTCTCGCACCAAACACATATTGTTGTTTATATTCATATTGTTGATTTTTTTTGTTTATATTCATATTGTTGATTACATATGCAAATATTCATTTAAATTTATAAAAGGGAAGCCACCAAATACAACGAATACACAATAACTAACTAATACAAGGAGTTTTGTAGGGTTAGTTCAACATTTTAGAAATTTTATCAAATCATATTCAACAATTGCAATGTTTTATATCATATATTTTTATTGTTTATATTCATATTGTTGATTACATAGACAAATGATCAATTAAATTTATAAAAGGACAACCACAAAATACAACGAATTAAAAATAATGAACTCAGTACACATTTATTGGATAGAATATTGATATATATATATAAGGCATGTCTACCAAGTCAATACAAGTATTACAAAAATGTGGCATATGCCGTGTCAAAATTGATTTACAATAAAAATGTAGAATATATCTACATGTATTGGTCATTCTATGACCAAAACTAACACTATATGATCCTAAACTTGTGGTGGATCATCTAAATCAAGCCTCTTCGATGTAGTGCATGGCTCTGTAGATGGTTGCAAAACCACAATTCAAAAGCCAAGTTAGAATTCTTTTGTAGAAAATAGTTCACAATTAACAACATAACTATGCATTTAACTATAATTCCTTTGCAATTGAAATGTAGATTATCATTGGCTGATCTAGGAGCGAAGGGTTCTATTGTAGATTAAATGTGCAATTAATACAATGCACTAACATAAATATATCAAAAACACTTAAAAGCTATAATATAGAGAACAATGATGTACCTGTGCCTAAGATGCTTCTCCAATGGACTGAGGATGGCTCACCATCGACGTAGAAACTGTCGCTATTACCTTTACAAAAAATGTTCAAAGATTAAATACAATTAATATAATGATAAGTATTGAAGGTTTAAAACAATTAATTTTACATATCAAACAAAAGTGTACCAGATCCTGAGATGCTTCTCTAGTACACGGAGGAGGGTTCGCCATTGATCAAATAGGTATGGATATTTCTTGTATGAAAAAATTATAAGATTATAATATATCATAAGTTCACATGTACGCATGCATATAATCATGAAATCAAGAAAATAAAGTAGAGATACATACCTCTGCCCTCTCTTGATCCACAAGTGAATCAAGTGCATTCAAAAAATCCATATACCTCAATGGTCGTTGTACATGTAAAATAGACAAAAAACACTATTCAATCTACAAACCCCAACTAATACTTGATTTCAACATTTTCAAACAATTATATAACTTAAAATGTGTTCAATTACCTTCTTCCCACATTTTGGTGTCTTCGAGGAATTCTTTTTCTTAGGATGAGCCCTAGACGTAGAGGGGGTACCCTAAAAAAATAAAATTAACATGAGATATTAGTACAAATAATAAATTAAACATAATTTTAAAAATCTAAAATTAAATGACTTGCATATTCCATCAAAACAATGCATAAAAAGGGTTGTACAAAATATGATACCGTATAGCCTTGTAGGCCTAAATCGATCGTTGAGAGTGTGATGTCATCAATTTGGGACATTTGGTCCCCTGTCAACACCTACAAACCAAAAATTGGACCAAGCATTAAAGATAGTTAGTATATCTTGTATTTTTTTGAATTCAAAGTGTACTATTCTATTTTAACATGTTACAAAATTTATACCTCAGGCATTGAAGTTGCAGCTATAGTAACTGGGGAGAAGTATGGGATACCACTACTGCATCCTAAAATGCATATTATTTGTCTCAATTTAAATCAATGTATAAATGTGTTGGCAGCACATATAAAAATTTCCATTCTATATGTTTCCTTGCTTGAGTAATGCCTCGTCGGATCCGTTGGTCAAGTCATTTGTTTAAAATTCCTCATGTAATCTGGTCATTATTATGTTGCTTAAGTTTCACTGTGTTGAAGTTGAACCTGGAACTTGAACATTTTTGGTTCAAGGTTCAAAGTTCAACGGGCGTTGTTTTAAAAAGTTTTTCTTCTCACGTTGTTTTAAGTGTTCACTAGTCCTTGTCGGCATTTTACATTCGTTGAACCTTGAACTTGAACCTTTTTGGTTCAAGGTTCAAAGTTCAAGATTTGTCATGTGTATGATTTGTCTCGCGATTGTTTCGCAAGGTTCAGAGTTCGATGTCTAGGCTTCTTGGAGATCATGTGACTTGGCATGAGGTGGCGGTGCGAATTTTAAGATTTGACAAACGACGGCAGAGGAGAGGAATATTCTTTCTTTTATGATTTGAAATCTGACATTTATAGAAAGTATGGTGTGAGGATCTGAAGTGTCAGATATGAAGTGACTTAACATTTAAAGCATGCTTGAGCGTAATCATTTCAGAGTAAGGTCACATGAACAAAGAGTAATGGGGACAGTTCATGGTAATCATGGGTAAGATTTTCTCGGCTTTAAAATTGAGTAGTTGTCATGTTGAGACTATCATTTTCTTTGGATAAGTTTTAAGAAGAAGTTTTTTTGGAGCGGGAGAAATAGACTGTGATAGCAATTTGCAGATGACAGAGGAAGGTATGTTTGACAACTTTCTAAATTGTTGCAGTTTGTTTTAGGAAAGCTCTGGATATTTTGTTAGCTGTTTGTTTCCATTTCCCTTTTCTCCTTTGTCTGGGTTAATTGGAGAAAATCATGAGCAAAACATGAGGCCTACTTTGCCCAAATTAGTGAACTCATCTTCCCTTGTAAGTTCTTTACCAAAGTTGGGTGATACAACATTAGTCCAACTGGATTTAGATGATTTCCTAGAAAGAGTACGAAACCCAACCGTTGATCCTATGATGAGAGATATTGCACAGAGCGGATTATTAGAAGCAGCCACATTTCCCACAGCTGCCCCTTGCCCTAAATTGGTTTTAGAATGTATGAATCATTATGACAAAGGTAATAGATGCATAAGGAAAAACAATGGTGAGGTTTTGTTATCCATTGATAGACAAACAGTAATGGCCGCCATGGGTATCCCACATCGGGAACCCTATGAAGAATGGAAAATTGGGAAATCTTATGGAAATTTCTCTGAGAAAAGGTAGTCTTAAAGAACTGTCATTACACGAAATTGGCTTCTGAAGTTCCAGAAAGGAGGCTCTAGGTTGTCGAGACCCCTAACCCATGAGCATTTAATTCCTGCAATCTGAGATTTGGTAGTATTGTTGAGCAGAGTAAAGGGTAATTCACACTCCTTCTATTGGGAGGACTGGATGTATTTCTTCATCCAGGTCACTCTAGACAAAAATCGGTTCATCGATTGGGGGATTGTTATCGTGGAAATGTTGCACGAGGGTTTGAGTAATTACCGTGGGATGTCAAACTTCTATATGTCTTCATACCTATTGTATATGCTTGCTTGTGTAAGGGAATGGTCTGGATTGTCTCATGCAAAATGGGTTCAAGGCATTAACATTTATGAGTATCACCCCAATTTGACCTTAAAAGGGCATGTTGATGATTATCTCCGCTGGAATGATATTTTTGCTGGGAGGTTGACTTTTGAATTACAAGGTAACTTGCATAGGAGGATGTCTACTGAGGTTGTTGAACTAGTTAACATCTATGGAAGTTTCTTTACACAGTTTAATGACTTCACTTACTTAAGGGTTGGGGGTTTTAAAGGTGAACCCTTTAGGCTACCTAGGAATGTTTCAGACTCCTATTTTTTTTATTGAAGTTTCTAGATAGCTAACCTATGTCACAAAGGAATATGGTGAGGATTCCGACACAAGTGGGATTTTTCCCATTGATTTAGGCCATTACAGTTGTAGGTCTATCTTTGATGCATTGAATCTTGAGCTATAATTTAAAAGATTTTATTTGAAAACCTTTGTGAAAAGGGACAACTTTGACAGTAAAGGGTTTATCTCTCAATATGTGAAGAAGATGGTTCCTGAACAACATGTGTCCTAGTTGGAGGATTATTGAGTAGATTGCTCAGATGAATTTGAAGTAAGGAAAAGGAATTGGTCCAGATTAACCTTGAAACAGATTCATGACATGAAATTGCCAATGGATACCTCAGGTGCCACCACTGATAATGAGAATGTACTGGATTCAGAGTTTATGAAACAGGTTCATAATGAACCTCTCCTAGAGGTGGATTGGAGTAAAAAGATGGAGGATAGTGTCTAGAGACACACTTTTAGCATAATTCGGAGGACAAAAAACTGGCTTAGGAGTTGCTGATTTCATCCGACGACGGCAACCAACTCAAGAAACAAAAGTGGGAAGAGGAAGATCGCAAGTAAAACTTCTATTTTAACTAACATCCCTATTTCTGTTGTAGGAAAAGGGCAAGCAAATATTAAACAAGAGAAACTTGACACTGAGACTGAACTATCTATTAGTGGTCGGGTTACCAGGTCGAGGTCCAAGAAGAGTTTTTAGCTGCTGGCTTCCCATCTCATTCTTGATTTGGACGCAGAGGAGGTATTGTGTGATATGACATCCCCTATTTCTGATGCAGACAAGGTTTCAATTGGCGTAGATTCTATTTTTGAGGACTCAGGGACGCTTGATATCCAGCCTTATGCACATAGTGTCGCATTGCCGCCTTCAGAGGGATCTCCTTCCATGCCATCTAAGGAACTAACTCTGGCACCTAAGTGGTTAAGTGACTCAAATACTAGGAAAATAAACGTGGTTCCAATTTTGGTATCGATGGAGGATGTCTTGAGTAAATGTCTGGGAAAATCCACGAAGCCCAAAAGGCTAAAAATGGAGGCTATGATTTGTTTTGACGAAAGTACAAAGCATTGGACTGTAGACATCACCAAATCCGCATCTGATAAAGATGTTATTACTGCTTCAGAAGCAGATTATGCCATTGAACGAGTTGATTTGGGGGTCAGAACCAGAGTCGTAGATGTGAAGCATTTGGAGACTTCAACCAAACAGATTTTCTCCCCTACTTGGAAGGATGAAAGAGACACGGTTGAATTGAAGTAGAATTTAATGCAAATGGCTCAATATATTCATTCCCTACAAAACAGCCCATTACCGTTGTCTCAAAGCTCAGTGCCCTTTAGTTCAAAATCACTAGGTAATCAGAAATTCTTTGATGAGGTTCAATGAAACAAAATGATCGCAGAGATTTTCTCTGAATGGCTCACCTCAATTGTGCATCATGGGACCAATTACATTTCAGATTTGGTTTAGATTTTCAAGGATGCTAATGAAGTCACCAAAGAGTTGGATGCCGACTTGGTCTCGTGGCAAAAAGAGAAGACTAAATGGGTAGTGATTTTGAAGCAAATGTGCGATATACAACATTATGGCCTAATGAATTTTGTTGCTGAAAGGCAAGTGCCAGGGTTAAATGAAGACGTGATGTTTATTTGCAATGAAAGCATTGAGTGGTGCAACCAAATCATTGAACAGGGCCATAATGAATCAGCCAGACTATGTGGTGAATTAACAACCTTGAGGATGACCATGTAGAAGGATTTGTGCTGTGTAGATGTCCAATTGCTTAAAGAGATGGCCAAACTCTAGAGGATACTGCAGAAATGATTAATCAGTTTAGCAACCACATTAAACAAATAAAAGTGGAGAAATCCTTGGCTGTGGAGTATTTTACGAGGATTTCCAAAGTGGAATCAATGCTCACAGTTTGTCTGGATCACCTGGACTCACACAGGGACAAAGTGCAGATGGTGAAGGGAAAGAAAGAGCTCTGGAAGCAAAGAGTAATACACATCAGCCTGCTACATGTAACTGTAATTCAAGAATTTTCGAAGGTGCATCGAGAGTGGAGTGTGGTGAAGGCGGTGATGGTGTCTATCCAAAACACCAATTCAGGCAATCCAACCAAGACCAAATCAACAACATGACAAGCATTGTTGGCAGTTGTTTGCCAGCAAGTCTAGTCGTTTTTAATTTTGGTTATGCAGTTACGGTAGTTTTCTATTAACTCTTACAAGTTAATCTTACTTATGGTTAAAAACTATTGGTCTGGCAACCTATTTATATATTTTAAAATGACTTTAAAAGGGTTCACTAAGTTTTTGAAAAACTATCACTTGAATTTTCGTTGAAATACTCTGTGTATGAAAAGTCAATAATCATCTATGAATGAAAATCATATAACAGTTATCTTTGATTTCAAATCTGTGTGTTTGATGCATGAAATTTGTTTTCTGTGTGGATCTATTTCAAATAAAGATCTGTTATAACTTTATGTGCACAGAAGATTACCAGTGGGATTCACCTTATAAGCTTTTCATTTTGTTTTAGTGTACATGTAAAGTCTGTCAGCTTTATACAAAAGTTATACATAAATCAATGCTTGCATTCATTTGGTGCTGACTTGTGAATGCAATAACCTTTTCTATGCTTTCTAGTGAAAAGTATAATATTGGTTGTGTGTAATTTGAAGTCGATTGAATATTTGGTAGAGGGAGTTGTACCTTAATTCAGAGGTTAATCAATATAATGATTTTCTAAATGTCTAGTGAAATTTGTCTTTCATTTCTTGGTCTTAAGGGTATCCAAACTACATAAAGTACAAAAGACAAATCTGTTTACCAACAGATTTTTGGTGACTCTGCTAGGGAGAGCGAGAAAATTGGTTTTAACAAAAGTCATCTTTACAGTGATGCTTTGCTCTTTATAAATGGTGTTGCCTCACGAAGGATTCTTACCTATTTTACAACCAAATTTAAATTGGGTGCAAGAGGAGCAAAGTAATATTATCTCTGAGTTGGATACTCTACCTTGGAGACATAGAAGAAGTCAATCTGAGTACAACATAATAAGTACATTCCTCGATGAAATAGAAAGACAAGCAGATCATCCTGTGTTGGTTTTTGAGAGAGTGCTCATTCCTAGACTTTTCTTTATTCAAATTCTTGATAATCAACAACAAAATCCTAGATGCTTGTTACCCTGACTACTTTTCAGTTTGGAGTTCAAGCCTTATACTTGGTCACAACGGAGGGAGGGAATTGTTGATCACAACTTCCAGGAACCTTTGGACCTCGGTTTCATTTCTCAGGTTACACCTAGAAGGGCTAGAAGTTGACCTGTATCTCCACCAAGAACAGCCACTTCACCTATCTCTCAAGCCTTAACTTTACATGGTGTTGTACCCCCAATTGTTATAAACCTTACCTCTTTGAATACTACTGGAACAATGGCCAATAATCCTTGGGGTGCTGCAATCGGACCTTTAGCTTTGGGGGCTGTCTATAATCTTCATAAGGGAGCAAAAGAACATTTTCCCAAGTTTAGTGGTGATGGCAAAGTAACCACTACTGAACACTTAAACGCTTTCAAAGTTGCGTGTGGAGTATTAGCAGTTCAACATGAAGATGTGGCAGTGAGGTTATTTGTTCAAACTTTTACTGATGTAGCCGCTGATTGGTTCTATCATCTGCCTAATGGGGTAATCACAAATTGGTAGGTTTTAACAGATAGTTTTGAAGCCAGATTCAAATTGACAGAGGATGAGCATTCACTTATTGCTTAGTTGGCCCAATTAAAGAAGGAGATAACAGAGCCTATGAGGGACTTTGTTGCTCATTTCAATAAACTTTGCCATAAAATTCCAACCACACAAAAAACCCTCCACTGAAAACATGAAGTGTTTCTTCATGACCTCCATGCCCATTGAAATAAGTTTCATGATGAGGCGCGAGTGCTTACAAACCCTTGATGATATGAAAGCTTCAGCTGTAAGTCTAGAAGATGATTTAATCATGGCAGGCAAGTGGAAAAGAGAAGTGCAAACTCCTGCTTCTTAGGTTGCAAATGCTTCTACTTCTTCAGATCTTGTGATTCAACGGTTAATGAATGATTTAATTTCCCTAAAAAGATAGGCTCCTAAAATCGGTGCTTCATATCCTCAACCTTACTAGGACATTTCTAGAAGATATCCCAATCAACAAGGAGGAAGACAATTACAATTGCCCCCTTCACAACAAAGAATTTCTATTGAACCACCACCTCCTACGAAAAACTCATGTGTGTTCCATTTAACTGATGAACATGATGGTTCTTCATGTCCAGAGATGGTCTATTTTTCTCAAATGGTGTGCAAAGGAGAAACAATTTTAGAAGCTGATGAAGTAGGCTCCCAGAGTATGTCTGGCGACTCTGATATTCATTATATGGAATATATTTCTAACTCAGAAAGGGGAGGAAACATGTTGGTCTCTTTCGAAGATTCTTCATATGACATCCTTACCAGAACTCAACAAAACTTGAAGTCACAAGATGTAGTAACACTGGTTCATAGCACCGTTAAAGGTAAGGAAATTTTGACTCGATCTGGAAATGTTTCAAAAGCTATTCAAGAAGTTGCTTCTTCAAGTTCCGATTCATCTAATAATTCTTTTGATATCATTGAGTTTTGCAAGTCATCCTATGTCTAGATTACTTCGGTTGAGTATCTAAAGTTGAACCCTAAAGAGTTAGATAGACTGGTTGAATTTGTCAAGGGAAACGATGCTCATGCTTTAACAAGTGAAATCCAAACGCCCATGACTTGTAATTCCTCAGCATAGGAAAATATCAGTCCTGCTTTAGTACTTCCTGAAGTCTCATCAAAAACTGTTCCTCAACAAGTTGAAGTGATTGAACCTAATTTTGAAAATAAACCCAAACCTTTCTATGTGTCTTTGTATATTAATGGGCATAAATTGAGCAATTGTATAATAGATTCAGGAGCATCAGACAATTTCATGCCTTCCGCTGTAGCAAAAGCTTTAGGTTGAACCTTAACAAAGACTTTTGGCAAATGCTACTCCATGGATTCCAAGAAGGTTCCTTTATTAGGGCAGATTAAGGATGCGCAGGTCGCTTTAGTAGCACACCCAGACAAGAGAATCAAGTTGACAATCCTAGTGGCTGACATCCCTACTAGTTACGACATGTTGTTGAGTCGCACCTTCTATAAAGATATGGGAGGGGAAATCAGAATGGATTGGTCACAGGAAATGATCACAGTTGGGAAACAGAGAGTTATTTTGCACCCTGAAACAAAAGCTAAATACAAAGTCTTTCCCTCAGATGAACCGAAAGCTCGGATCTTGTATCAAGATTACGGTTTTGGAAATTACATGATATCAGCTGATCCTCATGGGGAGAAAGAAGCTCCAAGTGCAGTTTTTTTTAATGAACTCTGGTCTATGGAATTCGATGGGAGTTGTTCATCTTCTGGTTCAGGGGCCGGAGTTGTATTAATACCTCCTCAAGGAAAGGTTATTCCTTATGATTTCAAATTGGATTTCCAAAACATGAATAATACGACCAAATACGAAGCTTTGTTATTAGGTCTTACTGAAGCGAGGAGATTACATATCAAAATGTTGAAGGTTAGAGGTGACGTAGAACTTATTATAAAACAAGTAAGAGGTTTATTTGCTGTTAAAAATGAGAGATTGAAGCATTATAAAAATCGTGTTTGGGATGAGATCGAAGCATTTGATGCCTTCTCAATTGAAGCAGTACCAAGGGAGTTTAACTCGAAGGTGGATTCTCTGGTGGTATCTACAGCTTTATTAGTGCCTCATCCAGATTTTGTGACTGATACCTATAGGGTGGAGTTAGTTTATAGACCCAGCGTGGCTGACAATTCTGAATCCTGGCAAGTATTTGAAAATGATAAACAAATTCAGAACTTTTTACATTGTGCTTAGGTTTTCACATCCTTGTTTTATGAAGGATCGAAAGTGAGCTGTAAAGAGTTTTCTCCCAATACACTGGAAAGACTGCATGATGGAATGTTACAATTGAAAGGAAACAAGATCCCGAAGGGTTTAGTTTCTCTTGAACACCTTTTTGATAGAAAAGATGGATAAGTTAAGCAAAGGGAGAAAGAGGCTCTTGTAATTCAAGATTCTGGTGAGTATGAGCCAATCAACATTGGTACTAAGGAGGAGCCTAAATTTGTGAATTTGGGAAAGTGTTGTTCTGAAGAGGAAAAAAGAAGGTTCATCAGCTTGTTGGTTGAGTTCAAAGATGTATTTGCATGGTGCTATGATGATTTAAAGAATTTCCGAGATGGCAGCTTCCAACATTATAGTCCCTTAAAACTAGGTGTTAGTCATTTCTGGCAGAAGTTGAGGAACTTTAATTCAAAAGTGGCAGAGGGGATATTTCATGAGGTTGACAAGATGTTGACAGCCTGAATTATTTATCCTCTACACCATTCCACCTAGATTGCTAACATAGTCCTTGTTCGGAAGGAAAATGGTGAAATATGGATCTATGTTGATTTCAGAAACCTAAACCAGGCAAGTTTGAAAGACAATTACTCCTGCCCACAATGGACCATATTTTACAAACCGTTTTAGGGTTGGAGATGATGTCCATGTTGGACGGCTTCTCTAGATATAATCAAATTAGTGTCTCGGAGCAAGACCAACATAAGACAACCTTTATAACTCCCTGGGGTACCTTTGTGTACAACAAAATGCCTTTTGGGTTGATTAATGCAAGGGCAACGTTTCAAAGAGCAATGGATCTTTCCTTCAGGCATTTGAGGGATACGATTATTGTGGTGTATTTAGATAATTTGACTGTTTTCTCTTGGAAAAGGAAGCATCATGTGCGGGATTTGAGAAAAGTTCTACTGAGATGCAGAGAGCATGGAGTATCGTTAAACCCTAAAAAGTCTATTTTTGGGGTCACAAAGGGAAAACTTCTGGGACATATCATTTCACATGAAGGAGTAAAGGTTGATCCATAGAGGGTAAAAGCAATACATCAGCTCAGTCTCCCTTCCAACAGAAATGGAGTGAGGTCCTTCTTTGGACAGGTAAACTTCCTAAGGCACTTTATTCCTGATTTTGCTGAAACTACTAAATACATTGTAAATATGATGAGTGAGAAGGTAGCCTTTAAGTGGAATGAGGAGGGTAAAAGGGCTTTTGAGAAAATAAAGAGAGCAATTGCACATGCACCTACTCTGGTTAACTCAATTTTTAGTAAAGATTTTATCATTTATTGCTATGCATCAGAACATATTATGTCTCGAATTCTAGTGCAGAAGGGTGAGGATTATGAGGAAGTCCCAATCTCCTTCATGAGTGTACCCCTGAAGAAGCATGAGTTAAAATACTCACAGACAGAAAAGCAGGCTTACACGGTAGTGAAAGCCATGAAATAATTTAGGTACTATATACTTCATTCACATTCAACTGTATTTGTTCCAAACTCTGCACTGAAAAGTATTTTAACTCAGCAAGATGTTGGTATCAACAATAGAGAATCTTGGGTCTCTAAGATTCAGGAGTTCAATTTGGATCTTAAGCCCACTAAGCTGGTCACAGGACTAGGCCTTTGTAAACTAATGGCGGAGAATAAGTTTGAAGAGGAGGAAACTTTACCCTTAACTCTATTTGTGAGTCATTAGGATTCCTGGTTCACTGATGTTGGCTATTATCTCACTTATGGAGATTGTCCAGGTCATCTTTCTCCTAGGGAGAAAAGGAATTTGAAGTTGAAAGCTGCAAAGTACGTTTTTTTTTATGACCTACTATACAAGAAGGGCCTGGATGGTACTTTTCTCAGGTTTGTAGATAAACCGCATCAAGAATCTTTACTGAGGACTTTTCATGATGAGGCGTGCAGAGGTCATTTTTCTTCTACAGTTATTGCATATAAAATCTTGAGAAACTATTACTATTGGCCAGGAATGTTCAGAGATGTGTATGCATGGGTAGCGAGGTGTGAGAAGTGCAAATTGTTTACAGGAAAACCTCAGCTGGCTACCTTGCCCTTAATACTTGTGGTAATTGAAGAACCCTTTAAACAATGGGGGTTAGATTATATTGATCCTCTAAACCCAATTTCTAGTGTCAGACACACTCACATATTAACAACAACTGATAACTTCACTAAGTGGGTGGAAGCTATTCCTGTAAAAAAACCACTACAGAGACTATGTGTACGTTCCTAAAGGAGAATATTCTTGTCAGGTTTGGGGTCCCTCAGAAAATAGTCACGGATAATGCATCAAATTTCTCTTCTTTCAAGTTAATTTTATTTTGCTATGATCATGGGATTTCTTTGGCACACACTTCTGATTATTACCCACAGGGTAATGGCCAAACAGAATCAAGTAACAAAAACTTGATTAATATCATGAGAAAGTTAGTTAATGAAAATTTCAGGGACTGACACAAGAGGTTACATGAAGCCTTGTGGGAAGATCGAACTTCACCAAAATGAGCCATAGGGTTGTCGCCTTTTGCATTAGTATATGGCATCGGCGCTCAAATATCTCTTCCTTTAGAGTTAACCGCTTCTAGATTGCAGACTGTAGTAGAAGATGCATTTTTTCAAAATTCCTTTGAAAAAAGAGTTATGTACTTAACTAAAAGTGAGGAAGAGAGGGAAAAGTTGGTTGATAGGATTACAGAACATTAGATGAGGGTTAAAAAGATTTTTGATCAGAAGGCAAGGCCCAGGAAATTCATGAAAGGTGATATGGTGTTACTATGGGATAAAAGAAGAGAGCCGAAAGGTGCTCATGGCAAATTTGAGTCATTATGGAAAAGACCTTATGTAATTTGTGAAGTAAGGGGCCCCAATTCTTTTTAACTTTCCTACCAGGATGGCTTTGAGTTACCCTTGTCATATAATGGGCAGGATTTAAAATTGTATCAATTGTAAGCAAGCGTGCCCTGTCAGTTTGTATATACAATTTTGTTGTGTTAGTTTAGGTGTGTCGGTTTTGTTATGAGTCAAACTTTTGTTTTAATTTATTTTATGAAACCAGAGATTTTGAGGTCCATTGCTTGGTACTTTACAGTTCCAATCCCCATGCAGAGCCACTATTGGTAGCACATATAAAAATTTCCACTCTATATGTTTCCTTGCTTGAGTAATGCCCCATCGGATCCGTTGGTCAAGTCATTTGTTTAAAATTCCTCATGTAATCCAGTCATTATTATGTTGCTTAAGTTTCACTGCGTTGAACTTGAACCTTGAACTTGAACCTTTTTGGTTCAAGGTTCAAAGTTCAACGGGCGTTGTTTTAAAAAAAAATTCTTCTCATGCCATTTTAAGTCTTCACTAGTCCTTGTCGGCATTTTACATTCATTGAAGCTTGAACTTGAACCTTTTTGGTTCAAGGTTCAAAGTTCAAGATTTTTCATGTGTATGATTTGTGTCATGATTATTTCGCAAGGTTTGGAGTTCGATGTCTAGGCTTCTTGGAGATCATGTGACTTGGCATGAGGTGGCGGCGTGGATTTTAAGATTGACAAACTGCAGCAGAGGAGAGGAATATTCTTTCTTTTATGATTTGAAATCTGACATTTATAGCAAGTATGGTGTGAGGATCTAAAGTGTCAGATATGAAGTGACTTAACATTTAAAGCATGCTTGAGCACAATCATTTCAGAGTAAGGTCACACGAACGAAGAGTAATGGGGATAGTTCATGGTAATCATGGGTAAGATTTTCTCAGCTTTAAAATTGAGTAGTTGTCATGTCGAGATTATCATTTTCTTTGGATAATTTTTAAAAAGAATTTTTTTTGAAGTGGGAGAAATAGACTGCAATAGCGGTTTGTAGATGACAGAGGAAGGTATGTTCGACAACTTTCTAAATTGTTGCAATTTGTTTTAGGAAAGCTCTGGATATTTTGTTAGCTGTTTGTTTCCATTTCCCTTTTCTCCTTTGTCTAGGTTAATTGGAGAATATCATGAGCAAAACATGAAGCCTACTTTGCCCAAATTAGTGAACTCATCTTCCCTTGTAAGTTCTTTACCAGAGTTGGGTGATACGGCATTAGTCCAACTGGATTTAGATGATTTCCTAGAAAGAGTATGGAACCCTACAGTTGATCCTATGATGAGAGATATTGCATAGAGTGGATTATTAGAAGCAGCCACATTTCCCACAGCTGCCCCTTGCCTTGAATTGGTTTTAGAATGTATGAATCATTATGACAAAGGTAATAGATGCATAAGGAAAAACAATGGTGAGGTTTTGTTATCCATTGATAGATAAATAGTAATGGCCACCATGGGTATCCCACATCAAGAACCCTATGAAGATTGGACAGTTGGGAAATCTTATGGAATTTTCTCTAAGAAAAGGTAGTATTACAGAACTGTCATTGCACAAAATTGGCCTCTGAAGTTCCAGAAAGGAGGCTCTAGGCTGCCGAGACCCCTAACCCATGAGCATTTAATTCTTGCAATCCAAGATTTGGTAGTATTGTTGAGCAGAGTAAAGGGTAATTCACACTTGTTCTATTCTGAGGACTGGATGTATTTCTTCATCCAGGTCACTCTAGACAAAAATTGATTCATCGACTGGGGAACTGTTATCGCAGAAAGGTTGCACGAGGGTTTGAGTAATTACCCTAGGATGTCAAACTTCTATATGTCTTCATACCTATTGTATATGCTTGCTTGTGTAAGGGAATGGTCTGGATTGTCTCATGCAAAATGGGTTCAAGGCATTAAAATTTATGAGTATCACCCCAATTTGACCTTAAAAGGGCATGTTGATGATTATCTCCACTGGAATGATATTTTTGCTGGGAGGTTGACTTTTGAATTACAAGGTAACTTGCATAGGAGGATGTCTGTTGAGGTTGTTGAACTAGTTAACATCTATGGCAGTTTCTGTAGTCACATAAATCTGTCCACTTAATTAAATGAATATTTAGTATTTATTTGATTATTTAACCATCAATCAATAATTAATTAAATTAATATTTAATTAATTCATCTTAACCCTTTTCTCCTATTAATTAAATAAATTATTCAATTTATTTGATTTAATTCATTTAACCAAATTCAGACCATTAATTAAATAAATAAATCATATTTGTTTAATTAAATCTTCTCTCACATTTAAATAAATTAATATTTATTTAAATCCCCCAAAATCCCATCTCACATTTAAATACATTTATTTAAATTACCTTTATCCTCCACCCACTTGTATTTTCCTACAAATGCAAATTGCACAACTATTTATTTAAAATCCTATTTATCCTCACCCACTTGAAACCTTTAATGGTTTCCCTTAAAGTCTTCAAACTTAATGGCTTCCTTCTAGAGTCTTCTTAAGCCTTTAATGGTTTCCCTTAAAGTCTTCAAACTTAATGGCTTCCCTTAAAGTCTTCTTAAGACTTTAATGGTTTTCCTTAAAATCTTCAAACTTAATGGCTTCTTTCTAGAGTCTTCTTAAGCCTTTAAAGGTTTCCCTCAAAGTCTTCAAGCATTTAAATGCTTTATCTTCCTTTTTCTCATGTAAATAAATTAAGATTTAAATAAAATCCAAAATTCACATTCACATTTAAATAAATTAATATTTATTTAAATATCTATCCAAATGCAAACTACACCATTTAATTGAAATAAATGATTTTATTTTAATTGAAAATCCCAAAATTTCTCCCACTTGCATTCTCCTACAAAATCCACTTGCATGCCTAAACCCCTTCTAGATTCTTCTAATCCCTTCCTAATTAGCCTAATCCATCCCCTAAATATTGTCACATTTCTAAGTAACTTGGAGTCACTTCTCAAAGCCCTCAAAGTCTTTGAAAGACATTTAAGGCTTTAAAGTCTTCAAATGGTTAACCTCTAAAGTCTTCCAAACCATTAAAGGCTCTTACATAACCATTTATGGTTAACTCACCTTTTACCTTTGGTTAGAGACTTTCCTCTAACTTAACCATCCTTTTGACTCATGGGTCTCTTCAGAACATTTATTTCTTTGACTAAGGTAACCATTTAACCCTTGCACATTCATTTATCCCTTAGATAAAAGGAATATCCATTAACCTAACCCTAACCCAACCCCCTAGGGTAACCATCATGTCCCCTCAAGCATTTAATGCTCCTTATCTCTCCTCTCAAGCCTCCTCATGGTGACACTTGTCAACATGGGATTAGGTTGAAAGTCTCACATGGATTGAATATCTTTCAATCCTAACCCTTGTTAAGATTTCTCAATCTTAACCCTTCATTTCCCCATTTCTTCTATAAATAGAACGCTTCTCCTCAAGCAAAGGAGGAAGCATTAGAGTATTGTTGTTATACTGGTATTAGCATAGAGCTTTTTCATAGCATCACTATCTACACTTGCATAGCATTTTCTTATCACATTCAACCATCTGGAATCTCCATATGACATTGATGGCTAGTGTTAAAAGCTGAGAGTTACACTCATGTGGAACTTAGAGAGGAAAGGAACAAGGGAGGAGTAACTATGAGCATCTTGATTAGCATTTAAAGGAGTATAGTTTATCTATTCTATGTTTGTATGTTTTCTATTTCATGCTTAATATCTCTCTTGATATGCCTGTTTAGGATAATCTTTTGTTGCTAACACTAACGTTTGTTTCTTGTGCTCTTGTGTGTGTTGCCATTAAACAAATTTTCTATTCCTTTTTGTAGAGCATCATTTGGTGAACCTGATGTGAAAGAATAGAATTTTTCTTTTAAATTAGCTTTCTTTCTTTTTTTGAATAAGCCTTTTTAGTTAGTTGTTTAGAATGTTTTTTTTTTTTTAATTAAATAGTTTCTTTTTTAGAATAGACTTTTAAATTAGTTGTTTTAATTTTTAAATTAGTCTTTTAGAATAGATTTTTTGTAAGTTTCTTAAAATAGTTTTTATTTAAAATTAGATTTTTTTTAAGTACTCTTTAAATCAAGTTTTTCCTAAATTAGTCTTTCCTTTAGTTCTAATTTAGATTTTAAATTAGTTTTTAATTTAGTTTTCGATTAGATTTAAATTAGTTTTATTAATTTAGATCTAATTTGTTTGTTAGTGTGATTTGTGTTAATATGATTAATTTAATTTTGGGTTTACATCTTGTCCATGACATAAGGAGCATCTTTCTAACATATTGTTGCAGGTGTTGAAAGTGTCAAATTTGCAATTTTTTCCTTAACATGTTCTAACTGGAAAAATTGATCAATCCTAGGATAGTCATTCACATTGTCTTCATTTTGCTATCTTGGTCTAAAAATGAACATACACATTTCTATCTTGGATTAAAACGAACTATCATTTTTGCAATCTTGGCTAAAATGAACATTCACATCTTGCAATATGGGCTAAAAAGAACAATCAACTTGTTTTGTTTTGCATAGCGATTTACTTCAAGCAAACGTGCTTTTTATTAAGTTGACCAGGGTTTCATTTTTCCTAGTTTACTCAACATATTGCCTTTGAAGGATAAAAAGAACACCATGGCTGTTGGAGCAACATCTTGTTACTACTTATCAAGTTGCCATTAGTTTTACATCCAAAGTCATTCTATATACTCTAGTCGGCTACTACTACCAAGATATTTAGTCAGTATGCACAATCCAGTCAGTTATAAAAGGAAGTAGTCACAGAGCTCAGTATGCACCGAGCTATCTACCGAGTATCGTTTTATATTTACCGAGCAGCAAAGATGACACACCAAGTTGATCTACACCAAGTGAAACGTGTTACCAGATTCATTGAACCTGGACATACATATAGAAATGTGTTACAAGATCGAGGCACTTAGAACCATTATCACATTGGAAATTGCACTTAAAGATTGTGTATGATTTTGAGGTCTTCTAACCAATGAAATATTTTGCATGGTTATTCATTCGAGGAATCATGTTTGTAAGATCGAAGCAATGAATGGATCACCGACATAAGAGATCTATTTATACAGCATGAGTTAAGGATTAAATATAAGTGTGCATGAGTGTAATAAGACTGTTTCAAAGACACAGAGGTCACCAAGAAGGTTTTCAGAGAATAATCGAAGAACAGAGTAAATAGAAGGGTTTACCGAGTTACTATATGGGTTACCAAGGTATGCTATAAGCAAGGTAACTTATTCTGAGCACATAGAATCTGCTATAACATTCTAGATGTAAAGTTGCAGATATTTGTAATGATTTTATTGTAATATTTTGAAGTTGTAAGTGAAACCTTTAACGGGGTAAAAGACTCTAATCAAGTTTATAAATTGTAAAGCCTCTAACCAGGTGCAACATTTAGTTTAAGTGTTGTAAAATCCTTTAGCAAGGTAGATCTAATAGATCTTGATACTCCTAACAGGGTAAGCTACCAGAAATAGCTAAACATGTAGCTCTAACCGAGCACCTTATTATTGTAGTAGTGAAGTTGTGGGTGCCATCCCCACTGTAGTTTTTCTCTCTAACCAAGAGTTTCTGCGTAACCAAAATATAAGTGTTATGGAGTGAATTATGTATGATTGTTATTCATTTGTTTTAGCTATATGTTATGTTACAACAGTTTTTGTTTTATGCATAACAGTAAAGATATTGTTGTTAAAAGGATTTGAAGTATTGATTCACCCCTCCCCTCTCAGTACATTAGCTTTCCATATTGGGCCTAACAATTGGTATCAAAGCTTCAATCTTGGAAAAGGGTTTAACTACCTAAAGAGAAAGATCTTATCAATGGAAGGCTACAAACAATCTCAGGGGATTGTGTATCTGCAAGAAGAATTGGATCATGCTAATCAAGTGATTGCAGACATGCAAAGGCAAATGCAAAAATCTCTGAAAGTGAGAACAAGATTATCTGATGATTTGCAAGACTCTCAAGAGTTAGTGGAACAAATTGAGACATCATCTGAGAATAGTATATCTGAAGAGACTGCAGAAATAATTGGAGTATTGAAAGAAAAGAACAAAGCACTGGCTGATCAACTAAAAGCAATGAAAAGAGAACATGAACATTTTAGCACACAGATGACTGAAAATATTGATGCATTGAGGACAACCAAGGATAAAATAAGAGATCTAGAAAGAGAGAAACAACAACTTGAAGCTTTAGTATCTAATAAGAATGATGAAATCATAAGGTTGACTGGGATTCAACAAAATATGTTAGATCAACTAGGTTATGCACATCATGAAGCAAATCTGAAAGGTGATGAGAATCAAGCATTGAAACTTGAAGTATCAAGGTTGACCAATGAACTTGAAATAGAAAGGAAATCCAAAGAAACACTAAAGAAGAGTTAGGAAGCATCAAAGATGTTGGATGAGCAATTGAATACAAGATGACCCTACAAAGATGCAGGACTCAGTTACAAAGAGAAAGACTCTACCGAGAAGAGAATCTGTACTACCGAGAGAGGAGAATCATCAAAGCAAGCTGGAATCAAGAAGAACATCAAAGGAAAGAAGCCTATTTGCAACTACTGTGGAAATCAAGGTCATAATGCCAACATGTGCCAAATCAGAAAAGGTAAGCAACCAAATGTCACTAAGTCCAATGGTTATTGTTACAATCGCAATAAATATGGTCACACACCTAATCAATGTAAGACAATGTTTGTTAACAATTATCAGAAGGCAAAATTCCAAGGGTTCTGTAAAAACTGCAATAGATATGGACATAGTACCGAGAAGCGTTGGTTTAAGCAAAAGAACTATATGTGGTATGCACACCGAGCAAACACTGGAAGCTACCGAACTCACAGAGATCTTAACCAAAAATATTTTGCAGTACCATGGGATTACAATACAAGGATATGGTGTGAATTTTGTGGAAGATATGGACATATAAGTGCCAATTGTTTTATAAGCTTTGGAATGAACAACCGAAGATCATGGAGAAATCCTGCTATGGCATGTTTTCATTGTCATAAAGCTAGACACTTGGCTGGAGAATGCAGAGATCAACCTAGAAAAGACACTGAGGAAATAGAAGAAAAATTAAAGATGATTTGGAGAAAGAAGGAAATTGTGTCAAATGAAGAAAGCACTTTACCTACCGAGTTAGGTGCTCCTATTCCAAATTAATCGGTAAAGCTATGAAGGGACTGCACTCTCTCAAAGTTAAATCTTAACAGTTCCTACTTTATTATGTACTCAATTCAAAATCCGCATAGTTAAGACGTAGTAGTAAGTTAGAAATTCTATCAAAGTCTTTTGGAGCACTATATAGGAAACCTGTCAAGTCAGTGAATATAGGAAACCTGTCAAGTTGGTGAATACAGGAAACCTGTCAAGTCGGTATATGAAGGAAGTCTGGGTACTCGGTTAAAACGTAAAAAAAAGGAAGAAAGTTTAGTGGAACCGAGTGCATTTAATGTTTTTGACCTAACCTGCACAGAGCCCAATAAGGTATATTGTGTACTTAAAGCATTTTCGCGATCATTTTCACTCACCAAGTTTTCGAGAAGAGAAGAGTAGAGCGAATCAAGGTGATCAAATCACCTACAGAGAAAAATTCAAGGTATTTACATCAATCTCATCGCATTGTTAAGCTGGTGTACTGATCTTATCAAGTTATTTTTTATCTGTTGAGTGTGAAGCGTCTGTCGTTTGTAAATTCCCAAACCTTAAGGATCCTTGTTAGTTTTTATTTGGAATTTACAATGGCACCTAAGATCCAAGACCCTATTGTTGTCAAGAATGTTGAGAAGCCCTCACGAAAATACTCTTTGACTCCCAAAGTTGCATCTGAACCGGATGACAAAACCGCTTTCTCACTCATCCCGGATAGAGTGTTATTAGTCGAGGATGTGAGATTCTTCACCAAATGTCATGTTGAAGAACTTGGTCACGTTGGAATCAAAGACTCCTATGATGAATTGTGCACAGATGGTAAAATGGATAGCAAGTATGAGCATATTAAAATCAAGGGATTGACTGAAGCCCTAACCTATCCCCGTGTGTTCAAACCCTAGTGGGTCAAGTTTGTTATGAGCAGAGTTCATGATGACTTCATGTGGCTAGAAGAGAAACCGTTTGAAATCACCAAGGAAGTCATTCATTTGATCATCGGTTACCCTATTTATGATCATGCCCGAGCCTAGAAAATGATATCACAAAAGGAATTGATCAGTTTGACCGGAGTTGAATCAGATTGTAGAGGTCTAAAATTAAACAAAGTCACTGATGCAAAACTAAAGTTTTCTATTAGAGTTATCGGTTATTGTTTCTTCCAATTAGCAAGGGAAAATAGTGTACCCTGTGCAGCAATGGACTTAGCATACAAAATTGTGAAGAAAGGCATGAAAATTGATTTATGTGAGGTAGTACTGAAAAACCTGTTTGAGAATCTGAACACAATTAGGAAGACGAAGAAGAACAACTCGGCAAATACACTAAAATTTGGATCATTGCTTGTATGCATGTTTTTCTACTTTGAGAAGTTCTTTCCAACAGTCGGTAAAATTGTTTGGGAACTACATCGACCAATCACCCATCAGATCAATGACTTCATCAAGAAGCTAGGTGATAATTTCAATGATATAATGGATCATTACTTCAACAAGTTTTAGGAAAGAATGCATAACAGGTACCAGATTCCACCCCAGCTAGTGGAGAAATACAAAGATGTTATATGTTTTGAAGTGGACACTGATTACTGTTATGTGAATGTTGTGGAACCAAGAACTCAATCTTTTCCACCCATGGGTTACGAGATTGATTTTGATCTCACACAACAACAAATTGATGCATTCCTTATATTACCAAGGCATACTACCGAGCTGAGGTATGGAACCTATGAAGAAATGAAGGAGAAAGTAAAAATGAGCATTGTAGTACCCAAAGCTACAAGAAAGGCAACAAAGATGATAAAGGCTTTGTCAGAGAAATTCGGAGAAGATTCTTCCTCCACACCTGTCAAAGGCACTTTAGCCATTACTGAAGAGGAATCTGAAGCCCAAGAGGCAGCAATAACACTGAGCACGGAATTGCCTAAGGGAAAAGTGTTGAAAAGAAAGAAACAAGATCCATCAAAGGTCTTACTGACTCCTCCAACAAAGCGACCTAATACAAGATCATTAGCAGCTTCACCGAGTAAGAAAACAAAGAATGTTACTATCCCAAAGGTAACCAGAACATACAAGAAATCTACTCAGAGACTCATTTTGTCAAAAGAGTCTAGTGACACTGAATCTGAAGATGCAAGCAAATTTCAGATTATCAAGAGCAAGAAGGTAAATGTGCATAGTGTTGAAAACTTTTGTACTAATCTGAAGGAATATGGTGGATTTGGAGGATTCGGATATGTTAAATATGAATCCAGATCTGCTGATGAAAAGAGACAAATTGAAGAAGATGTCATCTGCACACTTCTGAAATTTCGATTGGTCCCATTAGAAGTCTCTAATTCTCTTCCTAAAGAGTTGTATGCACATATTGAAACTAGGTGGCAATATTCCCTAGACTCAGAAAAACAGATCAGAGAAAGAAGTCTTGTACATCTCTTTCCTGACATGTCGGTAGATGAAATCAAAGATCATCTGAAAAACTACTAGCCACAATTCTTAGTCAAGCAAAAGGCCTTGAAACTGATGAATGGCCTCTATATTGATGTAGAAAAGGAAACAAAAGAACAATGGCAGGCAATCTTTTGACTCAAGAATGTTGGTGAACAATTTGCAGTTGAAATAGTTGATGTCACAAAGCAAGATCCTGATGTCACTAAGCAAGACCATGTTGACACCATTCAAATAGATGAAGATATCATGGATACAAAGGCACCTAAATAGGAAATGATAGAAGGCAATGCATATGCCAAACTTGTATCCAGTGAATCAATTTTGGAACAAGTTCAGCCTTATCCACCGGCCAATCAACCTATCTCAACCGAAGCCCCTCAGGATATGGAGCAAGGGACCGAAGGTCACAAATCTACAGCAGAAGGTACTTCTCAAGAACAGACCACTCAAGCACCTTCTAGCATTGAAAACATTACTACTGAGACACCAAGCACCAAGACACCAAAGGGCGCTACAGAGGCTAAAGTTACCGACCATAGTGTTGCCTCTACCGAGCAACCTACCGGGGCCCCTCAAGTCTCACAAGCCATTGTCTTAGATCAATCGGTGAAAGGTAAAGAAAAGAAGATGAAAAAGCATAGTTTTAAAGTTGATTTGTCAAAACCAATAGTGTTTCCCAATGTTGATATATCAAAATTAAAAGGGCAAGCACTCATTGATTTCAGTGAACTATGCAAAGCAAAGGCCGAACAAGAGAAATAAATGGCCATTCAAAAGAAAAATAAAGTACTTCAGAAGGTGAAAGCACTCCTAATAGATATGCTACCTGAAGCTACAATATCAACTAATGCAGCCATCCACATTCAACTAGATGAAATCCTAACAAAGATAGAGACATCTGGAGTAGATGCATCTGAGTATTTGAGCAAGCTAAAAGACAAGGAGCTCACTGCAAATATGATAGAAGAGGTATAGAAAGCTATAGCTATTAGCAAAGTTAAACTTGTCAAATTTATTGTTGAGTTGTCACCTCAACTCAAGCACATTCTTTATTCATTTTAGAAACTCTGTACATTTTCTTTATTCATTAAAGACATCAAAAATAAAACTGAAGCAATTGAGAAAGAGATCACCGATCTCACAAATAAGTTGACCCCAAAGCCCTATTTAGTTCAGAACTTTTATACCAAGCTTCAATAGCTCATGGCTCAACAATTAGAACTAAGGAATGACGAACACAAGATCTAGATGGACTTAATGACACTTCAAACATTATTTCTTCCACATCTTTCATCCATTCAAGAACAGATCAACCTAGCCACCTCGTTATCTACTACACAAGAGGGAAGCACTCTAGATGGCTTAATTTCTTTATTAGCTGATATTCCAGTGCAGAATTCTTTAATGGACTGTATAAATAATGCCCTCTCTGTCGCTCTCACCAAAGCACAGACCAAGTACAAATCCATTTTTGACCAGTTACCACCCCCGAATTGTAATTAAGTTTTGATGTTTGTCAAAAAGGGGGAGTGTAGTATTCAAGTATCAAACAACAGGAGTGTAGTATATAGGGAGTATACTGAGCAGCATGGCCAGAGTATCCAAAGCAATGAACCGAGCAATGAACAAAGCAGAATAAACAAAGAACAAGAGCAGCACACTGATCAGAATTTTGTACAATATATTGATAAGGGGAGTATATCTGATTATACTATTTCATTGACTAATGTATATATTGTTAGTCGAGTCACATTTTGTAAAGTATATAGATTTTTGAGTTATGACTTCGAAAGTAGTTTTGTCAAACATCTCAACTAATGTCAAAAGGGGAGATTGTTACTACTTATCAAGTTGCCATTAGTTTTACATCCAAAGTCATTCTATATACTCTAGTCGGCTACTACTACCAAGATATTCAGTTGGTATGCACAATCGAATTGGTTATAAAAGGAAGTAGTCACAGAGCTCAGTATGCACTGAGTTGTCTATTGAGTATCATTTTATATTTACCGAGCACCAAAGATGACACACCGAGTTGATATACAATGAGTGAAATGTGTTACCAGATTCATTGAACCTGGACATACATATGAAAACATGTTACAAGATCGAGGCACTTAGAACCGTTATCACATTGGAAATTGCACTTAAAGATTGTGTATGATTTTGAGGTCTTCTAACCAATGAAATATTTTGCATGGTTATTCATTCGAGGAATCATGTTTGTAAGATCGAAGCAATGAATGGATCACCGACTTAAGAGATCTATTTATACAGCATGAGTTAAGGATTAAATATAAGTGTGCATGAGTGTAATAAGACTATTTCAGAGACATAGAGGTCACCGAGAAGGTTTTCAGAGAATAGTCGAAGAACGGAGTAAACAGAAGGGTTTACCGAGTTACTATATGGGTTACCAAGGTATGCTATAAGCAAGGTAACTTATTCTGAGCACATAGAATCTGCTATAATATTCCAGATGTAAAGTTGTAGATATTTGTAATGATTTTATTGTAATATTTTGAAGTTGTAAGTGAAACCTTTAACGGGGTAAAAGACTCTAATCAAGTCTATAAATTGTAAAGCCTCTAACTAGGTGCAGCATTTAGTTTAAGTGTTGTAAAATCCTTTAGCAAGGTAGATCTAATAGATCTTGATAATCCTAACATGGTAAGCTATCAGAAATAGCTAAACATGTAGCTCTAATCGAGCACCTTTATTATTGCAGTAGTGAAGTTGTGGGTGCCATCCCCACTGTAGTTTTTCTCTCTAACCAAGAGTTTCTGCGTAACCAAAATATAAGTGTTACACTTATATGAGTGAATTATGTATGATTGTTATTCATTTGTTTTAGCTATATGTTATGTTACAACGGTTTTTGGTTTATGCATAACAGTAAAGATATTGTTGTTTAAAGGATTTGAAGTACTTATTCAACCCTCCTCTCTTAGTACATTAGCTTTCCATATTAGGCCTAACACATCTCCAAATAGATAGAAAAGCATTGCAATGATAAGTTAAAAAGAACAAGTGCATTTCATGTTTGGCACCCTTGTGCAGAAGAGTTTGTCAAGTGGTCCTACTTCTAACACACACTATCCTCTCTCTTGGCTCTCGTGGTCCTAGGTGCAAGAGAAAAGTGTTAGTAACACTCAAATTTTATCTTTTTAAGAGAGGCCTACCAAGGGATCGATCACTCTTGGGAACGACCTCGCACGGTAAATCCTTCGAGCTGCTATAGAAATTAGGTGAGAGCGAAAGTTGTAGCCTTAGGTATAGTTGTTCCTACAGTGTAACTCACTGAAAGGACAAATGGGCCCCATCACGAGTTACAAGGGTCTTAAGTGAGTCACTGCAGAATGAACTTATGTCTAAAAACATCAAACATTACTAAACACCTTTAAGTAGTAGCTCACTCGTTCTATTGATTGAGGATATTTGTGAAACGCTCAGTGCAAGAGCATAGATGGTTTTGCTCCCAAGATACTCACCATACATATTTCCTTGAGTAGAAACATAGCTTTTTGAAAGGTTATTCATAGCCTGATAAAAGTGGTGACTCCCCCATCATAGGGATCATCTATTTGTTATGCTCATGCAAGATTTAGTATATCACATCCTTACCTACCACGGCAGGATTCATAAGGTATGTAGTACCAAATTGATGAAATATCAAGATGTGGGCTAAAATTATCGCAACTAGCCATTTGACCTTAGGGATAAAAAGTGTTTGAAGTGTCTTCATTTTGTGTCAGACTAGTACAAATTGAGCCAACTTCGGGCTTTGGAAATACCTAAAATACATTTTAAGGAAAAGGTCATAAAATTCCAAGGATTGGGTTGATCTAGACCCACACTTACTTGTGCCTTTTAAGGCAACATTCTTGTGTTTGTGTGCTTGCTTTGTTTTTTTGTCAAAGAAACATAAAAAAAAATCAGTTCCAAAAACAAAGTGATTCATCCAACATTAACATTTTCAAAATACCAACAAAGATTAGAAACACAGAGCAAGAGTATCAGATTATATGACCATTCTTCACATCTTGAGAAAAAAGAATCTTCATCAACATGTCAACTTGAAAAGAAGACCATTGAGCTCAAAGGCTTTAATCAAAAGGAGGAAATTCTTTTATCTTAATAGACAAATCTTTGTCTCTCATAGAGCCTTCTTACGCCACATGCATCTTTATATTCAAGGAAAATCAAATGAATTTGATCAAGAGTCATTGAACTGCAGAGCTTTTATGCAATATAGAGCTTTGAGTTATCACAAAAAACAAAGGAGGCAAGATCAACCCTAACTTCTTTCCAGACATTTGTATCACATACAACGTAGCTCGAGAACGACCACCAACCCCCAAAAGGGAAGAAGAGGAGTTTGTTCCTTATATAACGTGAAGTTTCTATTGAAGTTAAACATCTCATCCATTACCCCATTCACGCATCATCTCATCCATTTCAACTCTCAAAACATCAAGAGGTTTTTATCCTAAGTTCTCTTTAGATATTGCTTGAATCAAACACCAAACATCACTTTTTAGAGTGTCTCGACATCTAGGATAAACTCATCCTAAAAGAGGCATTTCTACGCGGGTTAAAACTAGTCTTTGAGTGAATCCTCTCATTACTAGGTAGTTGAATCTGTAACACATCTCAGATCCCTCTAAACCTTATCACATCAAACTTTGTCAATCAAACACAACAAGCAATTCAAGAAAGGACTATTAATTCAAGAAAGGACTTTGGTAATATCTACCTTTAGTGCTAGAGATTCATATGCAAAAAACTCCACCAAACATAAATCTCTCATTTCATCAACAACTCATCATCATTTTCACCCAACTTCAACAAAAACTTGTGAACAAAATGGCTCATACTAGATCCAGAAATAGGTAAATGGAAATTGAAGAACAAGAGGAGGAAAACATCAATGAATTCCAAGAAGCTCTTGGAGGAAACATAAATGAGGAAAATCCAAGTACTCCTACTCCTGCGGAAATAGAAAGGGCACAACACAACTCTCTCTTTAATAGACTCTTTGATGAAATACTCAAGAGCAATGTTGATGCTCACTTTTTGAGGCTTGCTCAAGAGGGAGCCAAACTACCCTCGGACTTTGATGTTGCACAACTAAGACAAGCATCAGAATGCCAAATTCGTAATGAGGATGAAAGAGGATGAGATCCCATCAGATACAACCTTCATCAAGGTAATCCACCACCTCCTCCTCCTCCTAATGACATAGACATGTTGCAGCAACAAGTCAAAAATCTTACCCAACAACTTCGTAGTGGTGTGAAAACAAACCAATTTTCACTTGATGAAATTTGTCCCTATCCCTTTGATAGGAATCTTCATATGGCACCTTTCCGCGAGGGTTTGAAACACCCAAGTTCAAAAAGTATAGAGGCAAAGGAGATCCTCGTGATCATGTTAGAGAATTCCATTCAGCATGCCTAGAAGTGGCATACGAGGATACATACCTAATGCGACTCTTTCCCTAGAGTTTGGGAGGAACAACCACATCACGGTTTTCCTGATTACCAAGTGGCATTGGGACCTTTGAGGAACTAATCTAGAAGTTTCTATTGCATTACTCACACAACATTGAATAGGATATCACAATGGCTAATCTATGTAACACTAAACAAAAACCAGGCGAGCTATTTTCGGTCTTTCTGCAATGATGGCGTCAAATGTCTAGCAGACCTTCACTTCAATTACCAGAATGAGAATTAGTGGAAATATTTATTTCCAACTTAAACGATGAAATGGAATTTCACCTGGACCTCAAAGACACAGATTCCTTCAATGACATGATCACAAAAGGTTTAAAGTGTGAGCGGGTTCTCATCAAAAATGGGCTGATCAAAATCTACAATGAGCCAAAAGATAGCCCTCGCCCATGCTTCAATAGTGACAAACCAAACTTCTGGAACAAAAATAAAAATATCATCAATGACGGGGTTGTGGATGCTAGAACTATCAAAAGTGCACAACCTGTGGTTCGGTTTGCAGGACAGAACCCCCCACCCAAGAATAACACAATGGCTCCTCCAAATCAAGGTTGCATCACATCTCAAGATGAACCCAGATAGCGTCAACAAAATTTTAAACCAAAGCGAACATACACTCCCTTAGGGGAACCCATCGAAACAGTGTTGTGTCAGTTGGTTTCTCAAAATCTGGTAACCTTACCCAAAACATCAAATTATGAACCTCAAGTCAAACCTGCATGGTGGAGAGATACTAAACACTGTGATTTCCATCTGTATATGGTGAAAATGGATAACATTAATAACAAGATTGAAAGGCTAAATGAATCCAACCACAAAACCCTAGCCTAACAATAACAACGATCCACCATAACATATGAAGATTACCTAAGACAATGCAAATAACACAAAATCACAAAGATTATACCATCACATGTCCAATAGGGTTTTGATCTCCATTCTTCCTATCTCCATTGATCTTGCTTGATATATTTGCTCTCAGATTTTTATGTGCACAAGAGCTCAACAAAGAACAGAATGTGGTTGCAAGTAGGATCGTAGTGTAGCCAATTGATCAAGTTGTTAGGGTTTGATAATGAAGAAGGCATCTCCTTAAATAGAAGACACAATATGAAATGGAGGGATAAGATTGAGAGGTGTAAAAAGGAGGTCGGCTAGGATTAGAGGGTAGGTAGAAGAAATAGTAAAATAATGAAAGGGGTAGGTAGTGTATGAATTAAGAGATGAATGACATGTGTCATGTGTAGAAAAAGATAATGAATTAATTAAATAAATAAAAATTTATTTAATTAATAGAAGAAGTAGGATAATTAAATAAATAAGATATTTACTTAATTTAGGAAAAGGATAATTTAAATAAATAAATGTATTTATTTAAATGAGAAATAAGGCTAGAAGAGGATAAATGAATTAATTAAATAAATAAAGATTTATTTAATTAATAAAAGAATTAGGCTTAGATAATTAAATAAATAAAATATTTATTTAATTAGACATGACAATTTTGGGTGTCTACATTTTGCCCCTCTTTGAGACAATGCGGCTTGTCGCGTTGTTTCAAAGAAGATAAGATGAACTGATATAGAGTTGCCCCAAAATGGGAATAATATGCCCCCTCGAGAGATTGGATGAAAATGTCTGAAAAGATTGCAGACAATCTCTCGATAAGAAAGATAAGATAGAATGGATTGATCGGATAAAGTAACAGAGTCACGGGATAACGAAGACTGACTCGGGAAATGAATGCGAGGGCTAGGGTAGGCTATAAGATAGACCACGGGGGAAAATACATTCTCATTGTCATCTACACCTTCATGAGATCAAAGTGCAGAGCGAGAAAAGAGCAGCAGCAGTCAGCAGCGATGGCTTTCGTTCACAGATTCGACCGCGTTCGACGATTTCAGAGGCCAGCAGAGGCAGGAGAGCCGGTAAGTACCACCAAACCTCGTCATAATTTGACACATTTGCTTTTGTCATTAATGCATGCTGAATAGAGCAATAAATGCGCTTAGAAGTAGGGTGCAAAAAATGCAAAAACTGGGAAACCGCATCTGCGTCGGTGTCAGGCGCGTCTGTGTCCGACAGGCGCGTCTGTGTCGGTGCCAGGCACGTCTGTGTCTGGAACCGCGTTTGTGCAAAATGCAGTCGTGTCTACGTCCTTCAGGGGCGTTTATGTTGCAAAGTCGCGTTTGTGAACAATGTAGGCACGTTTATGTAAAACAGGCACGTTTGTGTTGTTTAGGCGTGCTTGTGCAGTCTATAGGTGCGTTTGTGAGTTAGAAACGCATTTATGTCTGAAAAATGCAAGGTTTTGCCTTCTAGGTCAAATCGGCAGTTCTGTGATGAACATACGCTGTCGATTGGATATGCTGTTGAGAGGATACACTCAAGCAGGTCCTCTAGGAAGATGAGAATAGATCAAGGCACTTTGTGATGAACAGAGAGCACCAAGATAGAGTACTTTGTGATGAACAGGGAGTACCCAAAGTATGAGCAGCACTTTGTGATGAACAGGGAGTGCAAGATGTGAGTAACACTTTGTGATGAATAGGGAGTGTCACACACGTAGTACTTTGTGATAAATAGGAAGTACCACTAGGATAAATAGCAACACTTTGTGATGAACAGTGAGTGCCACTAGGACTGAGATGATTGATTTGTTTGACTGCAGGAGTACTTGCCAATGCTAGAGTCAGGGGAGAGATTCTCGTCGATGCAGAGGTTGCGACCGGAGTTGTCGCTCAAGGACAGAGCTGCGATTGAGGCTATGGGATTGAGATACATTCTGTATGTGCCTGAGTTTCGGGCGAACATAGGATTGCTGACTGCACTGGCTGAGCGATGGCACTCAGAGACTTGTACGTTTCATCTGCCGATGGGTGAGATGACAGTCACCTTGGAGGATGTATACAGGATTCTGCGGATACCGATCGATGGGGAGTTAGTACCCTACGATCGAGACGGAGACAAGGATGCACTAAGATGAGTGTTCTAGGATCTGGCATTGGACATGAGGTTGGGACATGTGGCATGGGCTACCATGACATGGACAAGAATAGCACTACCAACAGTGTTGGCAGGAGTTATCAGGGGGTTCCTTTGTATCAATTTTGTACCATTTTGTATGATGATGTAGACACCTGCGGGTGATTGTAGCCATATGATTTTGACATCATTGTATCATGACACTTTATATATATATGAGATGATTCATCTTTGTGGCAGCTATATGCATGTGTACCTATGTGATGAGATGTTCTTATGTGATGCTTATGATATGGATGCAAATATGTATATGATGCATTTTTGTTCTTTTATGTTGTATATGTGTATGCATGATGCAAATGTGAATGTATGTAATGCAGATGAATATGATAATGCAAATGTAAATTGTGCTAATAGGTGTTGTGTGCAGGATGTGATGCAGTTGTGATATCTATATGTATATGTGAAATGCTTATATGTGGTAATGCAGGTGTAAACTACATAAAATGCAAATGTTTTTGGCATGTCATTATACTCAGTCATGTGATAGCAGGCTACGTGGACTCAAGAAGGACGATGGAAGTCAATCAAGAAAGGGGGATGAAAGATAGAAGATATGAACGTGAAAGAGCTTCTTGTGCGTTATCATCATTGAGCTTTATTATGGCAAGTAGGTTATGAAAATCGAGGCATATGTTTAACCCAGAAAGTCATTGTACCCGTTTGCATGGAGATAAGACAGTCACAAACAAGGAATGCCCCAGTTCATACTAGACTCACAGTGTCCTCATATCCTTGGACAAGTCATAGCATTACTAAGAGACAATCCACAGACAGCAAATGCAAATAGGTGATGATACCCCATCCTCGCCTTTCTAGTCAAAGACATCCTGGAAATAGAATCTCTAGTCAAAGACATCCTAGAAAAGCTAAAAGACATGTCACCAAAAGATAAAATCAAAAGAAAACCAAGACTCGACACCAACATCCACTGTAGTCCTCAATTTTAGTGTCTCTTGTCACTTGTATAAGTCTTATTTGATTGTGGTCATAATGTTTACTTTCACAAAAAGAATAGATAACACTGAACCATATGTTGTCTGAGTCTGTTGAAAGATTTGATTTGTTGAAGCTCATTGTTGCTACTGTGTCTCATCTGAAACTGACTGAATCCATGAAACTGATACTTTAATGCGGAGAAGATGAAACTTTATTGCGGACTGACGATGCAAATGTTGCTTTATTGCAGATTATGCGCGGATAGACTGAAGGAAGCTGGAAGAAACTGTACTCCTCGAAACATGTGATGTTCTTAGTTCCACACCCATCACTAGACGTAGGATTTGTCTTAGCCACAGATAAGATCTGATTTATTATGGATGGAAAGGGATGAAAAGGGAGGTTTATTATGAATGGCGAACCAATCTTAGGTAGATCAATAACAAGCCAGATGGGAATGGGTAAGTTTATTATGGATGAATTGGTCGTGAGTGTGTGCGAAGTGAAAGGATGAAAGTGGATCCTAAAGGAGGGAGGAGCAATGTCTCTACACATGGCACTGGTGACCCATTTTTCACCATGGTACTTGCCCAGGGCGCCACCGAAGTGGTTTTCACCGTTGGACGAAATTATTTCTGTTTACTTTTTTCAATTTTTTTTTATTTTTTTGTGTCACAAGGCACCTGTTTGCTAGGTTTTCACCAAGTAACGATTTTTTTGTTTTTATAATTTTTTTGTATTTTTGAATTTTTTTATTTTTTTGTATTTTTGAATTAGGATACTCTGAAGAGCTATGTGTAGAACCTGCGAAGGTGCATGCTGTTGATAGGATCCTCCAAAGGTTCACCTTCTGTAGTTGAGAGCTGATATGCCCCAGATCCATATGTTGTTGTAACGATGTAAGGACCAAGCCAATTTGGTTCGAACTTGCCCTTCTTCTCTCTGTCTTGCTGATTCTTGGGGTTTTCTCTAAGAACCAAGTCACCTACCTCAAATGTGTGAGGCTTGACCTTGTGATTGTAGCTGGGACTCATTCATTGTTGGTAAGCCTTGAGATGATTAAAAGCAGTTTGTCTCCGTTCACCCAGCAGTTCTAGTTCTTGTAAGCGAGAGACCCTATAATCTTCATCGCTGATGATGTTTTGCAAAGAGACCCGTAAAGAAGGTAACTCGACCTCAATAGGCAAGATGGCTTCAGTGCCATAGAAAAGTGAATATGGTGTAGCTCCTGTAGGTGTGCGGACACTTGTGTGGTAGGCCCAAAGTGCAGGATTGAGTTGGATATGCCAATTACGGCCAGCATCGTCGACTATCTTTTTGAGGATTTTAAGAATTGTTTTATTAGACACCTCAGCTTGGCCATTACCTTGGGGGTAATATGGTGTGGAGAAATGATGGGAAATATGGAAGTGGTCACAGAGTTCATGAACATCCTGATTTTTGAAGGGACGCCCGTTATCAGTAATAATGGAATCAGGAATACCATATCGGCAAATTATATAGTTAAGGATGAAGGTAGCAATTTGTTTTCTAGTGACTTGTGTGAGAGGTACGGCTTCAATCCACTTTGTGAAATACTCTGTGGCTGTGATAATGAATTTATGACCATTGGAAGAAGGAGGGTGAATCTTGCCTATGAGATCAAGTCCCCACTGACAAAAGGGCCAAGGAGACGCAAGTGGTTGTAGTTCTTGTGCTGGTGCATGTATGAGGTCTCCATGAATTTGACATTGCTTACATTTCTTGACAAACTGATATGAGTCTTTTTCCATATTGGGCCAGTAATATCCAGTCCTGATGAGTTTCTTGGCCAAGGTAGGACCACTAGTATGCGGACCACATATCCCTTCATGCACTTCACGTAACCCAATATGAGCTTCGTCGCTTTCTAAACATCTAAGAAGAGTGCCATCTAGACCTCATCGGTATAGGATATCAGCTAGAATGACATATCGAGAGGATTGGCAAATGAAAGTGCGACGTTGGTTATTCGATAGATCAGGAGGTAAGGTATTGTCGCGAAGATATGTAAATATGGAACCATATAACTGGGATTCGGGACCAACAACGCATATCATATCAGTAGGAGTGATCTCATATGAGGGAACCAATAGGTTGTCTACCAGGAACTCATAGCAAGTCTCATTTTGAGGTAGATCAATCAGTGAAGCAATTGTAGCCATGCCATCTGCAGCACGATTCTGCTCTCTTGGTATCTGCTCAAAATCTATCTTTGTGAAGTGCTGTTTCAAATCATCCACCATTTGTTTGTAAGGCATTAATTTTTCATCTTTTGTTTGGTAATCATCAGTTTCTTGACGGATGACAAGTTGAAAATCCCCAAAAACACGAAGTTCTTGGATCTTCCACTGAACTGCAATTTGTAATCCAGTTGTTAATGCCTCATATTCCGCTATATTGTTAGTGAAAGGAAATGATAAGCGGTATGATTTTGGTATAGAATCGCCTTGAGGAGTTATAAAGAGAATACCAGCTCCTGCCCCATGTTGTGTGTATGAGCCGTCAAAGTACAGTTGCCATGGCTTTGCATGTGATATTGTTAAAATGGATTCATCTAGAAATTCTGAATTTAGAGGAACATCATCTATCATGGGAGCATCTGCTAATTGATCCATGATTTTTTGTCCTTTTATTGCTTTTCTGTCCACATACTCGATGTTGAATTCACTCAGGATCATTACCCATTTGGCTAGTCGGCCAGTAAGTGTTGCTTTATTGAGGAGGTATTTCAACGGATCGATCCTTGCAACCAACTTAGTCTTATGAGTAAGCATATAATGGCATAATTTTTGTGAAGCAAAGACCACAGCGAGACATACACACTCGATTGGAGTGTAGTTTAGCTCATATCCCACCAATGTGCGACTGATATAGTATACTACTTTTTCCTTGCCGTCAGCTATTTGTTGTGCTAGGAGTGCCCCCAGTGCTGTTGGAGTAGCTGATATGTATAGTAGCAAAGGCTGATCTGGAATTGGTGGCATCAAAACTGGCGGATTCAAAAGATAATCTTTGAGCGTCTGAAAAGCTTGTTGATAGTTATCATCCCATTTGAACTTGATACTTTTATGTAGCAGGTGTTGAAAAGGATTACACTTATCTGCAAGTTGTGCTATGAATCTTCATATAGACTGGAGTCTCCCTTGTAAGGATCGAAGTTGACTGATATTTTTGGGTGGCGGCATGTCCTAAATAGCCTTGACTTTTGTTGGATCGGCTTCGATTCCTCTTTTAGACACAATGAATCCTAGGAGCTTCCCGGAGGTTACTCCAAAGACACATTTCTTGGGGTTTAATCTTACTTTGTATTTTTCCAACCGATCAAAGACGACTGAAAGTATGTCCAAATGTGTATCTCTATCTATTGATTTACCCAGGAGATCATCAACATAATCTTCCACGGTTATATGCATGAGATCATGAAAGATAGTGGTCATTGCTCTTTGATATGTAGCACCTGCATTTTTTAGCCCAAAGGGCATGACATTCCAACAGAAAGTTCCCCACGGACAAGTGAATGATGTTTTGTGTTGATCCTCGGGTGCAATCCTGATTTGATTATAACCAGAAAATCCATCCATTAAAGATAACATTTCGTGACCTGCTGTGAGATCAACGATCAAGTCAATATTTGGTAATGGGAAGTCATCTTTCGGACAAGCTTTGTTGATGTCTCTGAAATCTATACATATTCTAATGCTACCATCTGGTTTACTGACAGGTACTAAATTGGAGATCCATTCAGGATAATCAATTGGGCGTATGAATCCGACATCCAATAACTTCTCCAGCTCTGCTTTGACTAGTAATGCCACTTGTGGATGCATTTTCCTTAATTTCTGTTTCACTGGCTTTGCCCCCGGTTTGACTATCAAATGATGCATTACCAAATCCGGATCTAGTCCAGGCATATTAGTGTATGACCATGCAAAGTTGATTTGTCGTTCTTTGAAGAAGCTTATGAATTTTGCCCTTTCGGACTCTGTTAATGATTAAGCCAGGAATATATTGTGTGGAACTTCTTCTGTACCAATGTTCATTTTGATAGTCTCCTCTACTAACATGGATGACTTTTCCTCATATGATGCTGGGAGAATGTCGAGCCTTCCATCTTCGGGTGCCTCAGAGAGGTTTTCGCCCTCAGATACGTCCTTTCTTTTTACTTTTTTGGGATCAGATAGCGCCACAGTGTGGTTTTCGCCATAAGACCCTTGATTTGTTCTTATTTTCACATTTTTGCGACTGGAAGGTCCGACACCCTCACCAAAATATGCCATGTTGTTGAGTTCTATGGTGTATCCTACTTTGTGGTCCCCAGGGGGAAGATCATCTCGTATGCCAAGATAGTCAATAATAGCTTTGTCATTTTGAAATGTGTCAAAGTGTGCTGGTCCTTCATAATCCCAGTCAATGAGTTGGTGGTGAACAAGGGGAAGGCCTTTAATGTTTTCGGAGTTTGCGGGGCTAAGAGTGAAGATGTGGTTATACTCGGGTATATCAAGGCAATCATCGAGGTTATCGATGGCACTTTCCTCATCAGTTTCGATTGCAAGCGAATCCAAATTGTCATCACTAGTAGCACCTTCCGGGATAGGTGTCCTCATCCTATGTGATTTTGACCTAGAACCTTGAAATGAAGACTGTACGGAATCCTTATGGGTTGTTTCTTGACCAACTCTGAACTTTTTATAAAATTCCTCTTCTTCTGTGGGTTCATCTGGCTCTCTGAATGTCTCGGTGAGCTCATAGTCACTGGAGGATTTGTCTGAACCCCATTCCCATTCGTTGGAATCTGTGGAATAGTAATCCTCTTGTTGAACTTTGGCAATTTTTATTTGTGATGCCTTTTCTGTCCTTTTAGTGTGGATCTTGGAAGTCAGAAAACCAAGTCCTTTCGAGCGTTCCCTTTTTACAGTCAATTCAGGTTGTAAGGGCTCCATAACGCCTTCCTTGCGTAACCCAAGAGGGCTTTTTCCATCATACCCGAATTTTTGTAGAATCTTGAAGCCTTTGCCATATTTCTCACAGGGTATATTGATCTGATCTTGTGTGTCATCTTCAATGTCTTTATAGAGCATTTTGTATAAATCTTCCTCTTCTAGTTCACCCCATCTTTGAAAGGTAGTAGGATCCCATTTGAGTATCATGATGGATATTTGCTTGTTAGGATGTGGCCTTCCATATTCTTTTGGAGAGCTCATGACTTGTCGTAAATACATGGTCTGATTTAAAGTGTATTCTCCCATGCCTTTGTCCTGAAATTTGCCTTTAAGTTCACCTTGTTTTGATGTCGAAGGTTTTAATGACTCAGGGTCAATGTATGTCGAAGAAGGAGCAGCCTCATGATTACTAGGAATGATGGTCTCAGTATGTGATCTTAGGTTATTGCAATATATGAATGGATTAGGATCACCGTTAACTGTTACCTCGACTCCATTATGAGGAAACTTAATGCATTGATGATATGTTGATGGGACTACCCTCATTTCATGAATCCAAGGATGTCCTAGCAATATATTATAAGTGAGATCCAGATCTAGGACCTGACAAACCACATCCTTTGTAACTGGCCCAATTCTTAGAGGTAAGGTGACTGTGCCCTTGGATGAGCGCTCTTCATCATCATTTGCCTTGATGGTGATTTGATTTGTTGAATTCACAGCTTTATCAGAATATCCCAATTGTTTAATGGTGCTCAATGTACAAATATTTAGACCAGCTCCTCTATCTATCAGGACTCGCTTTATTCGATGTTTGTGTATGAAGGCTTCAATGTGTAGAGGTGCATTATGTGGCTGACTTACGGAGGCGTCATCGGCTTCTGTGAACGTAAGGGAATGTGGAATGGATAGGTATCCCACCATGGCTTGAAACTGGTCCATGTTCAGATCAGTAGGAACGACAGTGTCTCTCAAGATTTTGTCAAGAATAGCTTTATGAGCGGGGGATATGCGTAAGAGCTCAAGGATGGAGATGAGCGCGGGTGTCTTCCCTAACTGTTCTACAAGGCCATACTCAAGTTTGGTAGATGAAGAAGTGGTGTTTTTAGTTGAAGCACCTGGCAAAGTAATTTTACCTCGACGAGTTGTAACATGACATTCAGAAGTAGGTTCGGAAGAAGATCCAACACCTCTTAGGACAATCTTGGGTCTTTGAGGAGGATTCTCAGGATTTTTGTTCTTGATGGTAATAGTAGAGATATGATTGTCCATCGAGATGTGATTGATAGTTGAGTCATAGTTGTAAGGTGCTCTAGTATAGTTGGCTTGATCATCTATGACTTTGGCTTTTCCTTTGTCATGCTTTGGGAATGGTTCCTTAAACATCACATGTTCTTGGTTGGATGAGTGTCCCTCAATCTCAATATCACCTCTATCAATGAGATCTTGCACAATGTTCTTCAGTCGATGACAATTTCCTGTCTTATGGCCCTTGCTTTTATGAAATTCACAATACTCATCATCATTCCACCAATTTGGTTTGACCTTTGGTTCATATGGAGGAAAATCTGGAACTGTGATCACTTTGTTTGCCACAAGCTTTTTGAAGACTGATTCAAGTGGTTCTCCCAATGGGGTGTACTTCCTTCATGGTCTAGAAGTTGTTTGAGTATTCACTTGATTGTTTGTAGAACTTGATCCTGAAAAAATGAACTTGGGTCGCACTGTGTTAGCATTAACAACACCATCATTGACTGTGTTCTTGTTTTTATTCCAAAATCTTGGCTTGTCTTTTCCTTTAAAGTCATCTTTGTTTTCCTTGAATATCTTAATGACTCCTTGTTCAATTAGAACCTTTTCTGTTGCTAAGCCCTTTTCAATGACATCCTTGAAGGTGGACAAACAAGCTTTCCTTAGATCATAGCCAATGTCCTTGTTAACATTTTGTGTGAACATTTCTACCATTTGTTTCTGTGGAATTTTGCAAGAGCATCTGCTAGCTAGATTTCTCCATCTTTGTAGAAATGATGCAAAAGATTCTCCTTCTTTTTGTTTAGTATTGCACAAAGTAGTGACTGAGATATCTGTCTCTATATTGTAGGAGAAATGCTGAATAAATGCCTCTGCTAAGTCACCCCATGACTTAATACCAGGTGGTAGTTGAGAGAACCATTCCATAGCTTGATCGCCTAAACTTTGTGGGAACAATCTCATCAAATATGTTTCTTCTGCCGCTACCTCAATACAAGCTGTGAAAAATTGTCTTATGTGTGCCTTGGGGTCTCCTTTTCCTCTATACTTGTCAAATTTTGGCGTCACAAAGTGTGCAAGAAATGGAGGCATTGGAATGCTCTTATCAAATGGATAAGGACATATGTCTCTCATAGTGTATGTTGGTTTTGGTGTATTCATGTCCTCCATTTTCTTTTGTAAATCTCTGATTTGTTGCTCCAAATTGCTCTTAGGTGGAGATCGACTTCTTGTAGCATACCCCATGTTTGAGGCACCCATTGGAGGAGGGGCTTGTTGCATGTATGGATGATATTGATCATACACATGTTCATATGGAGGAGGTCTATATTGATGCGGCATATATGGAGCACTTGGTATAGCTTCATGTTGAGGAACCCCATATCTATTTTGTGCATGTATACCATATTCTACAGGCATGTCATGTTCTATTGTGTTGCCCCCAAATTTGACATGAGGTTTCCTTGTGTCCAAATTTTGAGCATGCCTTTGAATGTCCAATTGTTTTGGTTGATCCATAGCTTGAGCATGTGATTGAGCATATCTATCTGCATAAGACTTCCATAATGGTCTTCGAAGGTAAGTATCATATGTTTGAGCATGTGTATGTGGGACTTCTGGTTTTTGAAGCAAAGCTGATGGTGATTCAGGTACCATATGTGGTCCTCTATTTCCTCCACTATTAGGTCTCCTTTGATCCATGTTGGAGTGAGTTTGTTGCGAGGGTCAGTTTTCCATAAGTTGAGACATGTCAAAGTCATGAGGTATTTTAGCTCCACTTTGTGCCATCATGTGTAAGAAGTATTGTCTATCCCTCCTCATTATTTCTTCAACCAATCTATTCAAATGAGGATTCATAATGGATTCTTCTACATCAGCTGAATGTATTGAAAAGTTGTCCACATTGTCATTGTGTGTAGCATTGTTGTTTGTAGTGTCTGTGTTTTCCACATTGGGAATGTTTCTATAAACATCCATGTCAGGTAATGTAGTGTGCTCAGGATTGAAAAATAAATCGTTATCATACACATAAGAACTCATGTTTGCGGATTCTTGAGCCTCTTTAGCTTTTCTCCTATATTTTTGAAGACGGGTTTCAACCATGAACTAGGTATTTGACCAAGATGTGAGAGACTAGATGAAAAATGGAAAGAGTATGGAAGACCAAGAGTTGTATGGAGTGTAAATGAATCTGAGGTGTACTTGCAATGTCCAAAGTGTAAGACCAAGTATGTATGTAGTAGAGTAGGTGTGACTTCCAAAGAGAGGATAGTTTCTCTTGATGAGGTAAGCTGACCTTGACTCTAAGTAAGACCAAATGAGACCCAAAGGTAAGAAACCTTGATGAGGGACCACTTAGCAAAGTGTAGTTGTATGTAGTATGTTGACAAAGTATGATGAGGACAAGCAAGTGACCTTTTGACCCAAGTTTAGACAAGTATGAATATAAAATGAGATGTGAAGCAATGATGGACTGTATGAGACCCAAAGACAGGTTGAATGCTAGATGAAACCTAAAGAAACAACCTAGGAAGCTCAAGTATTCCGAAACTAATTTCTCTTGTTTGCTAGACTGTAAAAATTTTCAATTTTGCACACAGACGCTTCTGTATACTTCACAAATGCGATTCCCAGACACAGACGTGTCTATGTTCGACACAGACGCTGCTAGACACACAAACGCTATTATGCCCTTCACAGATGCGCTTAGATGACTTCAGACGCGGTTAAAACAGACATAGACGTGTTTCTGTAAACTTCGTGCAATTTTTCCAATCGGTGAAGTTGTTTTGTTGTGACCAAATCCGACTGTTTTGACTGTTTTTTGTGACAAGAAGACACAATGTTGCTAAGGACTCAATGTTTGCAAGTGTTTAGACTCCAAAAGTGTGTTGTTTGATGTAAAATATTTTGCATACACTTGAAGACCCAAAAGACACAATTTTTTGTTGTTTGGTCTTGAATGTTTGAATGTTTAACATAAGACAAGCACAATTCTTATGGCTGGCCAAGACAATAGTTGTTGATCCCACATAGGGTTTTACCCCCGAGGCTACGCTATTCAGAGAAAATACTTAGATGCTTGACCTCACTGGCTCCACCCTTGGCACTCACTTCTCGGGTCAGCCAAGCATCAGTCCCCATGAAAACTCCCCATGGCGAACTTTGTATCTCTACTAAGAACCGTATGTGTGTGGGCCGCTACCAGAGGTCCGACCTCCTGCCCCAACAACTAGAAGGATTTGGGCTTCTAAAACAAAAAGGTGCTAGTAAGGGCATCCGCTCGTGTGGCCATACATGCGGCACTTTCAGCTCTATAAATACAGAAGGCTCCCAGCCGGTAGGGGTTACGCCCTACAAATGATCAAATAAATTTGATCAAACGGGTTTATGGGGAGACATAGTGTCGGTATGAACTAATCATCACACGTTATTCATAGTTTTCACCATGAATACATTTATTTATAGTGGTTTGGAAGAAGATGGCTTTTCTTTTGCTACCACTTGGGTCGTTCTCTTCTCACTAGTAGTCCTAATGACTACACGGGAAGACAGGCCCTCTAAAGATTAAACAAAAAGAGCCTATTGCTCAAGACACAAAAGACAATGATTCAATTTTAGTGCACCAATGGAAGTGTTTGCTAATCTATGAAAACAAGGCACACAACAAAATTTCAAAACCCTAGCCAAGGACCTACAACAAAATTTGTTAGTAGTTTGGGTTGTTTCAAATGATCACCCCTTCCTGCAAGTACACAAGTTAGGTAAATTTTAGAAACCCAAAAGACTTTGTGAAAGAGGGGCCTTCAACAAAAACGTTTTGCCTCCAAGACAAGCTGCACAAACTTAGTTAGCTAGATCTGAAAGGGTTAGTCCAAAAATAAACCAGATCTGAAACCCTAAGTGCGAAATCCGAAAATTGAATCAATGAAAATTTGAAAATTTTCGAAACAATAAAACACAGATGCTATTACCCATGACACAGACGCGTCTGGATAACACAGACGCGTTTTTGTGATGCATAGATGCGGCCAAAAATCACAGACGCCCTTCTACGACACAGACGCGGGCAGAAATAACGCAGACGTGCTTCTGAAACATAGATACCCCTGTCTGAAACCTGCAAAATAAAATTTGTCGAAAACACAGACGCGATTCCAGATTCCGCAGAGGTGCCTGAAAATCAAAGACGCAATCCGAAAGTTTGCAGACGCGGAAAAACCTAAAATGTCGTCGAAAAATGTCCAATCTGCAACTTCAAAAACACAAAATCTGCAACAAGAAGGTTAAATGCAAAGGGACAAGAGTCCCACCGGGCGTGCCAAAATGTATATGGTGAAAATGGATAACAATAATAACAAGATTGAAAGGCTAAATGAATCCAACCACAAAACCCTAGCCTAACAATAACAAAGATCCACCATAACATATGAAGATTACCTAAGACAATGCAAATAACACAAAATCACAAAGATTATACCATCACATGTCCAATAGGGTTTTGATCTCCATTCTTCCTATCTCCATTGATCTTGCTTGATATATTTGCTCTCAGATTTTTATGTGCACAAGAGCTCAACAAAGAACGGAATGTGGTTGCAAGTAGGATCGTAGTGTAGCCAATTGATCAAGTTGTTAGGGTTTGATAATGAAAAAGGCATCTCCTTAAATAGAAGACACAATATGAAATGGAGGGATAAGATTGAGAGGTGTAAAAAGGAGGTCGGCTAGGATTAGAGGGTAGGTAGAAGAAATAGTAAAATAATGAAAGGGGTAGGTAGTGTATGAATTAAGAGATGAATGACATGTGTCATGTGTAGAAAAAGATAATGAATTAATTAAATAAATAAAAATTTATTTAATTAATAGAAGAAGTAGGATAATTAAATAAATAAGATATTTACTTAATTTAGGAAAAGGATAATTTAAATAAATAAATGTATTTATTTAAATGAGAAATAAGGCTAGAAGAGGATAAATGAATTAATTAAATAAATAAAGATTTATTTAATTAATAGAAGAATTAGGCTTAGATAATTAAATAAATAAAATATTTATTTAATTAGACATGACAATTTTGGGTGTCTACACCATCAAGGAAGAGGACACAAAACAAGCAATTGTCATAGATTAAAAGATCTTATTCAAGATCTTATTGACCGAGGTGATATTGAAATTGAAGGACATGACCCAAAGACAACAAATAATGATCATCTGATGTTCAAAAATCCACTTCCATAGCCAGATCAAAGGGGTCCTACTTCCAGGAGAAACACTGATACCACTGATTATACGCAAGCCACGTATAATTACACTTTAAATCACTTGTACGATGCCAGTGAACAAATTACAACTATTACCATAAAAAATCCACGCAGTTCCGATTGCAATGTTGTTACACGTCACGACAAGGTTACCATAAAAGTTGCTCCACAAGGTACCACATCAATCCCCAAGCAGTATAACATTGTGGATCAATTAGATAAAACGCCCGCACTGATATCTATCTTAGAGCTATTACGCCTATCTCCATCTCATAAAACAAATCTTGGATCAAGCTCTCCAAGAGGCGTCAGTACCTGCTAACTTGAATACAGATCAATTCCAAGCCATGGTTGGAAGTCTAAGATCATCCCCTTGTCTCACTTTTTCCGAAAGTGACAATACATCCTTCCAACAACCACATAACGCCTCACTCCACATTGAAGGATTTATCAACCAACCTAGGATCAAGCGAGTCTTGATCGATAATGGAGCAGGCCTGAATATTTGTACACGACAACTAGTCACTGCATTAGGATATGCAATTGAATCAGTGGATCCCCGCAAGAAGATCACAATCAAAGCTTATGATGATACAGAGCGTTCATCCAAAGGAGCTGTTGTACTACCAATCCGAGTGGGCCCATTGGTGAAGCACATCATATGTCAGGTCCTAGACCTTCCTCTACCATATAATTTGTTGCTAGGAAGACCTTGGATACATGCCATGCAAGCTGTTCCATCCACTTACCATCAGAGTATCAAATTCCCACATAATGGTGTGGAAATTACAATCCTGGGAGATGCAAACCCCTTTGCATATTGTCATAACATAAATCATCAACCAGAGATTACCATTCCCAACAATAGAGAAGCCATCTCATCCACCTCATATGTAAGTCTAGCCTCTCTTTCCAGTTCAAACACTATTATACCCAAACAAGAGAAGCTCAAGATGAAAATAGCAGAGGAAGGTCCTGGGGAGTACAATCTAAGCCAGCTATTTTGTGTTGGACAAATGCCCACTTCTCCAAGAACTCATGGTGTACCTCAGCAGACACTGCATACACCAACAGTCACACCAGCATGCACTTTGACATCTTTCATCCTTGGAAAGAGTCAAGAGGATGAGACCAGAGATGAGGACTTAGCAAAATGGATCTATAAAGATCCTATCACCATAGACATCCCACAAGCTAAGCTTCCCACAGATCAACATGGAAAGGGCATGCTCATTATGAAAAGAATGGGTTATGATGGTCAAAGTGCTTTGGGACTTTGCAATTAAGGCCGACATGAGCCACTGTCGATAGAAATGAAGCCTAAAGATAACACAGGCTTAGGATTTCAAAAGGAGATCTTTCCTAAACTCAGATTCAAAGGGAAACCCAGCAAACCACTATATCAACCGATTACAAAGAGGTCACCTTTGATTATCAAAGCAGCACCACCCATCACTCCACCAATCAAAACAACAACCTCATCAACAACAACAATAACATCAAAAGCACCATTAGCAGCAAACACTATATCTGAATTCCCAGCAGTATCAACAACATTGACAATTCCAGCAAAAGTAGCAGAGTCAACAACACCAATAATTCCTATATCAGATTCACTAATTCCCATCATTCTTCCTGTAGCACTAATCGTTACATCTATAATGGTACATCAGCCGATCACACCTATAGTATTTAACTTGAACGCCATCCTAGAATGTTATAGCAATCGGATCCTGGATAGTGACTCAAAAACTAACTCACATGAGTGGGAATTTGATTTAGTGCAGCTTAACACTTCAGATGAGGAAGACACATCACTACCTCCACCCTGCAAGGACATCCCTATTTATGGAGAAGCACAGATAAAGACCTCTTGGGTTCCTGAACTGGAAGCATCTTCCATAGACCCTACGTCACATCCTATGCCCGATTCTGATAGGGAGAGTACCATCAATGACCTTGACCATAATGTCTTAACCCTCACTGAAACATCTAACGAACTTAACCTGATCAATGAGGTAATTCCCATTATCCATCTTGAACTCATCGAATGGAACCAACCTAATCCCCCATGCCCTGACCACTTCCAAAATGATGAGGCGATCATTGACTTCTTGGAATTACGGGATAACATACCAAGCAGGGATCATAAAGCTGGATTCGCCATAGAACTTAATAGCGCAACATACTTTGGGGTGTATGCCAAACCTTTTAGCTACAAAAATATAACAATAAAACATGGATCTTCCAGTGAAAACCACACTATGGCATTGTTTGATCCCACAAAAGTAAAAAGAAAGAGCAAATCCAAGGGTGAAAACCTCTCTCAGGTGCCTGAGGATGAAAGGTTTGACATTCTCCCCTCTAGTACACGATAGGAAAGATCAATGATTCTGATCGAGGAAACAAAATAATGCAATGTGGGGACTCCTGAAACTCCCCACCACATACATCTGGCATCTCTTTTGACTCTAGAGAAGCAGCCCAAGTTTGTTGAATTCTTCAAGAAATGCCAGATCAACTTTGCATGGTCATATGCAGACATGCCTAGTCTTGATCCAGATTTAGTCATGCATCACCTCATAGTAGAAGAAGAAGTTAAGCCTGTCAAGCAGAAGCTTTGCAAGATGCATCCCCGGATTGCAGTACTTGTCAAAGCGGAACTTAAGAAACTTCTAGATATTGGTTTCATTAGACCAATTGATTATGCAGATTGGATCTCCAATATTGTGCCTGTTGGTAAACCAAATGGGGACATCTGTATTTGCACTGACTTCAGAGATCTAAACAAAGCATGTCCTAAGTGTGTGGGGGAAAAAGTGACACTAAGCAAACATGCCCTAATCTCACTTTCAATCACACATTTGTGGAATACGAAAGAGCCTAGAGGTATCACACAATTGGCTACTTCTTCTTGTGGAAGAGAGAGCCACGGGCTACCTATTAGGATTTCTATTCTCTTGTTGTAATTGAAAGATAAAATAATGCAAGTTCAATCCCTAACCCCAAAGTGCAAGTATGAACTAATAACAAGATTACAGAATTGAACTTAAACAATGGAAAGCTGTAAACACAAGGACAAGACAAGAATGCAAATGCGTACCCAGAGTTAAAATCTGATTGAAAATGTTCGGGACGGGGGCGCGGGCGCCACTGTCCTGATTCTGCCCCTGAAACTGCTCTGGAAACTGTTGTTTTTGCACTCTGGAAAAGCTGTCAAAAATGCTGAAAATGTTGTCTGTCAGGAGGACCAGGGCGCCCAGCGCCTCTGTCCTAGGGACCAGGGCGCCCAGCGCCCCTGTCCTAGCAGGACCAGGGCGCTCCACGCCCCTGTCCTGGTCTTCTGGGCTGAAACTTGGTGTGTTATTCTGTCTCTGTCTGCTTCTCCCGGTTCTGCAACTTGCGGCGTCGTCTGAGTCCCGAAACCTGCACTTATATCTGAAAAGGTGTGTGGGCGGCTATATAAGGTTTTGCCTTATTCAAACCCCCGCTTCGGTGATTTCCACCTCCACGAATAGCCAAGTTGTATTGTAAAATGTATTGTGTGTGCAGACCTTGTGTGTGTGCAAGGTCCTAAAATGCAAGAAAGCAAACTAGAGCAACCTAGAAAGTAAACCCTAATTGCTTGTAAATGATAATTTAAATGCTCTAAATCAAGATGCAAAGTGATCTAAAGCATGAATAAATGATATATTGAAGCTTATGCAAAGACATGAAAACAACATGAAATCATACCCAACCCTCAAGGGAGGGGTACAAGCCAATCTTCAGTCGGTAATCTCCTATTGCTCTTCAATGTCTTCAAAGCCCTACATGAATGAATGAAATTGATGAATGCTTGATGAATGGATGTTTGAATGTTGTTGAATTCTTCAAAGATCTGCTCTTTCGCTGCATATGAAGTTCCTCAAAACCAAAATTCGGATCCTTTCAAATGAAGAAAGAGAGCTCTTATATATGAAACCCTAGATCATAAATTCGTATTTTGGCCGACCTAGAGATTGAATATCCCGCCAATTTCTTGGGGTTAAGCTTTATTTTATGATTGGATCGTGCTCCTAAAATTTCACGAAAAATGTCCGGGACCATGTTGCACTCCGGGCGCCATGGTCCTCTCCGGGCGCCATGGTCCCGACAACTTTTCACCAAATTTTCAGGGCCGTCGGATATGATGATTTTAGAGAGAATCCTGAAGTTACAGGTGATTTCAAGATGTTTTGACCCTTGAAATCAAGCCCCCAAGTTCAAAATAGGACCTAATTAGGGTTTTTGATTAAATGATGTATAGGAGGAATAAAATGAAAAGGGCACACTTTAATGAAAGGGCCCAACTTTATGATATAGGAGATGATAAAATAGAACCTTAGACCTAATTAATTTGATTAATTAAGTGCTAAAGGGGAAATGCAATGCAAAATGCAAAATGCGCCAAGGCGGGTGCTAAACTAGGTGTGAAATTGTACCACCCTAGCAAGTGCATACAATTTACGACGCTACACTAAGAATGACTTCCCCTTACCCAACATTGACATCATAGTAGACCTAACAGCAAGACATGCCATGCTTTCACTCATGGATGGCTTTTCAGGGTACAATCAGATAAAGATCACACCAGAGGATCAGCATAAGATGGCCTTCACATGTCCATGGGGAACATACTGCTGGAATGTAATGCCTTTTGGTCTCAAGAATGTAGGAGCAACATATCAAAGGGAAATGACCACTATCTTCCATGACATGATGCATACCATAATGGAAGATTATGTTGATGACTTACTGGCAAAATCACTCACAAGAGAAGGTCATCTAGACATATTAGAGAAAATCTTTGATAGACTAGAACAATATCATGTTTGACTCAACCCAAAGAAATGTGTCTTTGGAGTAACCTCAGGGAAACTTCTCAGATACATTATCTCCAGCAAAGGCATTGAGGTCGACCCAACAAAGGTCAAAGAAATCATGGACATGCCACCTCCAAAGAACATCAGTCAACTAAGGACATTACAAGGGCGGCTACAATCCATCTAAAGATTCATTGCACAATTGGAAGATAAGTGCCATCTTTTTACACACCTGCTACACAAGAACATATGCTTTCAATGGGATACCAGATGCCAACAAGCATTCCAGATGCTTAAAGACTATCTCATGAATACACCATTGTTGATCCCCCCAGATCCGAGTAAGCCTCTATTACTCTATATTTCAGCTACTACTACATCATTGGGAGTGCTATTAGCTCAACATAATGCAGAAGGGAAAGAGTGTGCTATATACTACATTTCTCGCACACTCGCCGGCTATGAACTCAACTACACACCTATTGAGCGAGCTTACCTTGCAGTAATCTTGGTAGCAACAAAATTGAGGCACTATCTATTAACATATAAGGTTCAACTCATTGCTAAGATCGATCCACTAAAGTACTTACTTAGCAAAGCAGCATTGACCAGCCGCTTGGCCAAATAGGTGATGATTCTAAGTGAATTTGATATTGAGTATGTGGACCGTAAGGCTATCAAAGGACAAGTTTGTAAAGCAGAAAATCGAACCCTAGGTGTTCCCCCCCCCCCCACTCCAAGGAGAGAGAAAGGAGGTCACTAGGATTGACGGTTTTCACTTAGGAGAGATTTTACATTCAAAAGAGGGGTTGAAACTCACAAGATCCAATCCCACACAATGCAAGACTAGATTCTAAATGAGTTTCAAGGGTTGAGACAGCAAGGCTACCCTCTTTTGTAAAGAATGTGGATAGAAGGATTGAATTAGGAGTGTAGGTGAAAGTAAGAAAGATTCGCTTGCAGATAGAAATAGAAACATGGGATGAAGCTGTGGACCTGGAATTAGTAGTAAAATGTCGAGATGATGCTGTCCTGCAAGTTGGAGCAAAATTTGACGGGACAATGGCGCCCGGTGTGCACACGGTCCTCCGAAAAATCCACGAAACGAAGGGGGATCTGTTCGTCTCTGCACAAGGATTCCAGATCTTCAATTACAGCCGTGTACCTACAACCTACACACAGAAAAGAGAGGATGATTGGGGGGTTAGGGATTAGGGGTTTTCCTTTAGGTCAAACCCCAATTTTGGAATTAACCAAGAAATGAGAATGTTGTAAATGTAAATGTTTGTAATGTAAACAAGTACTGATACCTTGTTGTAAGAATGTTTGTATTCTTACATGTGAAGGTGTAAATGTTGTTGTATGTTGTAAGTGATCTCCTCTTCAATGGTTGAATCCTTGTCTTGAATGCAACACTTAGCCTTGAATGGAGACTTAGAATGCTCAATTGCTTGAAGGAATTCTTGAATGCTTGAATGTTTGAATGTTTGTCTAGCACTTCCGCCTCTTGCACTTGCTTCACTTACCCTTTTCTGGGAGGGGAAATGTAGTTTATATACTTGTCAATTAGGGTTAAAAGACTGATTTTTCTGACCTTGGGCCGACCTAGAAAGATTATTTTCCAATTTGAAAACTTGAAGACCCGATGCCCCATAAGAGACCGGGCCCAAAATAGGGCCAGGGCCAGGGCACTGGGCGCCATGGTCCCACCTCCCGGGACAGCAGGGTGCAAGGAAGGATCAGGCCAAGGTGCAGAAATATGCAGTTTTTGATGTCGCAAACAGTTTTCGGGGTCTCCATTCAGGTTCAGTGTTGCGTCGCCATCGTGAAGACCCAAATGCAGTCGAAATTGCAAGTGTCACAATTTTAGGATGCTACATTTAGCCCCCACTTTAGCAGGAGTATAAGTGTACGCCCATACTTCTAGTAAAGTACAAGGAAACAACATTGAAAGACTTTCACCACATCAAGGAGGCAAGATACACCAAGCCCCCAGTGGATTAAGGATCTTACGACTTCGATTGACAAAGTAAAAGGGAAGATCACGAGGGAGAACCATGACTATCAGTAGTAAGGTCCCCTCACTATGAGTCATGTCAGAAAAATACCAAAAAATTTCAAGGCAAAGCTAAGTTTGTCAAGAAATTTTCAAGTATCCTGAAGGGATATGGACGGGGTGTATGCCCCCCTATGTTAAAGAAATATCACACGCCTCAACAGGGGTGATTGCTTTAAGGTAGCAATACACAAGAAATGAGAAGGGAAAGGAGCACGTTATCACAAAGATTTAGCCCCCAAGTGTGAGATAAACCCAAGGATAATAGACACAAAACACAAAGCACGAAGTGACTTTGCTTTCCTCAGGGTCAGTATGCTGTATGATAATTCATGTATATCATATGTATGTATGCATAATTGTTCTTCATTCCCCAATCAAGGAAGGTCACCTAGAAGAATGGAACACGTGTCTTTTGAGTCAACATGAGAGAGACCAAAAGAGATCTCAATGCCTTGCATCATCCTCAAGTAGACAACACTAAGGACAATAAATAGAACAATGAGAATAACACATAGAAGAAGTAACAAAAGAGATCAAGAGAGGAGAAGAGAGTCTGCTATGCTAATGAAACTAGTCTAGTACGTCATCTACCCCCCGATCTTGCCGATCAATATTTTGGGAAGGCGGGAAACACGCTAGAGGAGGAACATCCAACACAGTAGATGGAGCTATCACAAGATCCAAACAAGGGCTATGTTCATGTTCCAAGCCACATTGTTCTTGTCTAGGAGCTAGGATAAGTGCTTTAGAAAATTCGTTAGATAAATGGTTATCAACATCAACATATTCATATTCACTATCAGAAGCAAGAGAAGTAACATTTTCATCATGAATAACATTTTCATCTATATCATCATCAAGATTTATAAAAATAGGATCTTTAACTCGCACAGGATCAAAACCATCATGCATCTTATGCTTAGGAGATTTTGGCTCAATTTTCGGCTGAGGAGAAAATGGAATAATACTAGCTGAAGGTGTTTTTGGGGATTGCAAAGTTTGAGAAGCAGTTGCACGAGCTCTAAGATGATGCTTTCGTCGGCGTTCACATGCAGAACGATTTCGTCTAGTCTTAGTAGGAAGTTGAGAAGATTGAGGAGGAGGAATGTTCTCATCCCTATCACTTGGGTGTTTAGGTTGTGGTCTCTTAGGTTGGATAATAGGAGAAGAGGAAGGTCTCTTCTCTCTATAAAAGGAAGGAGGAGGAACTGCTCCATATAAAGGAGGAATATTTGGTTTAGGAAGGAGACCAAGTCCATCATGATGAGGAGGTATAGGTCTACTTTTAGAAAGTTTATTAGACATAGACATAGTCACATCCATAGGAATGGGTTGGGAATCTTCTTGAGGAAAGACATTAGTTTTATCTTTCAAAGGAAGAACTTCCTTCTCAAGAATGATACGAATATCAAGTATGGGTGTTCTAGGTTCACTTAGAGATAGTATCATATCTTTTTTCCACTTTTGATAAGATTTGAAAAGATGATCACTTCGCGGTGGAAGAGATTGGAATTGTTTAGGCCAAAAATAATCAATAGGAATGCTAGAAGTTCTTTCAGCTGGTTTAAAGAGACTATGATTGACAGTAACAACTTCACCATTATGGGGAAATTTCAAACACTTGTGAATAGGAGAAGCAATAGCTTTCATGGAAGATAGCCAAGGATAGCCTAGCTTCACACGAAATTGTTCGGATGAAGGAATAATGGCAAAGTTCACATCAAGGGATTTGTTATGAACTTCAATAGGTAATGTAATAGAACCAATTGCAGGAGAAGAAAATGCATCAAATAATTTCACAACCACATTTGTTTTGTCATAGATCACTTGATTCAATTGCAAAGTAAAAAGAAATTCTTCAGTAATAACATTAACCATGCCAGAAGGATCAATCAGCACTCCACGGCAAGGTGTATTCTTGACTTTTGCAACTATATATAAAGGACCATCAGTTGCCTTGATAGTTTCACTAGAATCAAATGTGATGGAAGGTTCTTTAGGGATTTTCTGTTGCTCTCCAAAATTAATCACATTTGGAGTCATAGACACACGACCATCAGGTGAGAAAGAGGAATCATTAGTCTCAATCGCATTAGAGGTATGAGAAGGTAATGGATCAGTAAAAATCTTAAGATTTTGGTTAGGAAGAGCTACAGATGTGTTGCCTTTATCACTCACACCTGAAACAGAGATAGTATTATTATCAATCAAATCTTGAATTTTACCCTTTAAAGCAAAACATTTTTCAGTATCATGCCCAGGTTGATGATGAAATTGACAAAAAGATTTGTTATCAAAATAGGGTGAATTAATCTTTGCAGGATCTATTTGCTTTATAGGAGGGAGAGTAAGCACATTTTGTTCCAATAACTTATTCATAATACTATGCAATGATTCATTCAAAGGAGTAAACTCTCTTTCTTTCTTGAAAAACTTAGAAATAGGAGGCACACCTGATGCTACATTCACATTGTTGTTGATGATGTTTTGATTGAACTTAACAAACCCTCTGTTTGGTTTAAACTTCCCAAATGGTTGTTGACTACTATCACCCTTATCACTCAGAGCCATAGGATTTGCTTGTTCCATTTGACTCACAGTCAGTTGATAATTGTGAAGAGTTGCACACAACTGTTGGAAAGAAGTAAACTCAGAAAACAGAAGTTTTTCTCTAATATCTTTTTGTAAATTAGAAATAAAGATTCTTTGAATATCATTGTCAGGTACTGGAAAAGAGATTTGAGCACACAAATGCTTATATCTACCAATGAAATCAGTCACTTTTTATTTAACACCTTGTTTACAATGCATTAAATCAATCAAAGTAACTTTAGGACTTATATTGTTTTGAAATTGTTGAATAAAAGCATTTGCAAGTTGTTGGAAAGAAGTAATAGAATAGGAAGGCAACGAGCAATACCATTGTAGAGCCTTATCTCTTAATGTTCTAGTAAACAGTTTTGCAAGCAACCTTTGGTCATGAGCAAAATCGGTACATATTGTTTGAAAAGTCTTAACATGTGTTAGAGGATCACCTTTAACATTATAAAGCTCCAACTGCGGGATTTCAACATGCTTAGGAGGGATATCTCGAACAATGTCAAGAGAAAGTGGACTCGCAACATCAAATGTGGGCACACTAAACTTAGATTGATTCATAGAGGCAATTTGTTGCTGTAAAGAAGAGACAGTTTGTGCAAGATTGTTAATGGTCACTTCAGTCGAAGAGTTCATATTAGACATGTTAGATTGTGATGGAGGTATTATGTTATTGAAAGAAGGTATTGATTGAGAGTGAGGTGGTGGGACACTATGATGGTTAGTCATAGGAGATGATTGGAAAAAAGGAGCACTACAAGGAGGAATGGAATGGTTGAATGAATTGCCCCCTTGCGTCATGTTCATTTGTGGAAATGTAATAGGAACACTCATTGAAGGAATGAATGAAGAATTCGGATTGAATGAAGGAAGAGGGTTGACTAAAGAGGAAGGATTGCCCCCATGACTAGTGATCATAGGCGGAATGTCTTATATTGAAGTAGTCATTATGTTTGATGTAAAAGTAGGTATACTAGCAATAGAAGTTGTCAAAGGAATAGAGTGATTGACTTGAGTAGGAGGTTGTGTATAACCCAAAGTTTCGGCACAACTCTTCATAGGCATCACATTCGAATCTACGATGTGTGCAATGCTACACAAAATATCAATTCCATTCTTATCAATTTGAACCATACGTTTTAGACCCTCAATTAATGAAAGAGCTTGACTATCGGGGTATTCTTGAGACATTCATTGCTGAAAATCATCAAATTGGTTATCCAATTTTGAAAGTTGTTCTACAAAAACCTCATGGAGAGCTTCTTCATCATTAGGAGGATTAGAGGAATTACCCGTGTCCTCATTAAAAAGGCCATTCAAATTAGGTTCCATCTCCTCAGTAATTAAACCTTGGAAAGACTTAATTCTAAGGCTTCGTCTAACAGGAATAGTGTAAGTAGGGCTTATTGTTGTAAAACTCATGCACTAGAGAGAGAGAAGATTTTGAATTTATTTTCGAATTTAGAGGTAGCAAATTTCAATAAAATCAGCCAATCTCCTAGATTTAAGATGTTAAATGCAATCATGACAATCTCTCGAAATTTCGGAAAAAATGTCAGGGACCATGGCGAACGGAGTGCACACGGTCCTCGCAACTTTTTTTGAAATTTTCAGGGATGAAAGTTATGATGATTTTAAAGCTAATCTGAAAAAAATTGAGTGATTTTACGATCTGTAGATAGGCCAAATTGAAGTTGCAATCTCAAAATTGAACCCTACCAAGATTGTTGAAAAATGCAAAATTTGAATTTTGAAAAAGAGAGGGAAACTGAAATTTTGAATTTTATGATTTTAGAGGGAATACTAAAAGTAATGCAGGCTTTGAAATTTAAAAGTTGACTCAATTTCGTGCAAAATTCAATTTTGAAAATGGGAATCAAGGTTGTTGCAATCAAACACTTAATTTCAAAAGTCACAAATTGCAAAAATTTGAATAAAGCACTGAAATTTTGAATAAATGCCAACACACTTTTCAGATTTAGGACAGTAAGAAACATAATTTTGAGACAAAATTTCAATTTCAACAATTTTTGAATGATTAGAAGCCTTAATCCAAGCAATCACTAGACCAACTTTGACTTTAATTTTGAAAGTGTTAGAATTGATGAAATCAGCCAAGATTATGGATTCTAGCAGAAAAATACAGTAAGATCTAGCTCCCGAAATTTCAGAAAAAATGTCGGGGACAGTGGCGCTCGGGGTGCACACAGTCCTCGCAACTTTTTTCAAAATTTTCAGGGATGAAAGATATTATGATTTTGTTGCGGAATCCAAAATTACAGCCGATTTGGAGGTGTTTTGATCAGTGAAATCATCGGTCAAAGGTTGAATCAAGAGGGTTAAAAATTAGGGTTTTGACACTTAACCACTTAATTTTCAGAATTAAGGCACAAATATGAATTGATAATTTGCAATAGAAGGGTAGATCTGAAACAAGCATTAACAATTAGACATTTCACAAGCTCAATTACTAAAAAGAAAATTTAGGGTTTTTATGCAATTAACCTCTAAAATTTGCAAAAGATCAAACATGGAAATGTAATTAAGGAAGCAAAATTTTCAGATCTAACCATGAATAATCAAAATTAGGATGTTCACGTCGGGTTCACCAAAATGTAAAGCGGAAAATCGAACCCTAGGTGTTCCCCCCCCCCACTCCAAGGAGAGAGAATGGAGGTCACTAGGATTGACGGTTTTCACTTAGGAGAGACTTTACATTCAAAAGAGGGGTTGAAACTCACAAGATCCAATCCCACACAATGCAAGACTGGATTCTAAATGAGTTTCAAGGGTTGAGACAGCAAGGTTACCCTCTTTTGTAAAGAATGTGGATAGAAGGATTGAATTAGGAGTGTAGGTGAAAGTAAGAAAGATTCGCTTGCAGACAGAAATAGAAACATGGGATGAAGCTACGGACCTGGAATTAGCAGTAAAATGTCGAGATGATACTGTCCTGTAAGTTTGAGTGAAATTTGACGGGATGATGGCGCCCGGCGTGCACACGATCCTCCGAAAAATCCACGAAACAAAGGGGGATCTGTTCGTCTCTACACAAGGATTCCAGATCTTCAATTACAGCCACGTACCTGCAACCTACACACAGAAAAGAGAGGATGATTGGGGGGTTAGGGATTAGGGGTTTGCCTTTAGGTCAAACCCCAGTTTTGGAATTAACCAAGAAATGAGAATGTTGTAAATGTAAATGTTTGTAATGTAAACAAGTACTGATACCTTGTTGTAAGAATGTTTGTATTCTTACATGCGAAAGTGTAAATGTTGTTGTATGTTGTAAGTGATCTCCTCTTCAATGGTTGAATCCATGTCTTGAATGCAACACTTAGCCTTGAATGGAGACTTAGAATGCTCAATTGCTTGAAGGAATGCTTGAATGCTTGAATGTTTGAATGTTTGTCTAGCGCTTCTGCCTCTTGCACTTGCTTCACTTACCCTTTTCTGGGAGGGGAAATGTAGTTTATATACTTGTCAATTAGGGTTAAAAGACTGATTTTTCCGACCTTGGGCCGACCTAGAGAGATTATTTTCCAATTTGCAAACTTGAAGACCCGATGCCCCATAAGAGACCGGGCCCAAAATAGGGCCAGGGACCACGGCGCTAGGCGCCATGGTCCTGAGGGACCAGGGCACTGGGTGCCATTGTCCTGAAGGACCAGGGCACTGGGCGCCATGGTCCCACCTCCCGGGACAGCAGGGTGCAAGGAAGGATCAGGCCAAGGTGCAGAAATATGCAGTTTTTGATGTCGCAAACAGTTTTCGGGGTCTCCATTCAGGTTCAGTGTTGCGTCACCATCGTGAAGACCCAAATGCAATCGAAATTGCAAGTGTCGCAATTTTAGGACGCTACAAAGTTATTGCAGATTAGTTGGCCGATGCACCACTCATAGGCGATCATCCTCTTATTTCCAATTTTCCAGATGAAGAGCTATTCATGATCACCAAAGCACAACCATGGAAGCTATACTTTGATGGTTCATACACTAGGCATGGCTTGGGGGTAGGCATTCTCTTTATCACCCCTCAAGGTGACAGCATCCTGAAGTCGTACAGGCTCACATTTCCATGCACAAACAATATAGTAGAATATGAGGCCTTGATCACAGGACCCAGGCTTGCCATACAATGGAAATTAAAAGAGTTACAGATATATGGTGACTCTCAACTGGTCATCCGACAAGTAACAGATGAATATCAAACCAAGGATGACAAACTCATGTCGTACAAGCAAATGGTGGACAATCTAAAGGCATCATTTACTACTATCACATTTGAGTAGATACCCAAAGATCATAATCAAGTTGTTGATGCTATGGATACCATCGCATCTCTCTTAGATCTTCCACAAAATTCAACACGCTACAAGTTCTTGGTAGAACTTTGGATTCTCGCTTATGATATCCCCAAATCTGAGATGATATGTCACCTTGTTGGTTCCGAATCCCCATGGTATGGTGAATTCTACACCTACCTCCACGATCATACACTTCCTCCTAACCAATTGAATAACCAACGTAAAACCTTCATTCGCCAAACCGCTTGATATACCATTATTGCTGAAACTCTATACCGACGTAGTCTTGATAGTACTCTCCTTCGATGTTTGGAACAGGATGAGATAACAAAGGCCTTGGAAGAGGTACATGAAGGAATTTGTGGAACTCATGCAAGCGGTCCTTCACTAGCCAAGAAACTCATGCACACTGGATACTATTGGCCATCTATGGAAAAAGATTCCTACTACTTTGTCAGAAAGTGCAAGAAATGCCAAGTTCATGGTGACCTGATACATGCACTAGCATAGGAATTGCAACCAATCCCAACACAATGGCCCTTTTGTCAATGGGGACTTGACCTTGTGGGTAAAATCAATCCATCTTCATCAAACGGCCACAAATTCATTATTACCTCTATCGAATATTTCACAAAGTGGATCGAAGTTGTTCCACTTACCCAAGTCACCGACAAACAGATCAGCTCATTCATCCTTAATTACATCATCTGCCAATATGGTGTACCCATGTCCATCATCACAGATAATAGACTTCCTTTCAAAAATCAGGATGTCCGTGAGCTCTGTGAGAAATTTCACATTCAACACCGCTTTTCCACTCCCTATTACCCACAAGGAAATGGTCAGGCCAAAGCATCAAATAAAAACATATTGAGAATCCTCAAGAAAATAGTCAATGATGTCGGTCGTGATTGGCATCTTCAACTAAATCTAGCACTATGGGCGTATCGAACTAGCATTCGAACCCCTACAGGCTCAACTCCTTACTCATTGGTTTATGCTGCAGAAGCCATCCTTCCCATCAAGGTTGAGATACCATCACTATGGGTTTCCTTGCATAATCTCATTGATGATGAAGCATACAGAGTATCACGTCTTCAGGACTTAGAACTACTTGTTGAGAAACGACAAGCTGCATGCAACCACCTCAAAGCCTATCAGCGATGCATGAGCAGAAGCTATAATCATCGGGTTAGACCTTGTACATTTGAGGTAGGTGATCTTGTTCTTCAAGAGAATCCTCATAACCAACCAAATAGAGAACATCAGGGAAAGTTTGAATCAAACTGGCTGGGTCCATATGTTATCACTGTTGTATTTGGGTCCGGGGCATATCAGTTGGCTACTTCAGAAGGAGAACCACTAGTAGATCCAATCAACAACATGCACCTCAAAAGGTTTTATACATAAGTTGTATAGAGCATCAGGCTCCCATACATACTGGAAAAACACCAAAAACATTTTGAAAAATGTCCTAAAGAAAATACAAAAACATCAAAATAGTAAAAAAAAATCATGCATCCAAATGGTGAACAACCACTCTGATGGCACCTTGGGTAAGTGCAATGGTGAAAACCTAGCAAACAAGCACCACTCATAAAGTCTATAGCTACATTGTCTTTCAAGCTTGTTGCGATCACATTCATTACATACACACATCCATCAGTCCAAAACCGTAGCTTGTTATTGATTTGCAAATAAAGAGATAGTACTTCATGCATCTTGCATCTCACTTTTTCATGGTCATGCCTATACTGGGGGCAATGCCCTTAACCTATTGATGGAAGTGGATTTCTACATTACTTATGATTCGTTGAGTTCTTCATTCAAAACTGTCTCACAAAATACCAAAAACATTCAAACAATCAAAAAATCCAAAAACATCAGAAACCATCAAAAATCAAACAAAAACATGGCAACACATTGTACATACTCATCTAAGAAGATACCAAACAAACATTTTGAAAAATACTCAAAATAATGATCACTTATGAAATCGACCAAACAATCAACATCAACACACAAACTGTCTTAACAAGGATGCATCCTTCCTTACCAAAACAAAGCATGATACCATTTTCTTTGATAAGAAAATTATGTTTAAGCTATCAAATACTTGGTTGATTTGTAGGTTATTCATTCATTTATATATATCAGGTTCCTACGCTACTCTGAGATATCCATGAGTGATTAGAGTGGTCGGGATGGTTCCTAAGCATTATTTGTATGTCTTCTGTGAATTATTCTGATGAAGTTTCGAGGCATGTACTAATGGTGTCTACGTGGGAAGCTCACTAAGTCACGTGATCATATGCAAAATATAGTCATAAATCACTACGGCTTGTTGACTACAGCGTATGCCTCGACCATATGAGCATGAACCATTATCGAGGGTCCATATTCTTTATTCTTTATATATGTTGTTTTCTTATAGGTACAATGCTCCATCTTTGGTTCCTACTGCCTCATCCAAGCTCGATAATGATTTATCTCTTATTACGCTATGCACTTTGTCTCAGGATATGATCGGTAAAAGATCAAGGAGGATGTTCCAAGTCATGCATGAAAGGAGATAATCCTTATCTGTTCCGCAAGCAATACTCAAGTCAACTTGATCCATTATATCAAGTTGCTTGTATTAACTTGCTATATCAAAATCCATGTAAGGAATACTCAGGTCATCTTGAATCATTATGTCAAGTTGCTTGTATTTTCTTACAACATTTTAAAGCTCAATGATGAAAAATAAAGCACTATGGATCATCATTCCATCTCATCTGTATATATTGCATTTCATTGCATTTCATTGCATTCCATCCATCCATACATTCATAATAGATGCATATCATGCATACATAGTAATGACAATGCATACTCTATTTTCCTCTTCTTCCATAAGAATGAGTCATAGGTCCTTCATTTCTTCTATCTAAACATCGAACCCCCCCCCCCCCCCTCACCCTCCCCATCTCGATAGTCAGCATCACATACCCTACATCATTTCCCAATCAAGCCACGTTCATCACCATCCATCTCTAAATAGGAGGGACTGCGTTTCCCATCCTAAGTCATCTTATAAGCCAAGCAAGTTACTCTGTCTGCATAGGTACATCGCCTCACACACACCTAGACTATCAACAGATACTCTGATCAAGTATCTTTAGGTCTCAACAGGTAATCGATCATGGTAATCCTAGACTACATCAGGCATTTATCATAAATGACCTAGTCTCAACGGGGCTGCTATGATTCACCATAATCATCCATCCCACGCACACACTATCAATTGATCAACCAATCAAACACAATCCAATGGACAATTACATCAATTGTCTAAAGTCTCAATGAGTATTTTGCTTCATATACCTTGACTTCATTAGGCAATTACATCAATTGTCTAAGTCACATCAAGTCACTTTGATTCACTTACTCAGACTTTATCCTGTCCAAGCGACCAACTGACATCAACTGTCACACTTTAACTCGACCGGGGCAATTAAAATGATTGTACTAGATTGTTCAACCACTTTTGATCAATTATATAGCATCACTTGAAAGCACAACCACCACATTTTCACTGTATCTCCTGCATAACCTATGAGTACTCACTAGCTTGCTATTTCTCCGTATTCACTCTATTTTCTTCCATTCTTTCAATGTTATTGCTAATTTCTTCTATTCTACCTCCCCTCCACTTCTCGTTCTTTTTCGAGAGATCGCCCGATTTTTGAAAAAAAAATTGGTCCATCTCTTGAGGGAGCATACCACCCACTAAATTAACATTTATGGGGCATATTTCTTCACACCTATTTTTCTTTCTTTGAAACGAAACGATAAAATCGCACCGTCTCAAAGAGGGGCAAATGTAGTCACATAAATATGTCCACTTAATTAAATGAATATTTAGTATTTATTTGATTATTTAACCATCAATCAATAATTAATTAAATCAATATTTAATTAATTCATCTTAACTCTCTTCTCCTATTAATTAAATAAATTATTTGATTTATTTGATTTAATTCATTTAACCAAATTCAGACCATTAATTAAATAAATAAATCATATTTGTTCAATTAAATCTTCTCTCAAATTTAAATAAATTAATATTTATTTAAATCCCCCAAAATCCCATCTCACATTTAAATAAATTAACATTTATTTAAATCACCTTTATCCTCCACCCACTTGTATTTTCCTACAAATGCAAGTTGCACAACTATTTTAAATAAATAAATTATTTATTTAAAATCCTATTTATCCTCACCCACTTGAAACCTTTAATGGTTTCCCTTAAAGTCTTCAAACTTAATGACTTCCTTCTAGAGTCTTCTTAAGCCTTTAATGGTTTCCCTTAAAGTCTTCAAACTTAATGGCTTCCCTTAAAGTTTTCTTAAGACTTTAATGGTTTCCCTTAAAATCTTCAAACTTAATGGCTTCTTTCTAGAGTCTTCTTAAGCCTTTAAAGGTTTCCCTCAAAGTCTTCAAGCATTTAAATGCTTTATCTTCCTTTTTCTCATGTAAATAAATTAAGATTTAAATAAAATCCAAAATTCACATTCACATTTAAATAAATTAATATTTATTTAAATATCTATCCAAATGCAAATTACACCATTTAATTGAAATAAATGATTTTATTTTAATTGAAAATCCCAAAATTCCTCCCACTTGCATTCTCCTACAAAATCCACTTGCATGCCTTAACCCCTTCTAGATTCTTCTAACCCCTTCCTAATTAGCCTAATCCATCCCCTAAATATTGTCACATTCCTAAGCAACTTGGAGTCACTTCTCAAAGCCCTCAAATTCTTTGAAAGACATTTAAGGCTTTAAAGTCTTCAAATGGTTAACCTCTAAAGTCTTCCAAACCATTAAAGGCTCTTACATAACCATTTATGGTTAACTCACCTTTTACCTTTGGTTAGAGACTTTCCTCTAACTTAACCATCCTTTTGACTCATGGGTCTCTTCAGAGCATTTATTTCTTTGACTAAGGTAACCATTTAACCCTTGCACATTCATTTATCCCTTGGATAAAAGAAATATCCATTAACCTAACCCTAACCCTAACCCAACCCCCTAGGGTAACCATCATGTCCCCTCAAGCATTTAATGCTCCTTATCTCTCCTCTCAAGCCTCCTCATGGTGACACTTGTCAACATGGGATTGGGTTGAAAGTCTCACATGGATTGAATATCTTTCAATCCTAACCCTTGTTAAGATTTCTCAATCTTAACCCTTCATTTCCCCATTTCTTCTATAAATAGAGCGCTTCTCCTCAAGCAAAGGAGGAAGCATTAGAGTATTGTTGTTATACTGGTATTAGCATAGAGCTTTTTCATAGCATCACTATCTACACTTGCATAGCATTTTCTTATCACTTTCAACCATCTTGAATCTCCATATGGCATCCATGGCTAGTGCTAAAAGCTGAGAGCTACACTCATGTGGAACTTGGAGAGGAGAGGAACAAGGGAGGAGCAACTATGAGCATCTTGATTAGCATTTAAAGGAGTATAGTTTATCTATTCTATGTTTGTATGCTTTCTATTTCATGCTTAATATCTCTCTTGATATGCCTATTTAGGATAATCTTTTGTTGCTAACACTAATGTTTATTTCTTGTGCTCTTGTGTGTGTTGCCATCAAACAGATTTTCTAATCCTTTTTGTAGAGCATCAGTTTCTTTACACAGTTTAATCACTTCACTTATCTAAGGTTTGGGGGTTTTAAAGGTGAACCCTTTAGGCTACCCAAGTATGTTTCAAACTCCTATATTTTGATTGAAGTTTCCAGGCAGCTGGCCTATATCACAAAGGATTATGGTGAGAATTCCGATACAAGTGAGATTTTTCCCATTGATTTAGGCCATTACAGTTGTAGGTCTGTCTCTGATGCGTTGAATCTTGAGCTATAATTTGAAAGATTTCATTTGAAAACCTTTGTGAAAAGGGACAACTTTGACAGTAAAGGGTTTATCTCTCAATATGTGAAGAAGATGGTGCCTGAACAACATGTGTCCCAGTTGGAGGATTATTGGGTGGATTGCCCAGATGAATTTGAAGTAAGGAAAAGGAATTGGTCCAGATTAAATTTGAAATAGATTCATGACATGAAACTGCTAATGGATACCTCGGGTGTCACCACTGATGATGAGAATGTACTGGATTCAGAGTTTATGAAATGGGTTCATAATGAACCTCTCCCAGAGGTGGATTGGAGTAAAAAGATGGAGGATAGTGTCTAGACACGCACTTTCAGTGTAATTCACGAGACAGAAAATTGGCTTAGGAGTTGTCGATTTCATCTGACGAGGGAAACCAGCTCTAGAAACAAAAGTGGGAAGAGGAAGATCGCAAGTAAAACTTATATTTTAACTAACATCCATGTTTATGTTGTAGGAAAAGGGCAAGCAAAGATTAAACAAGAGAAACTTGACACTGAAACTGAACTATCTATTAGTGGTCGGGTTACCAGGTCGAGGTCCAAGAAGATTTTTCAGCTGCTGGCTCCCCAGCTCATTCTTGATTTGGATGCAGAGGAGGTACTATGCGATATGACATCGGTTGTTTCTAATGCAGACAAGGTTTCAACTGGCACAAATGCTATTTTCGAGGACTCAGGGATGCTTGATATCCAGCCTGATGTAGATAGTGTCACATTGCCACCTTCAGAGGGATCTCCTCCCATGCCATCTAAGGAACTGACTCTGGCACCTAAGTGGTTAAGTGACTCAATTACCAGGAAAAGAAACGCGGTTCCAATTTCAGTATCAATGGAGGATGCCGTGAGTAAATGTCTGGGAAAATCCATGAAGCCCAAAAGGCTAAAAATGGAGGCTATGATTGGTTTTGACGAAAGTACAAAGAATTGGACTACAAACATCGCCAAACCCGCATCTGATAAAGATGCTATTACTACTTTAGAAGTAGATTATGCCATTGAACGATTTGATTTAGGGTTCAGAACCAGAGTCGTAGATGTGAAGCATTTGGAGACTTCAACCAAACAGATTATCTCCCGTACTTGGAAGGATGAAAGAGACAAGGCTAAATTGAAGCAGAATTTAATGCAAATGGCTCAGTATATTCATGCCCTATAGAACAACCCATTATTGTTGTCTCAAATCTCAGTGCCATTTAGTTCAAAATCACCAGGTTATCAGAATTTCTTTGATGAGGTTCAACGAAACAAAATGATCACAGAGATTTTCTCTGAATGGGTCACCTCAATTGTGCATCAAGGGACCCATTACATTTCAGATTTGGTTTACATTTTCAAGGATGCTAATGAAGTCACCAAAGAGTTGGATGTCAACTTGGTCTCGTGGTAGAAAGAGAAGACTAAATGGGCAATGATTTTGAAGCAAATGCGTGATATTCAGCATTATGGCCTGATGAATTTTCTTGCCGAAAGGCAAGTGCCAGGGTTAAATGAAGATGTGATGTTTATTTGCAAAGAAAGCATTGAGTGGCGCAACCAAATCATTGAACAGGGCCATAATGAATCAGCCAATCTACGTGATGAATTAACAAACTTGAGGATGACCATGCAGAAGGATTTGTGTTGTGTAGATGTCCAATTGCTTAAAGAAGATGGCCAAACTCTGGAGGATACTACAAAAATGATTAATCAGTTTAGCAGCCACATTAAACAAATCAAAGTGGAGAAATCCTTGGCTATGGAGGATTTTACGAGGATTTCCAAAGTGGAATCAATGCTCATAGTTTGTCTAGATCACCTGGACTCACACAGGGACAAAGTGCAGATGGTGAAGAGAAAGAAAGAGCTCTGGAAGCAAAGAGTAATACACATCAGCCTACCGCATGTAACTATAATTCAGGAATTTTTGAAGGTGCATCGAGAGTGGAGTGCGACGAAGGAGGTGATGGTGTCTGTCCAAAATACCAATCCGGCCAATCCAACCGAGACCGAATCAAAGACATGACTAGCACTGTTGGCAGTTGTTTACCAGCAAGTCTAGTCATTTTTAATTTTGGTTATGCAGTTAGGGTAGTTTTCTATTAACTCTTACGAGTTAATCTTACTTATGGTTAAAAACTATTGGTCTGGTGACCTATTTATATGTTTTAGAATGACTTTAAAAGGGCTTACTAAGTTTTTGAAAAACTATCTCTTGAATTTTTGCTGAAATACTCTGTGTATGAAAAGTCGATAATCATCTATGAATGAAAATCATATAACAGTTATCTTTGATTTCAAATATGTGTGTTTGATGCATGAAATTTGATTTCTGTGTGGATATATTTCAAATAAAGACCTGTTATAACTTTATGTGCGCAGAAGATTACCAGCGGGATTCACCTTATAAGCTTTTCATTTTGTTTTAGTGTACATGTAAAGTTTTTCGACTTTATACAAAAATTATATATAAATCAATGCTTGCGTTCATTCGGTGCTGACTTGTGAATGCAATAACCTTTTCTATGCTTTCTGGTGAAAAGTATAATAGAGGGAGTTGTACCTTAATTCAGAGGTTAATCAATATAATGATTTTCCAACTGTCTGGTAAAACTTGTCTTTCATTTCTTGGTCTTAAGTGTATCCAAACTAAATAAAGTACGAAAGACAAATTTGTTTACCAACAAATTTTTGGTGACTCTACTGGGGAGAGCAAGAAAATTGGTTTTAACAAAAGTCATCTTTACAGTGATGCTTTGTTCTTTATAAATGGTGTTGCCTCACGAAGGGTTCTTACCTATTTTACAACCAAATTTAAATTGGTGCAAGAGGAGCAAAGCAATATTATCTCTGAGTTGGATACTCTACCATGGAGACATAGAAGAAGTCGAGCTGAGTATGACAGAATAAGTACATTCCTCAACGACGAAATAGAAAGACAAGTAGATCGTCATGTGTTGGTTTTTGTGAGAGTGGTCATTCCTAGACTTTTCTTTATTCAAATTCTTGATAATCAACAACAAAATCCCATACGCTTGTTACCTTGACTACTTTTCACACTGGAGTTCAAGCCCTATACACGGTCACAACAGAGGGAGGGAATTGTTGATCACACCTTCCATGAACTTTTGGACTTGTTGACAGAGAGAGAGAGAGAGTAGCTAATGAGAGAGAGTGAGTGAGATAGAGAGAGAGTAAGTAGTGAGAGAGAGAGCAAGATCTAGAGAGAGTGTGTGAGTGAGATATATATATACAGAGAGAGAGAGAGAGAGAGAGAGAGAAATTTAAACATATAAACATCTAACTATAGATGTATAACATTTAAATATATGTAGTATTGGGGTGAAAATGGGTCTAAGGAATCTTATGTCATAAAAGGTCCTACTAAGGGGTCCTAGGTATCTCGAGGGGTCCTAGGTATCTTAAAAGGTCCTAGGTTATACTAAGGGGTCCTAGGATATCATTTTAACTTCTAACTATACATGTTTAACATTTATACATAACATTAGAAACATATATAGAATGTAACATTTCAAAATATCAAAAAGATATTTAAACATCTAACTATACACATGAATAACATTTAAATATATGTAGCATTTTGGTGAAAATGGGTCTAAGGATGTAGTAGGATGTATTAAAGGGTTCTCGGTTTCTTACAAGGTCAAAAGATATCCTGGGATGTATTAAGGCATCCTATAATGTCTTAAGAGGTCCTAGGATGCACTAAAAATGTCCTAGAGAGAGAGAGAGAGAGTAATGAGAGAGATTAAGAGAGAGATAGAGATAGAGAGTATGCAATGAGAGAGGGAGAGAGGGTTATTGTTCATTTTCTATCTATAGTTTATTGTTTGTTTTCTGTCTAGGATTTATTGTTCATTTTTTTCTAGGGTTTATTGTTCGTTTGTTTTCTATCTAGGGTTTATTATTCGTTTGTTTTATGTCTAGGGTTTATTGTTCATTTACATTTTTTTTTTGTTTTCTACTTAGGGTTTTAAGTTTTAACTATTTTTTATTTTTTAGGTTTTCTACAATATTTGAAAACTAAAAACAACTATTTTAAACATAAAATTAAATAAAAAATTTACACTATTAAACAAAAACGTTTTTCAAACTTTAAAATTTTAACCTACTCGCTACAATTAAAAAATGACATAAATTAACATGTTTATAGAAAAAAAAAATGAAAAAAAATATAAAAAAACAAAGGTATATACCTGGAATGAGGAAACAAATGGTCGGGGGGATCAGTTGGCAAGCTGAAAATGGGCACCTGTGCTTCCTCAAATCGCCTACCCATTTTCTGAAAAATGAAAATGAGGAAAAAATGACTAAAAAATAAATAAATACATTTACAAAACGGGCACATGTTTCTAAAAATGTACAATCGTTTTATTCACGGCTCAGGCACCCAAAGCAAAACGGGCGCCCGATTTGTAAAAATCGAGCGCCCCTTTCTAGTCAGTAATTCTCCCAACCCGCGGACTTCCGCGAGATTGGGACCCAACTTTGAACTCTAGCCCGAGCATCTTCAAAAAAAATTAATTTATTTAATTTAAAGGTTTCTCGAAAAATCTATGTTATATTTAGGGAGATATCTTGTAAATTATTTATTTTGCGAGTATGTGTTTTGGATTAAGACAAGTTGGGATTTTCATAGGGCCAAAACCCTAACACAAAACAATAAGGTTACCTAAGAAGTAACCAAAACTAGGATTTAACAACAATGAAACAATTTAGCACATCCACACTCATGTCTCTAAACATATGATTGTCTAGAGAAGAACATAGAACAACACTGAAACAACATAACAAAGAAAAACTAGCACAAAAATAGTAGAACTGAAACAAATCAAGAAAAATATCAGTGTGAAACCAATCTAGGCAACTTCACACCCAAAGGGAGGACATGTGAAGGAGAGTCCTTAGGAAGATATTTCTTCTTACGTTGCACAATTGTCTAAGAAGAGCAATCATCTAGAACTACAACCTTTAAACATGATGAGGGAGAGGCACCTCAGAACAAACTAAAGGTTCACCACTGACAAAAGAACAAGATGGAGAAGAAGAAATAGCCTATACCCATACCAAATCATTAGGAACAATAGGTGAAACATGATAATAGATTTATATTTTAATACTTTACCTTCTTGTAATGTTGTTATTATAGATTTTCAGGTCGAAAAAACAAGGTCATTTGTACTTCTAACCTTGTAAGCTAATTTCATGTCATGTTTACGATTTCATGCTTGTACATCTACATGGGATGGATAACATATATGTTTATCATTTTAACTTGTTTGATAATTTATAAGAAAAGGGTTCTCAATATCGTTTACCTTGTTTGAGTTGCAATATCAATTCAAGCTCTTCTAGAGTTATTGCCTTTGATTGGTTCTTTTATCAAGAATTTTAAAATAGAATTATATTAAAATAATTATAGTGAGAAAGCATATAAAATTTTGTTTTATTCTTTTGGAGTTATAATTACCATATGTTAAAATAATTATAGTGAGAAAGCATATAAAATTTTGTTTTATTCTTTTGAAGTTATAATTACCATAACTCAAGTTAATTTTAAATGTATATTGAAAGAATACATGTTATAAGTTTTCAATTTATATTTTATTTTATTATTTTATATATTATCATGAATGGATTCAAATTCAATTGGAATTGGACCTACAATACAACTATATTGGATTTTTTAATTTCACTAAGTATTTTTTCCTAATGATTCATACAAAAATATTGACATATCATTTACGTTTATAGGGTAGTAATAAATACTCTCAATTTTCTTTCTACCATCTAAATTCATGTCTCTAATAACTCAACATAAAAAAAAGTATAATTTACCTAAATGAGCCCTATTTTCCCTAGGTATGCTATACATATTTGTTTTGGTTACAATTTTATATCACCTTAATATTTCAACCCTATCAATCAAAACCTACCAATTTTCTTTATCCATAATACGCAACTTTCCCAAACTTAGCTACATGTTAGTATCCAGCTATTTTAAATTATAGTTTTGGTGAACTATGCAATAATTTCTCTCCATATTTGTGCTTTAACTATACTCATGTTTTTATTGAATTTAGTCTTATTGTGAAAAAAATCTAGAAAAAAAAAGTGTTTTCTTTTATGCTTGGTGGTGGCTTGGTTATTCTTATTGAATAGTGGATGACACATGTCACTCTATTGTGGGTATTTCTACATGCAATTAGTTTTGGTCTTAAGATTTTGTTTTAGCACAGGCTTTGAATAGCATTTTTCAAGATGTGACTATTTTAGCTATTTGAGGAATTTCAACCATTCATTTAAAAGTTGAAACATCTTTATTTAATGTTCATGTAGGTTGGATTTATTGTACATGAGTTTTTACTTGCATGCATTAGTTAATTTATAGGAATGGGACATTTTTAACCCAATTAATACTCTCCCCAGTCACCCCACTTGCATAATATCATATGTATTTGGTCCTTGCATCATAGTATTATACTCCTTCTCAACTACATAAATTTAGCATGGAATGTGACCCATACTATTACAACTTGCAACATCAATTTAGTTGGGCTAAATTATTACATGAATGCAAACAGACTAACACCTAGAGGCCTAGGGTACCCCCTCATATCGATTGGCTAAAATTAAACTTTGATGGATTGTCTAAAGGGAACCCATGTGAGGTAGGTGGGGGTGGAGTCAATAGGGTATTAGGGATCCAAATGACAACCTAGTTTTGGCCTATACAATCAAGATTAGCATTCAAACATCTAGCTTTTTGGAAGCTACAATGACTTTTTATAGGATGTCTATTGCCAATGACAAAGGTTATCAATGAATTATTGTTGAGGGTGACTCAAAAAGTGTCTTCACAATGTTGTAAGTTAAATCAATGCCATAATAGAGTACTAAAGAACTCATCACCAAATGTCAAAGTTTCTTAACCATTTTTGGCTACATAAGAATCAACCACATCCTTAGATAGGGAAACAATTTTATTGATAGGGTGGCTAATTTGGGTCCCTTCTCCAACTACCTCAAAATCTGGATGGAGTTGCACAAATTACCAGAGGATATCCATGCCATGATACAGGTAGATATAAATCCCAATGATGCATTAAGATATAAAGATTGCCTTTTTATTTTTTGTCTTGTCCATCTTGTCCTTCAATCATTTATTAATTTGGAGGTGCCTAATTGAATTAAGTGAAATTAACACTTCTCTCAATACTACCTTTTGTCAACATTTCCTTAGAGTTGGTTTTAGAAACCCTTTCTTGTTCATTGTTAGGGTATGTGCACAAAGATGGTGCTCAGAAAAGTGGACACCACCCAAAAAAACATGGAAAAACAAGCAGCGCGTATGCAGTTCTAAAATTTGAAATGACCACGTACGCACTTAGGTTTGTTATTTCCAAGCATAGAAAAGGTAGCGCGTACGCGCTGCTTTTAGGGAAAGTAGCGCATACGTGCTACCTCTAGAAAAATGAGTGCGTACGTGCTACTTATAGGAAAATGAGTGTGTACGCGCTAATAATCCCGAAAGAACCACTTACGTGGTGCCTGTCAAACAAAGTTTTTAAAAAAAAATGGGTCTTATTTTCCCATGAATAGTGTGTTTTTAGTTTGTTTTTTCTTCATTTTCTTTCCTAAACTACGAATGGGGTGCTAGATTTCTCCTCCAACACTATGGATCAAGGTTAGTTTTTGTTTATTTTTGTCTTTTTTTCCCGTTTGTTCAATTTGTTTTATATTTTGAATTTAATTTCATTAATTTTGATTAGGTTTTTTCATTTTTTGTTTCAAAAACTAGATTCTCCTAATCCACAACCAGAACAACCAAATGCACCTCCTAAAAACCCACAAGATATACCCCCAATTCCTCCTTTTGACCGCACACCTGAAACAAAGGAGCAATTAATTAATTAGTTAGGACAAAATACGTCTAAAATCAATAGATTGATTGTTAAATTGAAAACATTCGAACTTGAGCATCATCAATCCCTCGCCACTAGCCTAGAAACATTAGCTAGTGGTGCCATAGTTGTTTCCACACAAATTACCAAATGGGGAAGCTTTAGGGATAGGTGTCGTCAATTCTATGCTGATGGGCTATCATACGAGGGAGTAAAAAATAAAAATATTAGTAAACAATAAATATGTGCCCTTTTCGTTGATCCCAAAACTGGTCAGTCATTACCTCTTAATGCAAAGAGGTTTCCCATACTTGGTGTACCAATGTGTAGATGAAGAATCTTTTTTGGCAGAGGTGGTGGATCGTCTTTGATGATCCACCTTGTAATAATTATGAGGTGCCATTATATTTTTTGAGAAAAGTATATTGTGAGTTTGTGCTCAATGTGCACCCAAACTATTTTGACATGAGAGAGTTCCATGGTAGAGGTGGTGGCTCTGCCCAAGATAGACCTGAAGCCCATAGGTGATTACCCACAGAGAGTCGCCGCCCCATAGCACCTAAACCCAAGGTGCATCAGGCTGTCCCAATAGAGTTGAAAGAGTTGATGGAGCTACAAACTCTTCAGGTGGCCATAGCATTGACCGATGCCATCATCCAGCATGGGACATCGTTAGCACACCCTATTGTATTGGATGATGAGCCATTAGTTACTCCAGGTGGCGACGAAGAGCCCATCCAGCATGTGTGTCATTTTCTCGGGGATATGCTCGGGGATAGATGATGCAATCGGTGCAGATGGATCCATATATCATACATGCATGATTTGCGAGAGTAGATGTTAGGCCCGCACGACTGAGGATTTTGCGCTGACAGATGAGTTGATGGACATGGTATTTGCCCATGAGCAACAGGCACAGGTGTGTTGATTTGAATTCATAGAATTTTATTTATCAGTAAATTTAAATTTGTAATTACATAAATGAATTTTCATTTATAAATCAATTTAAATTGAGACAAATAATATGCATTTCAGGATGTAGCAGTGGTATCCCATACTCCTCCCCCAGTTACTATAGCTGCAACTTCAATGCCTGAGGTATAAATTTTTTAACATGTTAAAATAGAATAGTACACTTTGAATTCAAAAAAATACAAGATATACTAACTATCTTTAATGGTTGGTCCAATTTTTGGTTTGTAGGTGTTGACAGGGGACCAAATGTCCCAGATTGATGACATCATGCTCTCAGCGATTGATTTTGGTCTACAAGGCTATACGGTATCATATTTTGTACAACCCTTTTTATGTATTGTTTTGATGATATACGCAAGTCATTTCATTTTTTATTTTTAAAATTATGTTTAATTTATTATCCGTATTAATATATCATGTTAATTTTGATTTTTTAGGGTACACCCTCTGCATCTAGGGCTCGTCCTAAGAAAAAGAATTCCTCGAAGACGCCAAAACGTGGGAAGAAGGTAATTGAACACATTTTTAGTTGTACAATTGTTTAAAAATGTTGAAATCAAGTATTAGTTGGGATTTGTAGATTGATTAGTGTTTTTTTGTCTATTTTACATGTATAGTGGCCATTGAGCTATGTGGATTTGTTGAATGCACCTGATTCGCCCGTGGATCAAGAGAGGGTGGAGGTATGTATCTCTACTTTATTTTATTGATTTTATGATTATATGCACGCGTACATGTGAACTTGTGATATATTATAATCTTATAATTTTTTCATACAGGAAATATCCATACCTATTTCATCAATGGCGAATCCTACTTCGTGCACTGGAGAAGCATCTCAGGATTTGGTACACTTTTGTTTAATATGTAAAATTAATTGTTTTTAACCTACAATACTTATCATTGTATTAATTTTATTTATTCTTTTAACATTTTTGTATAGGTAATAGAGACAGTTTCTCCATCAATGGTGAGCCATCCTCAGTCCATTGGAGAAGCATCTCAGGCACAGGTACGTCATTGTTCTCTATATTATAGCTTTTAAGTGTTTTTGATATATTTATGTTAGTACGTTGTATTAATCATACATTTAATCTACAATAGACCCCTTTGGGTTATGACCATAATGTGGATCCATTTAAGTATGTCTTCAAGAAAACTCCTAAGAGTGACAAGGAGAGGAGAGCAGAGACATTAGCTCCTAGATCAATCGATGAGGTAATCTACATTTCAATTGCAAAGGAATTATTGTTAAATGCATAGTTATGTTGTTAATTGTGAACTATTTTCTACAAAAGAATTCTAACTTGGCTTTTGAATTGTGGTTTTGCAGCCATCTACATAGCCACGTACTGCATCGAAGAGGCTTAATTTTGATGATCCACCACAAGTTTAGGATCATATAGTGTTAGTTTTGGTCATAGAATGACCAATACATGTAGATATATTCTACATTTTTTATTGTATAGGATGACCAATACATGTAGATATATTCTACATTTTTTATTGTATAGGATGACCAATACATGTAGATATATTCTACATTTGTTATTGTATATCAATTTGGACATTGCATATGCCTCATTTCTGTAATACTTGTATTTACTTGGCAGACATTCATTTTTTATATATATATAAATGTCGATATTCGATCCAATAAATGTGTACTGAGTTCATTATTTTGTATTCGTTGTATTTTGTGGTTGTCCTTTTATAAATTTAATTGATGATTTTCCTATGTAATCAACAATATGAATATAAACAACAAAAATATATTATATAAAACATTGCAATCATGGAATATGATTTGATAAAATTTCTAAAATGTTGAATTAACCCTATAAAACTCCTTGTATTTAGTTCATTATTGTGTATTCCTTGGCTTCCCTTTTATAAATTTAAATGAATATTTGCATATGTAATCAACAATATGAATATAAACAACAATATGTGTTTGGTGTGAGAGCACCCTCACGCTCGCAATGGTCAAATTTTGTTCGTCATGTGCACAAACCGACATTGCAAGCACATTCGGGTGGGAAAGTTTATGCTAGGCATGCCCCTCTCGTGCATCCCAAAGCACCGGAACATCAAGATTCATACCATACCGGTGCGATCTCTCAAGTGCCCTGAGTCCAAAAAATTTTCAAAATTTGATAGACTGTTTCTTCAAATCCAGGACACATATGGTCGATCCATTTGAACCCATGGGGTTGCATGAGGCTCCTTTACAATGGCCTATCTTGGTTTTTAACGACTCAAAGCCATTTTCAATTGGTAGCATTTTTTCACCTGCTTGCAAAAATCGTCAGCCGCATGCAATGCAAAGTTGCAGGATTGGCTAGAATTGATTCAGTTTGTCATGTGCACAAACCGACATCACGAGCGTGTCTAGGTGGGAAGTTTTACGCTAGGCATGCCTCTGTCGTGCATCCCAAAGTGTCAGAACATCAAGAGTCATACCCTACCGACGCAATGTAGAAGTTGCTTGACAACTTTTTTGACAATTTTTGCTCAAATTGTATCTAGTCTCAATCTATGACCCCTATGACCCGATAATGACTCAAATAATTCTCCATGATTATACAAGAATCAATAATGATCATGATTGACCAAGGACACATCACATATACTCAAAACATAGTCACAAAATATTAACACACAAAATAGTCACAAAACATTGTCACATATTATTCAAAAATTTGCACAAACTGACATCGTGAGCGTGTCTGGGTGGGCAAGTTTACACTAGGCATTCCCTTGTCGTGCATCCCAAAGCACTGAAACGTCGAGAGTCATACCATACTGGTGCGATCTCTCAAGTGCCCTTAGTCCAAAAAATTATCAAAATTTGACGAACTGTTTCTTCCAATATAGGGAACATATGGTCGATCCGTTTGAACTTGTGGGATCGTATGAGGCTCCTCTACAATGGCCTATCTCAATTCTTGATGACTCGGAGCCATTTTCAATTGGTAGCATTTTTTCGCTTGCTGCAAAAATCGTCAATTGCATGCAATGCAAAGTTGCAAGATTGACTAGAATTGATTCAGTTCATCGTGTACACAAACCGACGTCGCCAACGCATCCAGGTGGGAATTTTTATGCTAGGAATGCCCCTATCATGCATCCCAAAGTGTCAGAACGTCGAGAGTCATACCGTACCGAGGCGATCTCTCAAGTGCCATGAGTCCAAAAAATTGTCAAAATTTGACGGATTGTTTCTTCCAATCTAGGACACATATGGTCAATCTGTTTGAACCTATGGGGTTATGTGAGGCTCCTCTACAATTTCTTATCTCATTTTTTGATGACTTGGAGCCATTTTCAATTGGTAGCATTTTTTCGCCTACTGCAAAAATCGTCAGTTGCATGCAATGCAAAGTTGCAGGATTGGCTAGAATTGATTTGGTTCATCGTGTGCATAATCCAACACCACGAGCTCATCCATGTGAGAAGGTTTATGCTATGCATTCTCCTCTCGTGCATCCCAAAGCACCGGAACATCAAAAGTCTTACTGTACCGGGGCGATCTCTCAAGTGCCATGAGTCCAAAAAATTGTCAAAATTTGACAGACTGTTTCTTCAAATTCAGGACACATATGATCGATCCATTTGAACCTATGGGGTCGTGTGAGGCTCCTCTATAATGGCCTATCTCATTTTTTGACGACTCGGGGAAATTTTCAATTAGTAGCATTTTTCGCCTACTGCAAAAACCGTTAGTTGCATGCAATGCAAAGTTGCAGGATTGGCTAGAATTGATTTGGTTCATCGTGTGCACAATCTAATGTCACGAGCACATCTAGGTGGGTAGTTTTATGCTATGCATTCTCCTCTCGTGCATCTGAAAGCATCAGAACGTCAAGTGTCATACCGTACCGGGGCAATCTCTCAAATGCTCTGAGTCCAAAAAATTGTCAAAATTTGACGAATTGTTTCTTCAAATCCAGGACATATATGGTCGATCCGTTTGAACCTATGGGGTTGTGTGAGGCTCCTCTACAATGGTCTATCTTAGTTTTTGATGACTCAAAGCCATTTTCAATTGGTAGCATTTTTTTGCCTGTTGCAAAAATCGTCAGTTGCATGCAATGCAAAGTTGCAGGATTGGCTAGAATTGATTCAGTTTGTCGTGTGCACAAATCGACATCATGAGCGCATCTGGGTGGGTAGTTTTATGCTAGGCATGCCTCTTTCATGCATCCCAAAGTGTTGGAACGTCGAGAGTCATACCCTACCGACGCAATGTAGAAGTTGCTTGACAACTTTTTTGACAATTTTTTTGACAACAATGACAATTTTTACTCAAATTGTATCTAGTCTCAATCTATGACCCCTATGACCTGATAATGACTCAAATAATTCTCCCTGATTATACAAGAATCAAGAATGATCATGATTGACCAAGGACACATCACATATACTCAAAACATAGTCACAAAACATTGACACACAAAATAGTCACAAAACATTGTCACATATTATTCAAAAATTTGCCTCTAAATATGGTCAAATCATCTCCTGGCTATTTGATTGTACAAAAAAATGTCTTACAAATCATCTCATGGGCTTTTATACAAAATTTGGCATTACAATATGTGTGATTCAGCTCATCACCATTTTAATATACAAAATTTGGCATTACAATATGTGTGATTCAGCTCATCGCCATTTTAATATACAAAATTTGGCATGTACATATGTACAAATCAGCTCATTGCCATTTAAATATACAAAATTATGCCTCTAAACATGTAAAAATCAGCTCATGGGCATTTATATATACAAAAAACGAATATAGAACAATTCGACAATGATTTATACAAAATTCTCAAAATCATTCTACTCTGAACCATAGAATCAATCAAGTGAGCCTTCAGGATCGGCTCTAACCCATATTGTGTCAAGTATTGCCTCATGGTCAGATTCACGAACTTTCCATAAAATCTTGTTATGAGGTCTACCACGATACTTCATCAAATGAATATTTGTTGCAACAACAAGGTTAGAGAAATGAAGAATATGTCTATGTGTTTCAAAGTCCTCAAACAACCAAACATCAGAATTATTGATAGGGTATCTCTGAAGCCATGTTCCTATCACGACAACAGACCCTATTGGGTAATCAATACCCTCTCTGTCAATGATTGTGGTTGTCAATTTTCTTTTTGGCTCAACACAACGACACAAATAGTAATTTGTTCCTTCTTCATTATTATCTTCTGCAACAACTGCATACACATGACCTGCATTTTATAAAGTGTTAATTAATACCAAAAATAAAGTATGATGTACAACAAAATGAACCAAAAAGAATACTTGCAAAAAAATTAACTCAAAAAATCACCTGAATCCACTAGGTCTGATACATGGTCAAGATCCACTGATGTCTCCATCTGGCTCAATTGACATTCTTTGGGAATTTGATATGAATCAATGGGAACCAACGGTCTATAAGACCATTTGTCAACCCACTCTTGTGATTCACATTCTTCCCACAAACAATATATGCATGAAGAGAAAAAACATACCATTTGTCTCGTATAAATTACCAATGAACTTGAATTTGAACTCATAAATGAGTGCATGTCACTCGATCTTGCAACTGTACAAAAATCTAGATAGTTTTCAATGTTAGATTCAATGATCAACCAAAAATATCTATGAACCATTGATGTACCTGGATTACCTGGACCCATCGTAGACTTACACCATCACACAATTGTTTTTGAATCTATCAACTTAGCACCACCTTCATACTTCAATTCTTCTCTAGCTAGGGCTCTTTTCACACATGCTCCTGCACCATCGTGCTCTCTCTTACCATGTTATTGGACATTGGCTTCAATATATTCTCATCAATGTCAATTAGATACTTTGGTTTCCTACGAATGATTCTAGGAGGTGTTAACATCGGTGCATTATGTACATTCAATTCATCAAATAGAGAAGGTGTATGTTCATCATTTAATTGATTATTCAATGCGGTATCTTCTTCAGTTGCATTAGGTTCATATGGTAAATCAAATATCTCTTCTTCAATTGCATTAGGTGCATTATGTTCATTTGGTAAATCGAATTGAGATGTTGAGGATGACATAGCTTCTTCTCCCATTGTTCTT